>NC_133452.1:96812297-97141672 GCF_048565385.1 Saimiri boliviensis
CAGCAGTAGAATGGGAGTTATCAGTGATGACTGAACAAAGTTTCTAATATATGACTATGATCAAGAGACTGTGGCATGAATATGAAAGACAGTAAAACCCAGTGTCACCTGGAGTGGGTTCAGAACAAAGATGAATGCCAATCCACTAGGAGATAAGAAAACGGCAAACGGTGGGCTGAGCACTAAGGAAGGATAAAACTGGAACCAGATTACTCATGAGGGACACATGCCCAATACTCTATGTTCTGTGAAGAGAGGCTCATAGGTACAAGATCAAGACAAGGTGACAGAAAAAGACAGACAGAAAATCAACTTTTCTGATAAAGGCATCATTTGAGATGGATTTGCAAATAGGATTAGCCACTTGTACCTGCAAGCCCCAAGCAGTCACACCTAAATGAAAGGACAGATCTCTTTGGTGTCATGAATGTTTGAATTTCTATATTGTAACACTCAAAAGTACATTGAGATACCTTTATACACCCATTAGACTGACCAAAATTTAAAAACTGACAATACCAAGTTTTGGCAAGGATATGAAAGCAACTAGAAACATCATGCATTTCTGGCAGAAATGCAAAGTGATACAGTCTGTTAAACAAAGTTTGGACTAGGCTCATAGGCCCCAGCAGACCAGTCTGAACCGGAATGGAGTCACATGTGCTAAGTGCCACATTATTAAGCTGAACTTTAAATAGGCCAGTTTTCCTTAAAAAAAAAAAAAAAAAAAAAAAAAAAAAAAAAAAAAAAAATTCCAATCAGCCTGAGTCAGCAAAATAAGAAAGTCCCTCTGTTTTAACCCTAAAAGGAAAATAACTTTGAAGTGACCAATCCACATTTTGTTCTCTGTTTCTATTCTCTTTAGCCCCTTTCTATCTACAAAGCTAATCCCCTCTGCTCAGCTCATCATAGTACTCACTCTATTTTATAGAATGAAGTGTCCCTCAATCTAGAATCACAAATAAAAGCCAGTATAAATTTTTAAATTACATTTGTTGTAATTTTGCCTTTTGACAAGTCACTCTAGAAAATAACTTGGCAACTAAATGTACACTTAACAGAAGCCCCAGTGATCCTACTCTTAGGTATTTATCCAAGAGAAATTAAACGTAAGTTAACACAAGACCTGGAGGTAAACTGTTAGCCGTAACAACCAAAAATTGTAAACAATCTGCTGTGGTTTGAATATGTCCCCCAAATTTTATGTGTTGGAAGCATAATTTCCAAACTCATGTTTATTGGAGGCATCCAGTCCTCAAAGTCTTTAAGAGCTAGACTTTGAGAGGTAACTAACATTAGATAACATCGTCAGGATGGGGCCCCTATGATGGCACTGGTGGCTTTATAAGAAGAGGACAAGAGATGCGAGTTGACAAGCCTGCTCTTGGCCTCTCGTCGATTGTCCTCCTCCATGTTATGATACAGCAAGAAGGCCTTCGCCAGATGTGGCTCCTCAACCCAGGACCTCCTAGCCTCCAGAAATTTAAGAAATGTATTTTTCCTTATAAATTACCTAGTCTGTGATACTCTGTTACAGCAACAGAAAACAGACTAAGACAAGATAATTTATACCAAGAGTGGACTCATTGCTATAACAATGCCTGAAAATGTAGAATTTGCTTTAAAACTAGGTATTGGGCAAAGTCTGGAAGAATTTGGAGAAGCAAGCTAGAAAAAGCCTCAGTGGCCAAGAACAGAGAATTAAGGGCAATTCAGCAGGCATTCAAAGGACAAGAAGATGAGGGGAGGTCTAGAACTTCCTAGAGATCATTTAGCTCATCATGACCAGAATGCTGATAGAAATACAAACAGTAGCCAGGCGCAATGGCTCACGCCTGTAATCCTAGAACTTTGGGAGACCAACGTGGGTAGATCACCTGAGGTTGGGGGTTTGAGACCAGCCTGACTAACATGGAGAAACCCCATCTCTACTAAAAATACAAAATCAGCTGGACAAGGTGGTGCATGCCTATAGCACCAGGTACTCAGAAGGCTGAGGCAGGAGAATTGCTTGAACCCAGGAGGCAGAGATTGCAGTGAGCCAAAATCATGCCACTACACTCCAGCCTGGCCACAAGAGTGAAACTCCACCTCAAAAAAAAAGAAAAGAAAAAGTTTAAAAATACAAACAGTAAAGGCTCTTCTGATGATGTCTGAGATGAAAATGAGCAACAAGATATTGGAAACTAAAATAAATGTCATTCTTGTTATAAACTGGAAAAGAATTTGGATTGTGTCCACACGCAAGGGATTTTTGGAATACAGAACTTAAGAGCAATGAATCAGGATACCTAGTGGAAGAAACATCTAACCGGTAAAGCATTCAAGCTGCTACATGACTACTTTTACAGCTTACATTAAGCTACAAGAGAGGAAAATGATTTAAAGATGGAATTTATCATCAAAAGGGAAGCAAAGCAGAAAGGTTTGGAAAACTCTTATCCTGACCATATAAAGAGGAAAAAAAAAAAAAAAAGCAGTTCAGGACATGAAGGATATGGCCCAGAGATCATTTTCTAAGAAGATTAGTGCAGATAAAAAGAGTCACCAAGACAATGGAAGAAAGACCCTGAAGATATTTCAGAGATCTTAAAGGCTTCCCCTTCCATCACAAGCCCAGAGGCCCAGGAGGGCTGAATGATTTCAAGAGACAGGCCCAGGGCACCCTCTATGGGCTTACTGTCCAGAGCTCCCTTTGGTCTCTGCTCCAGGCATTACAGTGCAGGAATCCACAGCCTCCTTAGCCATGTCTCAAGCAAGCCCAAGTACAGCTCCTTCCATAGCCCTGAAGGGCACAAGTGATAAGCCTTAGTGGCATGAACATGGTGCTAATTTTACACACACCCAGAATGCAAGAGCTATGGAGGCATGGCAGCCTCTACCTAGATTCCAAAGGGTTTATACACAGCCTGAGGTCCCAGGCAGAAACCTGCCACAGGGACAAAGGTGCCATGAAGAGGCCCCTCTAGGATAATGCCTGCTGAAGCCATGGGAGTGGGACTGCCACTGAGACCCCAGAAATGTAAAACTACCAGTGTGCAACAGCAGTCTGGAAGAGCTGCAGGACCAAGACTCCAACCTGAAAGGGCTGAAGTGTGAGCTGAGCCCAACAAAGCTAAGGGAAGAGGATTTCTTGAGGCTTTCGGGGTTCACCCCCAAGCCTAGTGTGTCCAGGAGGCAACACTTGGAGTGTAAAATTATTCTACAGTCTTGATATTTAGTGTCTGCCCTTTTGGGATTTCAGACTTGCTTGGGGCCTATTACCCCCTTTTTTCCTGCCTATCTCTCCCTTTTGGAATGGAAATATTTACTCATGCCTGTCCCGCTATTATATTTTGGAAGTAGATAATGTGTTTGATTTCACAGGCTCACAGCTGGAAGGGGTTTGCCTTGACTCTGAGATGACTTTGGACTTTGGACTTTCGACTTGGTGCTGGAACAAGTTACAGAATTTGGGACTATAGGGATAAAGTGAATGTATTTTGCATGTGGGAAGAACATGAGTTTTGGGGACCAGGTGTGAAATGTACATTGTACCCTATAAATATGTATAATTATGTGTCGATTTTTTTAAACTGAAATATTATATGGCTATAAAAATATGCTTCTAATATGGTTTTCATTATAGGAGAAATGTTCGAATTAAAGCACCTAGTAAAAATTGTTTTGAAAAATGAAGAGGAGGAAGAGAAACTTGAGCTGGTACACGCACTCACCCTTCCCCATGGCATGCCCCCACCATGTTCTGCTGCGACAAGGCCCTCACCAGCTACAGCCTCTTAACCTTAGACTTCCCAGCCTCTAGAGCTGAAAGAAATAAATGTATTTTCTTTATAAATTACCCAGTCTATGATTTCCTGTGATGGCAAAAGAAAGCAGACTTAAGACAACCCAAATGCCCATTAACTAGTGTATGAATAAATCAATTTTAGTATATCTATACAATGGAGTATATTCAACAATGTAAAAGAACGAACCACTGGTACACAATGACATGAATGAATCTTAAAAGCATTATGCTAAAGTGAAAGAGCTAATTACTAGAGAATGCAACTTCAAACTACCTGCTGCCCAAATTTTAGCAAAAGCTCTATTGTAAAAAAAATCATATTTATATTTGAACCATACCTTCAGTCTGCCATTGCACCATATCAGTGATAAGCATACAATTTTGCCCAAGGACCTGTTCAAAAAAAGAAAAAGAAAAATATTCGTAGGCTACCTTTATTTTATAAATTGTATATTTTCTTTCTATCAGAAAATTCAATATCTGCAGCTCGCCTTAAGCATTCACTTAACATTTCTTTAGCTGAGGGTTTCAGATTATTTTCAAAGTTTCTTAAATGACACATGGAATACATAGTATAGTATCTGGTTTCAACGTTTTGCCCTTGAATAGATGTTGTTGGGTAAATATTCATATGTCTTCACTGTCCCACATAACTTAGACTTTATCTCTATGTCACATTTAGTTGCTTTCCCCAGCCCCTGCATCTCTTGCCTTAGTCCACCTTCTCTCTCAGCAAGCTGTGTGGTTAACCAAACTGTCTACAGCCTCCTGATCAACTGATGGCTCACCATAGTGATGCTTACCACAATAATCTCATAACCCTGTGCTCAGTTCTAGATAGAAAAAAGGAAAAAAAGGGTGCATATGCTTTCTTCATTGGAGCCAAGTAGAAATTCTCATCTTGAATCATAATATGGGGGAATTAAGCACAATCAGAGAGAAAAGCCACCCTTCTTGGTGACACTTCTTCTTCCTTCTAAGACGCTTTGTCTACCCTCAGCATCAGCCTCAAGATGAGGGTTAAAGAAAAATTAAATAGGACAAACTTTTCTCCACTTCTGGAAAAAGTGAAATATTCCACAGTCATTCATAACTTGATCTGTAATACTCCTGAATTCTTACTATAGTTGCAATTTTCTAAATGTCTTCAAACACTTCTGCATCAACAAGTCTAAATAAGTTCTAAACAGAATAAGAAAGAATAATCGGAAAAAGGAAAGAAGAAAAAAGGAAGGAGGAAAGGAGGGAGGGAAGTCCTATGTTTAAACAGCTGTTCCATATACATGACATTTCTAAGCGTTCATTTTGGATTACTCCTTAAATGCCTTGAAATGGGCTTTGAGCATTTTACATCTAAGAGAACTAAGGTAAGACAGGAGTCCACACATGTGCTAAGTACTCAGATGTGACTTAAATAATTGATTATCTTAATCACTCATGTTTATGTAAGCAGTACATATTAGAAAATAGGTCCCAGTGCTTTGGGAAGCTGAGGAAGGAAAATTGCTTGAGGCCAGGGGTTCAAGAATAACCTGGACAACATAGCAAGACCCCCTCCCCATATCTAAAAACCATTTGTTTAAAAAATTAACCAGGTATGGTGGCACACTTCTGTAACCCCAACTACTTGGGAGGAGGCTTAAGTGGCAGAATCACTTGAGCTCAGGAGTTTGAGGTTACAGTGAGCTATGTTGCACCACTGCACTCCATCCTGGGTGACCAAATGAGACCCTATCTCAAAAACACAGAAAGAAAAAGAAAATTAAGTTCATCCATCTGAAACATAAGCATGACTCAGCTACACTATTCTTTCCCTTTCTCATGTCTATTCAGATCAGTAGCAATTAAAGGACAAACTATGGAGACATGTATTGTGTCTCAGCTTACAGAGTGATTTTTAAGGGACAAATGCATGTGATTGATCATCGTTTTTATTGCATGTAAACATAACATGTCTAAACAATGTAAACATAAGATCGATTATAAGGCTGAGGTAAATCCTGTTAAGGATATGTGTATTAAACTCATCAATATCTCTCAGCACCTCACAAAAAGGCTATGATTCCTGGGTGTTCTGTCACTTGAATAAGTTTAGGAACATCTGCCCCAATTGTCCCTGTGTCTACTCTGCCATTTTTTTTTTTCATTCTCTTCCAGATCCCAACCCCACCCTTATTCTCTTTTACGATCCTTTCCTTGTTCCCAACCCTTCTTTCTGCCTCAGAGACACTCTTCCCCATGTCTGCTCTCTCACCCTCTGCCACCTCCTTGAAACTATGTGTGACTCCCTCTTCTCCTTGGTATCTTTCATCTTTTTTCCTTGGTGTTTTTTTATCTCCTTTGCTCCTTGGTGTCTTTTATCTCCTCTTCTCTGTGGGACCCTACTGCTATAAAAGAGATTTATCCATCTAAGATGGTGAGAAGTTAAACTTCCCAAAAACTCTTTAACCAGCACTGAGACGTGGATCACCACCAACAAGGTTTTAAGAAAAGTGATCCAATGAACAATGCTCCTGGTCTTTGTTTAGCAGCCTCTCCCACAACATCAAGCAGCATCCCACTTCAAGATATGAGGACCAAGGGTAGCCTGCCTGCCCTAATTCTTTTAGGCTATGCTGCTGTAAAAGGATGTGCATGCTAAGTCTTCTTGGGTCTCAGGAGACTCTGAGAGCTACATCCTCAGTGCTCACATTGCCATAGTCACCTCATTGTGTAGATGAAGACAGCTGGGTCCTTCACCAAAACCAAATAAAATACTTGTTTCCTTCAATGGCTGAGTCTCAGTGTTTTGTCGTAGAGCACCATTCCCAATCTTTATGGTAATTGCTACAGCCACGATTGCATCTCTCACAGCCTGATGTGATGACCAAGCAGTCAGAACCTGTCACCTCCACTTGCTCACCTCTCCTTGCCTCCTAAGCCCTTGTATTTGGCTTCCATGACAGTAAAGCAATTAAAATTGATCTCTGCAACATCATCTTCTAATTATTTTTTGGAAAACATCTCCACGCTTGGTTTCCCCAACATTTTACTCTTCTGGTTATTTACTTCGATCTTGGTCTCCTCTGAGATCCCCTTTTCCTCCCCCCAAGAAAATATCCCCCAAGGAGTTGTCTTCAAATCAGCTTTAGCAAAATGACACTTATTGGCCCAAGTGACTGGGAAGGAGAAGGGGCTATGGGACCTAAGGCCCAGGAACTAGAACTGAACTCTCCATCTACCAGGATGCTCGCTGTCTACATCCATCTCTCATCTCTGCTTGCCTCTGCCTCTGAGTGCTAGCCTCATCTCCTCCTCCTGCAAAGAAACTCTGCTTATATAATGGGGAATGTGCCCAGGTGCAGCTCAGCTGTGAACTCCCAACAAAAAGAAAGTGTTTTCTTCTCCCTTATTGACTGAGGATCTAGGTAGTTCCAGTGTCTTGATGCTGCCACAGGAACCAATGGCCTTGGTGCAGAGTTCTTCCCATAAAAATGATTTTTGTATGCTGACATATCTCTGAGAAAATCCTAGAAAAGCTAAATAGGTGACAAAATCGGTCACCTTGCAGGATGCCCATGAGACACTGGAAGCAGCCATAACTCTTGATGGATGGGAGGACTCAGCCCTTGCTACATAGTTTATCCTTCACACTCCCATGAGAATCTTATCCCAACCTTGCCAGGAACAGTCATTTTCCAAACCAGTATTGCCTGTACACCTGGAAACTTGCAGAAAAACCAGAGGAATGAGTGAGAGAATAAATAATAAAGGAATCATCACTTTAAAAGACTTTTTTGTAGATACTAGTGATTGTTTGGAGGGTTTCTTGCCCAAGAGAAGCCACAGGTAAAGTTGTAAAGTTGAGAAAGATGTTATTTGTCACCCTACCCTCTTCTTTCTGTCTTTTTCCTCATCCTACAGACATCCAATGCCTCCATGGTATCTTTCATCATCAAAACCAAGGACTATAATCCGATGTCTCTCTACCAAAAGAGAATTCCCTTTTATGGTGGAATAATCTCGGTTGGCAGTAAAGAAAGAGCACCTCACAAAACTAATTCACATTAAGGTGTGCATGACCAATATACCATCTTTCCCTGGTTTGTGGTTCTGAATCACAGATTACATTGACTCAATCACCAACTATCCCAAGGACTCCAGAACTTCTATTTCTGGACTTTACCTTCAGCTTCTTCCTATGAAACTGGGTCAATATATCCAATTACCCATAGGCACCATATTTAATGGTGCCTTCTCTACCTGGAAAATGCTTGTCCTTAAATAGTGTCATCTTGGTTTTGAGCCACAGCACCCACCCATTGGCCTCATCAGATCCAGAAAATTTTCCCAAACTCCTCCCTCTCCTTAGCCTCTGCTCATCCCCTACTCCAATCAGAGATGAATAGTTACCAAATCCTACTGATTCTTTCTCTAGCCACCAGCCCCACTGATGTTTCAGAACTTCATTATTTCTTGCTGAGTTTTAACAGTAACATTCAACCATAGCAGCTCCACACCATAGCAAACTGATCAAATCTGATCCAATCTCACCCTGTTACCAGAGAGAGCTCCCTAAAATGCAAAATTGATCATTTCATGCCCTTGCCTAAAACCTTGAAATAACTCTCCATTGGAGAAGGAAATCCAAATTTCTTTCTTTTTTTTTTTTTTTTTTTTTTTTTTTTTTGAGACGGAGTTTCGCTCTTGTTACCCAGGCCGGAGTGCAATGGCGCGATCTCGGCTCACCGCAACCTCCGCCTCCTGGGCTCAGGCAATTCTCCTGCCTCAGCCTCCTAAGTAGCTGGGATTACAGGCACGCGCCACCATGCCCAGCTAGCTTTTTTGTATTTTTAGTAGAGACGGGGTTTCACCTTGTTGACCAGGATGGTCTCGATCTCTCGACCTCGTGATCCACCCGCCTCGGCCTCCCAAAGTGCTGGGATTACAGGCTTGAGCCACCGCGCCCGGCGGAAATCCAAATTTCTTAAAGGCCTACGTTCCTTCACATTTTGGTCCCCGTTTATCTCTTTGGTCCATGTTTTCCTGCCTCCCTCACTGTACTTCATGCTCCTGCTTTGCCAACCATTCATATTTTCTGAGCATGGGATGCCATTCCATGCCACTGTGCTCATGCACATACTGTGCTTTCCAACCAAAAAGCCCTCTGCCTCCCAATCTTCCTAGTAAACTTCTATTCATGCTTTGTTTTATTTATTTATTTATTTATTCATTTATTTATTTATTTTTGAAACAGAGTCTCACTCTGTCTCCCAGGCTGGAGGGCAGTGGCATGATCTCAGCTCACTATAATCTCCACCTCCTGGGTTCAAGTGATTCTCATGCGTCAGCCTCCCAAGTAGCTGGGATTAAAGGTATCAGCCACCACACTCAGCTAATTTTTGTATCTTTAGTAGAGATGGGGTTTCATCATGTTGTCCAGGCAGGTCTCGAACTCCCAGCCTCAAGTGACCCACCTGCCTCAGCCTCCCAAAGTGCTAGGATTACAGGTGTAAGGTACCACGTCCAGCCCATTCATACTTTAGATGAAACACCAACGTCACCTTCTCTGGCAACCTGTGGAGGACCTACCCTCTATCGAAGAACAACTCAGTGTCACTTTATTTCATCTTGACTCTACTGCATATCTATTTATATTGTTAAACAGTTGTCACACTGTATTGGAACTGTTTTTTGTAGCCATGTAAAAAAAGAAATTTCTATTTAAAACCATAACCAACCTAATTGCTTTTGCCGTCAGGGAGGGGCATTATTTTTCCCACAGTAGAAATATTTGCAAAATACTTGGAAAGGCAATGTTTGATGCAAGGGGTAAAGTCTCCAGGACCTGTGTTAGCAGGCAAGAGAGAAACAAAAAGCTAAACAATACTGCAAATGGAAGGGGGACAAGGTGAGAGCTGAGGAGAGATGGAGTCAGGGGCAGAGTTACCAGGAAACAAGCAAGAAGCCCATGAAGAAGTGTTCGCCTCTGAGAATTCCTCAGTGCCAATGGTGGCTGAAGAATGTTTACGAACAGGAATACCTACTATTAAATGTGGAGTTAATTGCACCATAGTGCTGCTGAGTACCTCCCTCTGTCACTCTCCAACTCCGGTGACATCTACCACACACACAAATGCCCAGTATGCCTTTCCCACACGGCAAAGCATCTACATCAGCTCAGAGCAGTGCCATCTTGCAGGAGCTGGACCACGAATGCAGAAGATCAAGACTGCAGCACCTTAGAAAGCCAGTGCACTAAAGGAATGCTAAGATTCCCTAAGGTATCCCCACAGGTATAGAGGGAGGGCACACTGGGTGGTTTGAACCAATTATTGCCTAAATTTTAATAGACATGATGACATGATGACCCCAGCTGACAGGGGTTGAATTTGCTAACTTTTTTTCTGTCTCCCCTCTTGACCACAAGCATCACAACAGAAAGAATGGTGCCATATTGACCTTTGACTCCCCAGTGAGGGACGTGCTGCTTCATTCTTTTTTTTTTCTTTTTTTTTTTTTTTTTTTTTGAGACAGAGTCTTGCTCTGTCACTCAGGCTGGAGTGCAATGGCAAAGTCTTGGCTCACTGCAACCTCCTCCTCCCAAGTTCAAGCAATTCTCCTGCCTCAGCCTCCGAGTATCTGGGAATAGAAGTGCCCACCACCATGCCTGGCTAATTTTTGTATTTTTAGTAAAGACAGGGTTTCACCATGTTGGCCAGACTAGTCTCAAACTCCTGACCTCATGATCCGCCCTCCTCAGCCTCTCAAAGTGCTGGGATTACAGGCGTGAGCCACCGCACTTGACCAGTGCTGTATTCTTCAAAGGAGGTTTTCAAAGGATATCTAGAAAATGGAATCTACCTGACCAGGTTAATGTGTCAACCTTCTAGAAGTGCATATTCTTTCAAAAAGCCCTCAAAAGTGATGTTTTAAAGAGAGTATTTCAGCTGAGCACAAAAATGTATTTTAGAGAGAGTCTCCTCCCAGTGCCTCATAAATCATGTCACATAGAAAAATGGTCTGTTTTGCTGAGCTTGAGACACAGCCATAGCTGACATTCCTGGAGCCAT
Source organism: Saimiri boliviensis (assembly GCF_048565385.1). Classification (NCBI taxonomy): domain Eukaryota; kingdom Metazoa; phylum Chordata; class Mammalia; order Primates; family Cebidae; genus Saimiri; species Saimiri boliviensis. The sequence continues at coordinate 96,823,140 of NC_133452.1, forward strand.
ACAAAGATGGGAACAAAGGGTGAGAGCCCCAGAAGCGGAGGAAGCGAATTTTCCTAAAGACATGAAACAGCACATCCACAAAGACAAACAATTACCCGCTCAATCCTACTGCCTTTTCATGTATCAAATTCAAGAAGTTTGGTGAAGACAATGGGTTTCAAATAATCTTTATCTTAAATATGATTGTCATGCAGTGTTAACTTTTATGTGTTTAACCTTGAGCCACTACGAGTAAAACAGGGGTCATTTTGGAGGCTAGAAATGTAGGTCAGACATCTCGTTTAAGTTCCACCAACACTGACTTCCTTCCCTTGGGGTTACTGTAAGAAGTTGCCTGTTTGGGTCAGATGGTGAGAAGCCAATTTTGGTCCCCATAATGCTCTTCGCTGTCTCCCACACAGGGCACAAAGCAGTCAAACCGAAACAGCATCCTTGCTGCCTCCTTTCAGAATTCACCACATGGGTGAGTCAGAGACACTTCCCAGCCAGATCTGCTGCTGCTATCAAAGATGTTGTTTACCTGGGCTGGCGACTGGAGAAAGCAAATTGTCTATAACAGATGAATTGAACTGGGGCCTACACACAATGAATCCGAATTATGCTTTGCAGAAGGAGACATTGACATAGAGATTGCAAGTGGGTAGATCATACCTAATAATTGCTAGAGTGAGTGGTCGTCCAGCCTGGAAACAGAATGCTTAGGCTAACCAAATCTCCAAATTGATGAAGAATTACCCATAGAAGAAAGATTTTTCAAAGAAGAAAACACTCAGATACACATAAGCACACTATTAGTTTTCTATCGCTACTTTAACAAATTACCACAAAGTTTGTGGCTTACAACAGCACATCTTTCTCTTACAGTTTCACTGGGCCAAAATCAAGGTGTCAGCCAGACTTTACTCCCTCTGGAGGCTCTAGCAGAGAATGAGGGTTTGCCTTTTCCAGCTTCCAAAGCTGCAGTCCTTGCATTCCTTGGCTTTTAGTCCGCTTCTCCGTCTTCAAAGCCAACTCCGCGGCACCGCTTCGGTTCTCAATTGCCTTATGTCTCTGTAGTCAAATCTCCCCCTGCCTCCCTCTCAGGCAGAGTCTAGTGATTACATTCGGAGCCCACCTGCATAATCTAGAATAATCTCCCCATCTCAAAATCCTTAATTTAATTACATCTGCAAAGTCTCTCTGGCCATATAAGGGAACATTCACAGGTTCCAAAGATTAGGACGTAAATATCTCTGGGACACATTATTCAGCCTAGCATACCATGCAGGAAAGATTGTCAAAGAAGAAAATCAGATACACATGGGGCTCTAACACAGCAGAACATAATATTGTCTTGATTATATAGAGAACAATATCTAAAGTTGCTGTCCTTATGAACATCAATGCATCACCACATTCTATTAGTAAAGCAATGCCTGCTAATACAGAGTTCTGATATATAACTGAAACCAGAGGCTCAGCTCTATTTTACTTCAGAATAAATTATGAAGTGTGGGTTTGTTTTTATTCAGTATCTTGGGGCAAATAGTAGAATTTGAAAATCTGCCTTTCCAAGAGGTAAGTGTTTTTCTGCCTTGCATAAAATGTGTCTTGAAGAACCCTATTTTTTTCTGAAAAAAAAAAAATGCATGTATGTGGGCCCTTTAATTATGCAAATGTAAAGTAGAGCCCCTTCAAAAGTTGTGGTTCCTGGGGACTAAATTGCTCTTTGTAAAAGGTGATGTAAAAGGTCATATATACTGTAGGCAGAGTTGCATTTCTTCAGACTATGCCGTTTATAGAAAAATGTCTTTCTAACTAATAAGAAATACTGGGCTGTTGTGCACTGTTGCTGGTTATCACAAAGGTGTGTATTTTCATGCTTTTCATTTTAGTTGTTGAGATAGCCAAAATTCCAGCAAAGATATAAAGGCACAACTATGAACTCCTGCTGGATGACAAAATGAAAAATAGAATTAGGTTAAATATAATTCAGCTTCCTTAGACACAAATATGAAACTAAGTGAACATTTAAAAAATGTAGACCAGGTGTGGTGGCTCATGCCTGTAATCCCAACAGTTTGGAAGGCCAAGCTAGGAAGAATGCTCGAGGCCAGGAGTTCAAGACCAGCCTGAGCCAAATAGCAAGATTCTTTCTCTACAAAAATAAAGAATCAACCAGTGTGGTGATGCACACCTGTAGTCCTATCCACTCAGGTTGAGACAGGAAGATCACTGGAGCCCAGGAGTTCAAGGCTGCTGTGGGCTGTGATTGGGCCACTGCATTCCAGCCTGGGCAATAGGGCAAGACCTTGTCTCTAAAACAAAAAGGAAGAAAAGAAAATGTAATAATATTGGGCTATTGCAGTCTAAAATAATTGTTCTTGGAACCTGATGTGATTACTAGTACCATATAATAAGTCATCCCAAAATTTTATTATGTAAAACCAAAGCCATTTTATTTTGATCACAAAAATTCAGGAAGAGTTTAGCTGGGCAATTCTCTTCAGATCTCATGAGCAGGCAAGCGTCATAGGCATGTAGCCTGTGTAGGAGTAGCATAGGGCCCTGCGCTTAAAAGGGCCCCATACCTGGTCAACATGGCAAAACCCCGCCTCTACTAAAAATACAAAAAAACTAGCTGGGCATGGTGGGGCATGCCTGTAATCCCAGCTACTTAGGAGGCTGAGGCAGGAGAATTGCCTGAGCCCAGGAGGCGGAGGTTGCAGTGAGCCGAGATCGTGCCATTGCACTCCAGCCTGGGTAACAAGAGCGAAACGCCGTTTCAAAAAAAAAAAAAAGGTGGGGGGCCCCATAGTTGTTTTAATGCTCTGTTTGACGGACTTAATTTTTTTAACAATAGGCCCCACATTTTAATTTTTGCACTGGAATCCACAGATTATGTAGCTGGTTCTACTCATGAGGTTGCATTCAGATATTGGCTGGAGCTTCATCAACTGAAATCTCAACTAGGCTGGAAGTCCAAGATGGCTTCTTCTCATGGCTGGCAGTGGGTGCTGGCCGTTGGCTGGGAGCTTCTGTGAGACTGCCAACCAGAGAGCCTGCCAGTGGCCTTTCCAGGAGAGAAAGGATAGTTGGACTTCTTGCATTGCAGTTGACTCCCCCAAAGTGAACATTTGAAGGGAATAAGGTGGAAGGTGCATGGACTTTTATGACCTAGCCTTGGGAAGCATGGAGCCTGGCAAAAGTTACCAGGCCTCTACCTGCAGGGGGCTGAGTGGAACAGGAATTGATGTCTAAAACCAGATAGTTGGTCAAGGTGGTGAACAATTTCAGGAAAAGTTTAGAAGAAATGAGGATGTTGCTTAAAGATTCCCCGAAAACCCTGAAGAAGAGGGCTTAGTAAAGAATTACACTTCCTATAGACAAGCAAAATGAGGGCCATTACAATTTGAGATATTGATAGAAGCTGGCAGACCCAAGGATCTATCGGTTAGCTTTCTAATGAGCTTTTCCAAAGTCTTAAAATTTCATAATTATGTGACTAAGAAAATATTGAAATTATCTTGCTCTCCACGACCATCCACAGAAAAAGTGATCCTCAGAAAATATGCCATGGTTCAGATCCTCTCACACAGGGAATTGATTTGTGGCAGATCTCCCACAAAAGGCAATGGAGCTTGCTGAGTGAAATGCAGAAGTCTACCACTATATCACTATTATAACCTTAAGAAAGATACTATCTCAATCTGTGCCTCAATTTTCTCATATGTACAATGGGCCTATTTAATATTTCCTACCTTCCAGAGTTATGATGATGATTAATTAAGTGCATGTATTTGAAGTTAGAAGTGTGTATTCTATTGTAACCAGTAAGCAAGTGTAAGCTTTCACCACAAGGCATTCTAGTACTAATGAGAATCATGGGAATCCCTTGGTATTAATCTACTGTACAGTAGGAGTAATTACATCATTGCTTCACTCAGCAAAATTCATTTTCATATGGCAAGAACTGCATTCATTCCAATTCTTAAACCCAAATGATAGTCCTTAATAGATCTCACAAAGCTCAGCAACATAGATCCGAACAAAAAGATCTGTTTTATTTTATATTTAATTCTATTTTTTCTGCATTTTCAAATATAGTAGCCAGAAGTTTGGCATCCCATATGCAGACACAAGCAACATCAAAAGGCAGAAGCAAACCTTGCTTTCTTAATGGATCCCACTTGGGGTTTGAGGCAACCGCAGAAGACAAACAGGCATTTCACAAGTGGTCTGTGGGAAGTCTGAGTGTTTTTTCCCTTAGATGTTGAGAAGCCCAGGAATGTGAGACCAGCAGATGCCTGGAACCCTGGGGAACTCTTATCCAATGGATTAGAATCTTAAGAATACTAAGCACTTTTCCATGAGCATGGTGTCCCTTACAAGTGGGACAGTCACTCTCAGATCCCACTCCGACATTCAGTCTACACAGCCCATCCGAGCTGTGCCTCCCAGAGCTGAATTCTGTCAAAGCCATGAGAATGTGGTTGTGGGAAATGGTTAGAGGGCCTCTGGTGTTGTCACCACTATAAACAAGGTCTGGTCTTCGCCTCAGGCCATACAAAAGGGCTGTGGTGTGTCACCTATAGATAGCACATAACGAAACCACAGAGGTAAGCCAGTGGAATCAGAAGGCTCTGAATATTTTCACAGCTGCAACCCCAGAACAACTCATAAACCCATGTTTGTCTAATGCATTGATTTTTTTGACTTTGAAATAAGAATTTAAAGGTGGGAACACTAATCCACAGGCTCTGCTTAACCACTAAGACTAAAACAGCTCGCTGGAACTGGGAACTGCCCTAAATGCTTTACACGTATTGTTTATTTTAATCCACTTTACAATCCTATGAGACCGACATTATCACCCCACTTTACAGCTGAGAAAACTAAGACTCAGAGAAATTAACTAATTTGTCCCAAGGTTGGCTATAGATATGAAAACACACACATACATACACAGAATTTTGATATGCAAGGCAACAATACATATATAAAGACATACACTCTTCTGTTTGTACTACATAGTTCATAATTTTAAAAAGTAAAACAGTTAAAATCATTATTTAACTTTTTAAAGTATAAATAATTATTCTTTTATTTTTGGAGCTAAAGTTCCAAAAATAAAATAACTAAATAAATTCTGGTTCATCAACTTGAAAGAATTATGCAGCTACTAAAAATCATTGTGAATGCTTTATGGAAACATTGAAAATACACAGAGTATAATGTTAAGTAAAAATTACCAAATACAAATTCCACGTATGTTACAGTCACATCCTTATAAAATGTATATCTGTGAGGTAAATGAGCAGAAGAGAAAGAAAAATATTAATGTGATCTGTTATCATGGTAGAATAATAGATAGATTTTATCTTTCTTAATAATACACTAAACAATACACCTACCATGCCAGGAACTATACCAAGTACCTTATAGATTTTTATTCTATCCCCTCAGTAACTTTAGAAAGTAGGCACTATTATCATCTCTATTTTACACTTGAGGAAAGGGAGTCACAGAGAGGCAAAGTAACATGTCCCAAATCATTAGCAACTAGTACACCTAGGAAGGTCCAGAACTGACATTTTAACCCGGCATCTGGCTCCAGCTTCCACACACTTAATCATTATGCTGTGCTCTCTGGTATTGCTATGATGTCTGTACCATTTAAGAGAGAACATTTTGCCGGCAAGAACATCTTGATGCTCAAATCATGATTATTTTTTATTAGTTTTTGAAATATGTTCTTCTTCACTACTGAACAAAATCAGTACCCACTAAACTGCCAGGGAGCCATGAATAGGTCACAATTTTTAAAGCACACACTTATCTAGCTGAACATGTATCACTCCTAAAACTTATTGAGCTAAAAATGATTTTATTCCAATTTATACCACTGGAGGGGATACAACAGATATTTGGGCCCAAGGGGAATTTTTTTAATGGATTGAATCTATAGCTTTCTTAACTTTTCATAGATAGAAAACTAATCTAAACATAGGATCTATATACTAATATACACCTGTACTGTGTATACTATATTAATATATGTATATAGAAATTAAAGCAAATTTGAAAACCATGAGCAACAATATAACTGTGGTATTTTTTTTTGTCTTATGAATGTCTTATCTGCCAGCAAACTGTGGTACATAAAAGTGGGTTCTGAGTTTCTTTGGGGCCAAGCAAAATGGGAAATGCAAGTTCTGTGCCTCTTGAAATAATGACTACCAGTTACCAAGCCTATCATTACCCAGTTACGGGATTAAATAATTTACATTTTTTTATGATTGCTTTACACAGAACTCTTTAAAATAGATATTATCTTGCATTTGACATATGAAGAAGCTGAATCTCAGAAGAACTAAATTGCCTAAATTCATACAAGCACAAAATGGTAGAACCAGGATTCAAAGCCAAGGGCTGTCTACATATTACATACATTTTTTTCTACCTCTTCTTTTATGGAAGGGAGTTGGGGAAGAAAAACCAACCTTCTATTTTCCTCACTGTAAATTACAAGTAAAATTTCTCTCACAGAGCTTTATACATATAGGTGACTTTTATCCAAATTTGGAGAAGTAAGGAACAAGAGAGGAAGAGAGAAACAGAGACAGAGAAAGAATATGTTGGGTTTTACTTCCCCACCTTAGCCAAATATTCACAAAAAAGAACCAGATGTCAAAAGAAAAGGCTCTATGCTTTCAAGTCTCCATGTGAAAAGAAAGGTTTCTCTCTCCACACATTATGATGCAATGTTGTGTTTGAATACCTAAACTGCTTAACTTCAGCCATTTCTCCTACAGGAAAAACAAAGGCTCTCCCAGAATGCTGACCACAGAACGGAAGAACAGAGCCTACTCATTCTGCCTTAGCAGTGGCTTCCAGTTGCCAAATAAAACAAATTACCCCTAAAGCAGTCATTTCTTTCCTTAACATATACTGAGAAATCTGGGAACAACTGAACACAGCGTGCCACCTTGTGAGCAGGAGAGGACATGCAGTTTCCTGAAGGACAGCAGGAGCCATAAAGGGAAGCTGTGACTCAGGGCCCCAGGATCCAGAGCACGACATACAGTGTATTTGGAGATGTGTAATGTGGAGGTAATTCTGCACTCTCTCCCAGGGCCACATAGAGAAATGAAGCCGGAGGCCACACAGAGAAATGACTGAAATGAGTCTCTATTGGACACACTACAGTGTCGTCGCAAAACCCATAACAAAAGTCATGAACTTGGAGTCAGTGAACCTGTTTCTACTACTAACTGCCAAGTGACCTTAAGCAAGTCACCTAATTCCTGTGGGCCACATTTGCAAATGAGAAAGGTTGACCAGGTGATCTATCAGGTTCATTCAGCTCTAAAAATGTGAATGTACTGTCAGAGTGAAGTTGTTTTCTCTCTGATCTTCTCACTGGCCTTCAGATTTCTGATCCCTTCTGCGCTCTATCACCAAAGTTACCTTGTGAAATATATCTATACCCCTGTCATTCCTGTAACAGAGCTTACAAAACCATCCACAAGTGGCCCATTTGCCCACTGTTCTTTGTCTACTACCATGTGAATTCATTCATTTATTAAAGGAATATTTGTTATGCATTCCCCACCTGTGTCCCCATGTCCACACTATCCTAAGCACATAGAACTACTTTATGTCCCCCAACACACCAGGGTTTTTTGTACCTCTTGCCTTTGCTCATGCTGTTACATTTGCTTGGAATGCCTTTCCCACATCTTCCTCCAAACCAATTCATATTCATCTCAGTGCAAAAGTCATCTTGTTTCTGAAACTTCCCAGGAATTTCCTGTATTTTCCTAACATTTCATATCTTGATTGTAGTATTTGGTACACTGCCTCGAAAGTACATGTGTACATGTGTAATGAAATATAAAATAATGTCTTTTTTTTTTTTTTTAGACGAAGTCTTACTCTGTCACCCAGGCTGGAGTGCAATGATGAGAGCATAGCTCACTGCAGCCTTCAACTCCTGGCTCAAGCGATCCTCCCATCTTAGTCTCCCAAGTAGCTATAGCTAGGACTACAGATGTGCACCACCATGCCTGGCTAATCTTGCGTGTGTGTGTGTGTGTGTGTGTGTGTGTGTTACAGATGGGGTCTCTCTGTGGTGACTAGACTGGTCTTGAACTCCTGGTCTCAAGCAATCCTCCCTCCCTGGCCTCTCAAAGTGTTGGGATTACAGGCATGAGCCACCACACTGGGCCAAGATAGTATCTTGATACACTCAGTGGTGCAATTATTTTCCCCCTGAAATTTCCTTTATACTTCCTCCACTACTCAAACAGAGAGTTGTTTATATGTACTACCCCCAGGGTACAGCTCTTACTGCCAAAATGAACAGAGAAAAGTTTTATCACACAGATTTGAGCATCAAAATGAACTTGTAAGATTCAGAGCACAATTGTGAAGCTGATAGCTATGAGAGGAAGGTATTTTACATTTTAGGAACCTGAACGTTTTAAACACAAAAGTCAGTATTTATATCCTAAGCACAAGATTCTGAAGCAAAGAGATAAAGAGCTTCCTCAGCCACTCCCATTCCACACCTACCAACAGACTAAAGAGTTCCAAGTGGGAGCCAGGCTGCTGCCAACTGTCCATCCTCAAGCCAAGTCCTACGTGGGAGTGAGAACTTACAACTGCTTTCTCTCTGGAACCTGGGAGGCAGCCACAATGCAGATGTGCTCTGAGCTAGCGGCATGGTGGAAGTAAAGGAGAAACTGTGGTGTGCAACAGAGGTATCAGAAGACCACTGAGTTTTCTCCAAGTGGTATGGAGATCAGAATCTGGAAGGTTGTGTGCCCCTAAGATGTGTAAGAGATGGATGAAAGACAACCAGTGACCCCTAAAGAGCCCAGAAGTCAGAGGAGGATGCAAAGTGGCCACCATGGCCCTCATGACCAGGGGCTGTTTGGATGGCCGCTCCCTACACATGGTCCTTCCATATGCATTTCTTACTTTTCTTTGTATCTCCAGTGGCTAGCACAGTGGCCAATAAGTATTTGGTTTGTAAAATAACGTAGCTGGGATGATGAAGCTGTACATTGTCACCAGGGAACCTCAGTTCTGTTTGCACCATTTTCCTTAACTCTCTATGTAACCAACCTCCAAGCACCATCAATAATAAAACAACTCTAAAACCGGTGCTCTGATGAGGAAATATGAAAAACAAATGATAGGCATGGAATTCCAAACTCTTTAGGGCTGCAAGGTCTGTGAGTACAAGCTGGGACTGGAAACAAACACCTGAAGTATTTTTCAATTATTAATACTTTATTATATTAGCACTGAATGTATTAATTTGTCTCCTAACATTTCGGTATCAAATATAAAATGCAGTACATGTACACATACATTGTGAATATTTTGTGTTTCCATCCATGCAGGTCTTATGAAGAGTCCTGTGCAGTAGAGGGAACTGGGGATCAATAGGGCTTGTTGCAGAGCACTGGGTAAGGAGCGGCATTGCTACAGCTTCTTCCATGGAGCTGATGTGCCTCTCTCAGTGCACATGGCGGATAAGGGGTTTGACGCAGGTGCAGCCAACGGTCACCAGCAGTTTCTCCAACTGGAAAGAAACAGAGCAGCCTTGGCGCCTCCTCCGGAGGACCAGGGTCTCTTGCTGGATGGGAACAGAATTCATGAAGATGTCTTCCTTTCCTTGGGCATTGACGCAGCCCAGGTGCTTACACTGGGCCTGTACAATTTCCAAGGGGTACCGGTTGGGGTCCCAGGTGACGCTGCAGGAGGAGCAAGCCAAAGCACAATGGTGAGGCACGGAAGAGGAAGACAGAGAGCAAATGAGAGCCCCACAGCACCGGGTGCTCACCTGCAGGGAGGCAGTTCTGCAGGGCTGTGGCACAGGCTCTGGAGCCACACAGCCTGGATGCATACACTGGCCACTGGTATTTGCTTACCTTCCTAAGCCTCAGTTTCCTCAACTATGAGATGGGGATTTTCATATACCATTTTCTCATGGGACTGTTGAGAATATTCGGTGATACAAGTACATATAAAATACCTCACTGTACAAATGTTAGGATTCAGTTAATGTTAGATCTTTTATTGGCATTATTATTATTACAAGGTTTTTTTGTTTTTGTTTTTGTTTTTTTAAGAGATGGAGTCTTGCTCTGTCACCCAGGCTGGAGTGCTGTGGTGTGATCTCAGCTCACTGCAACCTCCACCTCCTGGGTTCAAGCAATTCTCCTGCCTCAGCCTCCCAAGTAGCTGGGACTACAGGTGCATGCCACCATGCCTGGCTAATTTTTTGTATTTTAGTCAAGACAGCATTTCACTCTGTTGCCCAGGCTGGTCACAAACTCCTGAGCTCAGGCAATCCACTCGCCTCAACCTCCCAAAGTGCTGGGATTACAAACACGAGCCACCGCAGCTGGCCTATTACAATTATTCTTTATCTTCTGCCTGGAGATTGAACATCACTAGTCAGTCTTCCATCACTAGTCGGTCTACAGAGTCTGCTGTTTGAAAAGGAAAGCCACAGCCTCAGGGGCTGTGAATCTCAGTGCTTCTCTCCATTTCTCCTTTAATAGGCCCCTCTGCCTGGAGGCATAAAGACAGCAAAGTTTATCCTGCCAGTTTGTCATTGTACACCCTCCACTTGCAGCATGACAGAATTCCCACCAAGTTACTCAAGGGTGTGTGTCCACTGCCTGAACCCTGAAGGATGGGCAGTGAGCCAAGGCCATCGTGCCCAGCCGAGGAGCAGGCCACTGAGAACCCAAACATCTCAGAGAGTGTCTTGAGAACCTACCAAGGAAAACAGTCCCATTGCACATACACAGTAGGCAAAGAGCCAGAAAATTCCCTTAAGAGCAGCTTTCAGAGATGGGAGCCAGGCCGGATTTCTAGAGCTGTCCTGCCCTGGGGTGCCCCATATGTAAGTCTTAATAAACTGATCGCTTGCTAAGCTGGACTTGTCCGAGTCATTCTTTGGTCTCTCTACATCTTCCCAGTTTGAGGCAGGGGGCATTACAGTCCCAAGTTTTTCTCATAGCACACTCACATGAGACGCTATGTGACAACTCCAGAAGCACTTCAATTGTCCCTGGGGTGGGGGTGCTTGGTGCTCCAAGAACCTGTATCTTAAGGCAAAAATTACAAGACTGTGCCCTGAAGGTCCCCACCTAACATCCCATTTCCCAAACTGGCTTTTCTCCTCCACCCATTCCCACTCCTTAAAGGATAATGTCTAATCTGAGTGAATCTCCTTAAACCAACTTTTCTGTTTCCCATTTATCCTCACGCAGAGATTATTACGCAATCTGCTTTCCTCTTCTCCAACACTGGAAAATTGTGAATTCCATCCTAGAACTGCATGAAGCAGAAAAAGGCACAGAGCATATGAGAATGTGGAAGCAAAATATTAGGACCATCACCACAAAGATGAACATAGCCCAAGAAAAATGTGAGCTCCCAGGTAAAGTGAGATTTTCATTGTTAAGAGGATTTTCCCTTTTATTTTTTCTATGTATTCTAAATTTTCTACTTTATTATTAGAACAAGTTAACAGATTTTTCCAGAGAATATGAAGATCAGTCTCGTCTGCACTTACGTGTAATTCCAGGGGGAGGTGGAGCGGCGCTCGATGTTACGTGACAAGGGAACACGCTGGTTTGCATTGATGATGCCCATGTCAAGCTTCACACTACCTTCTGGCACAGATGGGCAACTCTCAGGCTCTTGGAAAAACGTTTGTCCTGCTTTGGCGACTCTCTGAGCTGCTGTCTCTCTCAGAAAGGCAAGCCCCAGTATCAACAGCAGCAAGTACTCCACCTGGAAAACAGAAGAAGCTGCAATCAGAGACTCACATCACCTGCTAGCAAGAGATGCATGCTCTGGCGGAACTCAGCATTCCTGGTCCTTTTATGGGATCAGGGCTTCTCTTCGCACCTCAGTTCCTCACCTGGAAATGGAAACACTCACACATAAAGGTATCAAGGTGCCAAACTGATAACAAAACTCATTAGCTTCGCTAGTTATTGAAACCCTCCATAGTCTAAGAGCTCCTAAAGAGTGAGACAGAAAGATGCCAGGGTCTGAGATTGGGTTAAAATCCTATCCTGGCTTCCTTGCTGAGCCTTTAAGTTTCTCTTCTTTCCAACTGGATAATAATGCTCACTTTATGAAACTATTAATGAGATTAAATAGAATGTTCTATATAAAACATGTATAAATCTGTATAACAAAAATTAAGGCTTAACAAATGATAACTCTTGTTTTTATTTCCAACTTTATATCCCATAAATCTCCCACAAAATCCTTTATCTGAGGCACCCTTCCACCCAGAATACACTGCTCCACCTCTGTCTGTCAAAATGCTACCCTTCCAGGAAGGCCCAGCTCAGATGTGATCTCCTCTAAGAACAGTCCCTAAAATGGTTCAGTCAGAAGTGTGTTTATTATCCTTAAATTATAAAGCTTTGATCATCTAGCACTCAAGTAGCATTTTTTAATTGTCTGGAAATGTAGTATTTGTGTTCATGTCAGATCTACACCCATTAGATTGTAAGTTCCTGCAGGGGAATGTGCATTTTACACATGTTCCATAAACACTTTTTGAATGAATGAAAGAGTGGGTGAGTGAATGAATGAACAAAATGATACAGTTAAATTGAACTATATAGTTAAGCTCACTGCATTAAGAAAAACATTATGCAAAACCAACGACAGCAAAGTTCCAATTATCCATGCTAATTGAAAGAAACTGGGGCACTAATGATGCACAACAACAGAGAATATGGAAACTATTTCTCTTTACCTCTGGAGCATTTTTTTTTTATACTTACATTGAAATACCAGTTTAACCGGTGTTATCGGAATGCATAAAGAAGGAAAGTGCACTGAAGACCTAATGAAAAGAAAAGTTAAAAATCTTGCCAGCTTCCCTTTGTCACAACCATGCTTTGCTCACCTACCATTGCCACTGACCCTTACTGGGGATGAGCAAGGCCCAGCACCAACTCTCAACATAATACAGAAGAAAAGCTGAAGCTACGTTGCTTTTATTCTCTAGGCTTCACGTTGTTCAGGCTCACACTTTCCCTGAGTTAAGGTAGGGAAGGTGATTAGACATATTGCTTTCAAAGGCCCTCCTTTTCATATTTTGCAGGTACTAGAGACAAAAAACAATAAGAGTAAACAAAAAGGTCATAGTGTCCATTTGCCATACTAAGGAAGCGTATACTAAAAAGAAGTTGAAAGCAGGGTTGACCCAGAGAAGTCAGAATGAGGGTGATTTGCCTTCAGATTAATCAGCAATCATCGACTTTCATCACCCTACAATCATTCATTCATTCACCAACTACTTCTTGACTCTCCAGTCTGGTAGCTCAGGCACGGGCGTCAGAATCAGAAGTCCAGGGTCTGTAACTCAACTATGGGACTCTTAGAAGATATGATTCTGTTTCCTCCAACAAAAAATGTAAAGATTAAATAAGATGATCCATATAAACCATGAAGAACACTGGCAGCACGTGGTAAGTATCCATACAGGTGACTGTTGCTAACTCTATATTGTTATACAGTCTACATAGTGGACTAGATAGATGTGGAATTTACACTCATATACCTTCTGTCTTGACAAAGTGTTATGGCCTTTTTTTTTTTTTTGAGACAGAGTCTTGCACTGTCACCCAGGCTGGAGTGCAGTGGTGCCATCTCAGCTTACTGCAACCTTCACCTCCCAGGTTCAAGCAATTCTCCTGCCTCAGCCTCCCGAGTATCTGGGACTACATGCATGCACCACCACACCAGCTAATTTTTTGTATTTTTAGTAGAGACAGGGTTTCACCATGTGGCCAGGCTGGTCTTGAACTCCTAACCTCAAGTGTTCTACCCACCTCAGCCTCCCAAAGTGCTGGGATTACAAGCATGAGCCACCGTGCCTGGCCCCTGCTATGATTTTTTTTAAAAAAAGATGCCAACTTACATTAGAGAGTCTTATATCACTCCCCAAGCCTATCAATCACATCTTTAGAGTTCTTAAGCAAATTCCCCCTTTGTGTTTTCTCTTTGCTTTTCTGTGTCAATTCACTGAATCACTATTAATTTTTATTATGAAAGCTTTTAAATACATACATTGGGGTTATATGATTTAGCAATAATTACCATGCTTTTAACAAATCATTATTACATTTGTTTATATATTCTTAGACTATTTTAGAAAACGCTTTTACATCTCTTTAAACACTGGATTCTCATGACTACCTGGTGAAGTAGACAGAGCTAGTATTACTTATCCCAATTAGCCAGGTGAAAGAGTTCTTTCCCAGAAGGAATAAATAATTTGAGTTCACCAGCCTATGAGTAACAGTGTGGGGACTCAGACCTAGGTGTCAGTAGTCAGTGCTATTGCCATTGAAGGTCATTTTTATTATTATCAACATTAATCTTAGCTTTGTCTCATTAGAAGAGCCAAACATTTTAAGCAAGGTGACAGTTGCACTAGACGTGAATAAGTGTTGTAGGTCACATAGCTCTTTATCAGGAAATCAGATACTGTCTGCAAATTACTCCAATTTGCTCCATGAAGCTTTTGATCTGAACTGTAGATTTTAGTGGTTATGTAATACAGAGCAGGGGCTCTGATAAGGCTGCTGCTGTTCTTAAGAATGATTTTAAACAGCACCTCTCAGAGAAATTCAGAGCATTGTACGGACTTGAATTCTTATATGCCACCTATAAAGCGGATGAACAGATAGCACTCTGAATCTGCAGAAGAGGGAACAGAGGCAAGGGAAAGCACCAGGTGAAGGTGGACTGTAATAGGACACCAACATTCTCAGCCTAGCTTTGCCCCTCACTCTCATGTGAGCCCACCTGAGCAACCTGAACACTCACCCCCTGTACTCAGCTGCAATGTGGGTTGTCCCAATGAGCACCAGAACCTGGCCAACCTCTAGGTCCATGAGAATTTGCCTCAGCTACTTACTGAGGATGTCCATCTGCCTGCACCTCTCAACTTCTAATCTCATTCTAATGCTCCTTGCACTGTTATGTTTCTTGCTCACAACCGAACAGATTTCTTCAAAGAAACTAGAAATGGAAATAGCTAAGGAGCACAAAGCTACTCAACAGAATTGTTTGGATGCAATGGCTTTAAATCCAGAAATCTTGCCTCTAAACCATTCAAAGAGAAGCACACTGTGCTTAGAGCCAGAAAGCTTAGATTGGTGTACCAGTTCTTGTGCTTATAGTATCCAGCAATGTTAAATAAATCACTTAACAATTAAGCTTTTGTTCATCTGTATAAAGTGGAAAGTATCCCCATCTACTTCAGTGGATTGATCAGAATTTCCAGGATAATAATAACAATACTACTATGAATAGTTAACATTTACTGAATGCTTTCCCTATCATTATCAGTGGTGTTTATAAGAATGGCCAAATTAAATAAAAACTAAGCATATACAAATCTGCCTGTACAGGGTATGGACTCGTTTATTCTCAATGGTATTAATTAATCCTCCCAATAAATGCCATGAGAAAGATGCCATTGTTATTCCCACTGTATAGTTGAGGAAACTGAGGCACAGAGAAGCTAACTAACTTACCCAAAATCCTACATTTAGCAAGCAGTGGAGCCAGGTCTGCCTGACACCAAAGCCTATGCCTCTAAATACAGCACTTTGCTGCATTGCATGTAATCTCTAAAATAACACATAAATATAAAATAAAATGTATCATTGCTGCATGCCATGAATGTTTTATGATATTCAAGCTCTTTTAAGTTGTATGGCTTGTAAAAAGAGAAAAAAAGGAAATTATCTAAGCCAATAATATGATGCAGGATTTCCTAACCCCTTTTTCATGTGCCTCTATAGTAAATTCTTCCCAGGCCTTGTCTGACTAATTCCAGGCAAGATTCCACCAGACCTGCAGGGGCTAGATTTTCATTGCATTAACATCTCTCTTTCCTCCAAGAAGAATGAGATGGCGCAAAATAAATAAGTAAATGGCAATCAGAGACATGGGGAATTTCCCTTCTTGAGGAGCTGTCCAAAGTCAACACTGGGTGATTTCACTTCTTTCATCCAGGGCACTCCTGCAGTCTCGGGGGAATCATTAAACCTCTTGAGGCCCCAGTTTCGTTGGTCTATGTATAAAAACCCCTACAGGGCTGGCTAAGCTTCCACCATGAGATAAGAATTTCAGGCCAACCTAACTCTACAATGGATGGCCACAAGCAGGAGAGAACATGCCAGTTGTCTGTGATGCCAAGGACTGCACATGCTAACACCACCTGAACAAAAGCCATCGGATGAAGAGCTGTGTTTTTTATCCCATTATAACTTTTCTAGTTATTTTTTCTTTTTCTCCATCAGACAGGAGTCAAAATTAAAAGTCATCCCTGTTTTTAAAGAAGTAATTCCAAAAAGACCCCAGTCAAGCCTAATTCCTGAGAAATCTGCTTTCCTGAAATCCTAGGCATGACTGTCCTTAAACCAGAATGATTGCTGTTACTTACCATGGTTGTGACATGCAGGGTCTTCACTGTCATCTTGCGCGGGTTGCTCGCTTTGCACAGGAAGCTCTTTCTGTGAATGTATCTTCCTGTGTTCTATCAACGAGAGTACCTGTTCGTTTTATAGCAATCACTGCCCCTGTTTCGACTGACCTGCTTACTGCCTTTAAGTTGTGGTTGACCCAGAGTTACTGACGAATGCATGGGGTTTTTTTCTTTTTTAATTCCATTTCCTGAAGGGGAACCAAAGGGGACCCTAAAGAAAGGGATGACAGGAAAAGAACTAAATTTTTATTGCCTCCTACCCTACTTCCACCCCCATTGCCCACAAATCAAAGCAAAATTTTTAAACTGATTTACTACAGAGATGAACCAAGTTGGAAATTGTCAAATCTTTTTTGTTCTCTCACAAATTGCCAACACCCTTGTCACGCACCATATGTTCTACTTTCTAGTCATGCAATATGTATCATGATTTAAACGGGAGAAATCTCATCCTTAGAGGAACCTTGGTACTAAACTAGAGGACTATCTTTAGCTCCATTTTATGAATGGGAAAACAAAATCAAAGAAATGAATGACACCAATGAAAGATTCAGAAATGATATCCTCTGGTAGTTTTGTTACTTCCCTGAATTAATTATTTTTAACCCCATGGTTAGACCCCTACTGGTGCTTAATAAATAATCACTATTAAATGTGTTGAAAGAACAAACTGTTTTCCTCTGCTCTCACACCACAACCAGTAACACAAAAGACTTCTGTGACCAAATATGTGGGGATTTCTCTTCAACAACCAGCAAGCAATCAATTCTGCATCCAACACCACCTGAGCATCTTCTAATACAATTCAATTTTGACACTGTCTCCAGGTAGGTAGAGGCAGATTCCATAGGCTAAGGGCTCAGTCCCACAAAACCACTCCCACTTTAAGCAGTAGTCACAAGTTCAAGCCTCTGGAACTTCTGACCAACTGGCCTCAAGTTGAGGTTCCCACAAACCCCTTGAGTTTGATTAGGCTTGATTCATTTGTTAGAACAGCTCACAAAACTCAGAGAAACACTCATTTATATTCACCAGCATATTGTAAAGGATATTTTAAAGGATACAAATCAACAGCCAGATCAATAGATACACAGGGCAAGGTTTGAAAGGGCCCCAAGCACAGAAGTATTCATTCCCATGGATCTGGGGTGCACCACCCTCCCAGCACAGGGATGAGTTCCTGTTTACCTTTCTTAGAGCCTCCACAAGTTCAGTGTTCCAAAGGCTCTTCATAGCTCATCCTCTTGGGCCTTTTACGGAGTCTTTACTGGGCAGACATGATAAACACAGGGAAAACAGTGCATAAATGTGATTGGATAAAAAGGGCATAACCTGATATTAATAGGTTGAATGAGAAAACCCAGCAAGGCCTGTCTGTTCAGATTCTTCTTGGCCTCCCTGAGCACCATTCCTTCCTTCTGAGTAGAGGGAGGACCCTTCCTGAATTGAGGGTCTCATGGCCTACAATTAGACAAGCTATATCAAATAATTTCTTTACGACCAGCTCCAAGACAAAAGGTGCGGGGCTGATGTTTGATGGGAGGATATTTTCAGTTTCTATGGCCTTGGAGAGAAAAACAAGCAGGTGAAAGGTGGGCAGGAGAAGTTCAGAGAGAGATTCTTTTCTCTGAGGCCTATTTCTTAGGCCTAAAGTGCCCCAACATTACAATAAAAGACTATCTTTTTCACCTTTATTGCTCTGAAGTTGTCTGAAGTTGCTTCAGGAACCAAAGACAAAAAAAAAAAAAAAATCCAAATCCCCTAATAAAAGATACGCTTATTATTTTTGTCACTTAGGATATAATGAGGGTTGTGGGAGTTATGAACCAGGAACCATGGACAAATATATATATATATAACATCACATTCATACAACACATAAATGCCCCTTACTTTGGCTATCTCTGAGAATTATTTTTTTTAACCAAAATGAATTAGCAAGTAGAAGCCTTTAAATGCAAGGTTGGCAGCCCTGGCACTGCAGCTGGGGCAGCAGAGCCAGGACAGCCCAGGAACTAACAAACTGAGGAACAGGCAGACTGACCATGGCCGATCCACCAAAGCCCATCAGCCCACTCAAGAACCTGCTGGCTGCAGCTTTGGTGCCATGTGCCTGGTGTTCATGGGGCACCCTCTGGACACTGCCAAGGTCCAACTGCAGACACAGCCACTGAGTTTGTCAGGACAGCCTCCCCTGGGATCTTTGACTGTCTTCTGATGACTCTTAGACGGGGCACCATGGAGCTGTATCAGGGAATGGCTGCCCCTATCATCTGGGTCACCTCCATATTTGCTGTATGCTTCTCTGGGTTTGGTTTGGGGAAGAAACTACAACAGAAATACCCAGAGGATATGCTCAGCTATCCCCTGCTATTTGCAGCTGGGATGTTATCTGGTACATTCACCACAGGCATCGTGATCCCTGGAGAACCCATCAAGTGGTTGTTACCGTTTCAGTCTTCTTCAGGGAAAACCAATTACACTGGTACCTTGAACTATGCAAAGAAGCTGTACCAGGATTTTGGGATCCAAGGCATCTACGAAGGGACTGTGCTTACCGTTATGTGAGATGTCTCAGCTAGTGGAATACATTTCATGACATATGAATGACTAAAAAATATCTTCACTCCGGAGGGAAAGAGAGTCAGTGAGCTCAGTGTGCCTTGAATCCTGGTGGCTGGGGCATAGCAGGAATCTTCAACTGGGCGGTGGCAGTCCCTCAAGATGTGCTCAAGTCTCCCTTCCAGACTGAACCTCCTGGGAAATATCCTAATGGTTAAGGAGATGTGCTGAGGGAGCTGATCTGAGGTGAAGGAAGCACATCCTTGTTGATGCAGTGATGACCTGAGCCTTCCCCACCAATGCAGCCTGTTTCCTTCATGGCCTTGATGTTGCCATGAAGTTTCTCAATTGGGCCACACCCAACTTGTGAGCCTGAAGGCTGCTCAAGACCTCTGGATACTGCAACTGTTGCTGAGAAGGAAGAGTAATGGGCAGAACTAAGCAGACTTGGAGAGTGAGGGGAGGGAGATGGTGGGATCAGAGCTCTCATGGACTTGGTGAGACTATTGTCTTAATGACATCCTCTACCTTGTATAACTTGGGTGTGTCATTTTGAAACTTGAATTCATTCTTGTCAGTGTAAGGGACCGTAAGAGGATTTGGGAATCTATTAGCTTCTAGACCAGATACTACCTGTGGCAAGAATGCTGCCTGCCTGTTAACATCTGGCCCTACCACACCCAAAGTGTTTCTGATTAAAGAGGTAATCTTAGCTTCTCACTGGAGGCACTTTGCGTGTTTTCAACCAGCTGACTAGGAGCTGAGATGTTCTTCAATCCCTACCCAGGAACACCCACTTGATTTCCAGGGTGCCACCTAATCCTGGGCTGCACAAGGGGAGGTGGACTTGAGGTCCATGTCTGTGTCCAAGTGGACTGGGCATATATGCCTAGGAAGAGATAACCTGTTAGCTGTTGGATTTTGCCTTTTTTTTTTTAACACATAAAAGTAATCAAAAGTAAAACTAGGGTAGAGTGCCTCATTTCCCAGAAGTAGGTGAAGAACTTTTCCTCCTATGCAGTGAGGACAGTCCCAGCCTGCTGGGATAAGTGAGAAAGCCCAGGGTGTAGGAAGGCTCTTTTTGCACACTCTCTTCTTATGAGAGCGCTGTATTTTAACAAGAAACAATAAACGTTTTTTCTAGTTTTTGAAGAAAAAAAAGAAACCTTTAAATGCTCTGATGTGTAATTTTAAATGACCTACAAAAAGTTAATTCATCTCAGTTCAGTTCAAATTGTCAAATACTTGTTAAACACATTCTACATGTCAGGCATTGTGCCCTAGAGATACACAGACATCCCCCCAAAAATAGTAACTTATTTTATGTCCATTAAGATCGGGTAAAATTACATAGAATCTTTTCACAAGGCAGGACACATTCTAGCAGGGCAAAGTTATTTTCCTCCAGCTCAGCACATTTGAACAACTCTTCACCATTTTCTTCATCTGAAGAAAGTAAAGAGCAAGTTGTTCTTAGGTTCCTTGGAAGGCCCTCCAAAACTGATGAAAAGTCTGTGATCACAGGCCTTCCATCCACCCTGCTCCCCTCCATGCCTGTGCAGTCCTCTGCACCTCCCTTGGGAACAGCCAGAAATGTAACTTCTACACAAAGACTTCCGCAAATTACCCTCTCAGGCATTGTTCCCTTCCTCAACCTCTTGTGCTGATACTTTATGTATCTTTCCCTCACAGACATGTTTTAGGAGAGATCCCTGGGATCTTTATATATTTGGGTAACTTTACCCGCCTCCCAATAATCTCTACCAGCCTCCTTCTCCAAATATACATTCTCAAAAAAAAAAAAAAAAAAAAAAAAAAAAAAAAAAAAAAAAAACAGTGTCTTCTATGCAAAGACAGACTCAGACTCAAGTCCCCTAGCCAACTCCTTCTAGACAGACTGAAGCCCCTAAGCCCATCTCACGGAGAATTTTCAAGGCCTCCCCGGGTGTGACCTTCCATGTGCACAGAGAAGCTAGCTCCATGAAATCAAGAGCCTTTGCTTGCATCACTCATGCTCCCAAAGCAACATGTGCAATAGGCCTTTAAGTGTGTACTAAATTGAGTGGATTGAGTCAATCATTTTCTTCAATGCCATACCTCAATGCCACACCTTTAGTGTCATACCTTTAGTGTCACACCTCAATGCATAGAATATGCCAGCTCTCCTGAAAGAAAGAATGAATAAATCAGTTGGAACTAAGAGTACCTAATTCAGTACAAGAGTATTTGCTGGATTGCAGGGGGTGCGGGGAACAAAATGGCTCTTCATGTAAGCAGGAGGCCACACTGACCTTTACTAAATTTAGTCACAGTTTTCCCCCTTGAGGTAAAAACAATCGTCTTATCAGGATGCCAAACTAGTAACTGGCTATCACTGAGTTCAGACTGAATTAACAGATCCAGATCCTTATCCCACCTAACATTCACTGAGCACTTCCTATAATGTAAATCATGTGCTAACACCAGGGATACAGTAATGAACATTTGATGGGCACCCACTGACTGTGGTGGAATCCTTCACTGACTGGCTCTGTACCACTCATGATCTAAGCTGACATCAGCTTTAAGAGTTGCAATAATGCATTGGAGCTAGTATTCAATACACTGACAGCTAGACCACTACAGTCAATTCCAAGAGCCCCACAAAAAAGAGATACTAGAAGACTCTGTTGCCTCAGCAATGAGCTATACACAGCCTCAAATGTGATACAATATTATAGTTCATCAAACATCCAAATCAGCAAGATGTTTTCATGACCTCATATGTGCTTGGAGCTATGATACGTTTTCTTGTGGCTACTATCACAGGTAATAGACTATACTATTACAGTCTCTACCTTAATGAGGTTAAAATAATTGTGGGAAAAAGTGAACACACACATATAAACCAATAAGATAATAACATGAGATTACTGGGAATAATGAAAATATAAAGATACACATTTAGTTTTACAAATCCAACTTTTAAAAGGTTTTATTCTCATTTTTAAAAGGTACATCTAGCCAAGCATGGTGGCTCATGCCTGTAATCTCAACACTTTGGGAGGCTGAAGCAGACAGATCATTTGAGGCCAGGAGTTCAAGACCAGCCTGGGCAACATGGCAAAAATCCTATCTCTATTTAAAAAAAAAAAAAATAGCTGGGTATAGTGGTGCACACCTGCTGTCCCAGCTACTTGGGAGGCTGGGGCCAGAGGATCACTTGAGCCCAGCTACTCGGGAGGTTGAGGATGCAGTTAGCAGAGATTGTGCCACTGCACTCCAGCCTGGGTTACAGAGTGAAACCCTCTCTCAGAAAGAAACAAAGTGCATTTAATCAAGATATGCTACTGCAACATGACAGTATATCTTTAGCTACAGAAATTCATGCCTTGAAGTGAAGAGCTACCATAACAAAAAGCCATGAAACAGTGGTCAGGTGACATGCAATAATGGCAATAAAATTGCAGGCTGGATAAATGATAATCCATGCTCTACAATGGCAACACATTTAGTTAACCCACTGCCTGCAATAATTTGAGAGGCAGCTCTTGTACCTAATAAACTTGAAGCTCTAGAGAAAGAGATTAGAAAACAGAATGTTAGTTGCGGGTGTTTGGATACTACTGTCTGCATTTGGCAAGGTAACACCTGAAAAAGATAAGCTCTGGAAAGAGTTGGCAGGTTGATAAACAAAAATGAAAGGAAATGAAGAGAGTACAGAAATTCAGAATCCTAATTAGCCAAGCATGGCGGTGGGCGCCTGTGATCCCAGCTACTGTGGAGACTGAAGCAGGAGAATCGCTTGAGCCTGAGCCTGGAAGCAAAGGTTGCAGTGAGCCAAGATCACAGCACTGCATTCCAGCCTGGGCAACAAGAGCAAGGCTCCATCTCAAAAAAAAAGGAAAGAAATTCAGAGTCCTGTAAAGGTGCAAAAAAAATTAAAAATTTAAAATAACTATTTCTATCCCTCAAGGGTAAAAGATAAGATCCAAAATGCCTTTGAAGGAGAAATGCAAAATAAAATCTTTCAGCCGAGCAAATTACTAAAGGGCAAGAATTAGAATGAAGCATCTGGAAACCTTTTTTAATTGGACTAAAAGACTCAATTAAAAGTATAAACCTATAGTTCTAGTAATCTGCCATCAAATCGAGAGAGAGTTATAGGAATGAAGAGATAAAGAAATAGAAATATTCTAGGAATTATGCCTTAAAAAGAATTGAGCAAAACTCCAACTCAAAAAAAAAAAAAAAAAAAAAAAAAAAAAAAAAAAAAAAGAATTGACTCAGATGAGAAGTTTATTAAGTTTTTGAGAGACCTCTAGAAATTAAAGAAACAAATCCTCAGCTCCTCAACCATCAGGGAGCAAGAACTAAAGCTCTAAAAAAGCTAATATTCACCAACACCATGTCAGATGTGGCCAAAGAGATTACAGGGAGAAAAAGAAATTTTTTAAACCTTCCAAGAAGTGGAGCCAGGGACCACAGAGTAAAAGGGAAGTAAGCCTCTCCCAGAAAGCAGAAAACTACAGACCCCACAAACTCTACATCATTCCTGGGTTTTTTCCCCTTTTAATGCAAAAGATTTTCAGTTTCAGAGTTTTTTGAACCTACTAATTCAATGTTTTCTATTTGTTTGAGTCAAATATTCAAAACCATTATGCATTGCCTAGAATCTCCACAAAAATCACAATTCATAGAAACTAACCCTTCTTTTTAAATGTAATGATTAGGTATGAGTGTGGTAGCTCACGCCTGTAATCCCAGACCTTTGGGAGGCCAATGTGGGTGGATAGCTTGACCTCAGGAGTTGGAGACCAGCCTGGATAACATGGTGAGACTTTGTCTCTACAGAAAAATACAAAATCAGCTGGCTGTGGTGGTGCGCCCCTGTAGTCCTAGCTACTCAGGAGGTTGAGAAGGTTGAGATGAGAGGATCACTTTAGATAGGAGGTGAAGGCTCCAGTGAGCTGTGATCGTGCCACTGCACTCCAGTCTGGGCAACAGAGCAAGACCCTATCTCAAAAAAAAAGTAATGATTATCTGTCAGATGAAAGAGCTGTGCTGGGGTCTTCATATACCAATATTTGTGTGAGTAGAAATTACTTGGGGCTTAGGTAAACAAAAGACAAAAAAACACAGAAGTCCTCCTTTCCCTTCTGTCTCTACGGTTGTCTCTCATTCATTCTCTCTCTCTTTCTCAAAGTATGCAATTTCTGATCTTCTGGTGAAAAACGAGCTGGGAACGAGGACAGTGAAAGAAGGGGATCAGAAGCAAAAGCTGAGAAAGAAAAGTAAAGAGAAAAAAAGACGTAGGAAAGGAGTTTTCCCAGAGTGCTGTGTGAGGATCCTGGGTGGAACACGGTTTAGGTCACTGGACAAAGTTCCAGATCGCATGAGGGACATCTCAATTCTGAATCTATCCTGTAGACCTGTGAAGGCTTTTGCATTCAAGTTTTATCCATTTGTTAGCAAAAACATCAGACACTCACTCTGTACCAGTCTCTGTGCTGAGAGGAAGAAAAATTAAAGTGCTACCAAAAAGAATTTTTTGCCATAACAGTTTTCTCATTCTAAGAGAGCTGCGAATTTTATGTCAGACCAGATGGCACTTCTGTCTTGAAAAGAACTTACCTTTTTGGAAGTGCAAAGACGGCCTATTCCAGGGTAAAGACAGAGAAATTGCTACACATAAAAAATAATGTCAGGCACGGTGGCTCATGCCTGTAATCCCAGCACTTTGGGAGGCTGAGGTGGGAGGATCATTTGAGGCCAGGAGTTCAAGACCAGCCTGGGCAACAGAGAGACCCCCGTCTCTGCAAAAAAAAAGTTTTTAAAAAATCCTGGGCATGGTGGCATGTGCCTATAGTCCCAGCTACTGAGGTGGGAGAATCTCTGGAGCCTAGGCAGTCAGGGCTTCAGTGAGCCATGATCCTGCCACTGCTCTCCAGCCTGGGCGAAAGAGCAAGACCTTGTCTTCAAAATAATTGTAATAATGGGAATATGAGTTAACCCTAGAGAAAAGAGAAATGAGGAGAGCTGCTAGCCAGAAACTGCTAGTAGCTGAGATGACCAGGGAACTGTCAGGAGCCTCATATTCAAATTGTTTCGGTGTCTATGTTGTGCTTTAATTGTTTAATTCTCTTCCATTATTTCCATGTCTAAGGCAAACCTCTTCACATACAAAACAGGTTTATGACGTCTACATGGAGCAAAGTTTTATAGGTATATATACACATGCGGGGGTACAACAGCCTCCAGAGGGTAGGCAGCACATATGGATAGAGCCAAGATTTGGAATGAGAAATTTGGCTCTTTGTTACTCCTCAATCCTGCAATCTAGGAGAATCTTACTGCTCAAAGTTTGGTTCTAGGAATAGCAGCATCTAGCTTATTAGTTCCTGGGAGCTTGTTAAAACTGGAGACTCTCCAGCTCCCATCCCAAACCTACTCAATAAGGCTGCATTTTTACAAGATGCCTAAACGATTCATATCACATGAAAGTCTGGGATGTACCTCGTTAGGGAACATTAGGGAAGGTGCCGAACGAACTTCCCATAAAATTGCAGCGAGGTCCACAGAACACATTACATTTTCTGAAACAGAAATTGAGACTCAAGTATCCTTGAAAGGCTATTGGGATTTTTTAAAATAAGTCTTAAATCTCAGAGCTTCGCTCCCTCATAGCTAAGAACTGTCCCTATTTTCCTACTTTGGAAGGTTCATTGGCAAGCGTGGGCATGCAGAGAACAGCAGGAAACTGAGGCTATTCTTTGCCAACATTTGGCAGCAGCCTCTGTGGGCGTGGCCCATCCTTGCAACTGCGGGCAGCTCCTCAGGGTTCCGTGCAGAGTTTCACTTAGTCAGCAACCAAGCTGACTTCCTGCGTTGAGGTGGATGGAATTAATCAACACGCTGCCAGAATGTGATGCCTGGGGAAAGCCCAGTTGAGCACCTGTCAAATGCTGTCACATTTTCCGGGCTTCCTCCCACCGAAATTTCTCCTCAGCTTGATGAACCTGGGATCAGCAACTTTTGCTCCTGTCCTTTCCCCCCAGTCTTCATACTGACAACCAACAGTTTTGGGTTGGTGGGTGGGGGCCTGCCCCCCCAACCTCATTTGTTAAAGCAAATTTCTTTCCCAAACCCTCCACATGCAGCGCACTCAATTTTCTGCTTTTGCTCCACAAAATAGTTTGAACTTCTGAGTCGTCACCCTCTCCAGGCTAGTATCTGGTTCCTGGAATGACCATTTCAGTCCTGCTCGTCCTGCTCACTTGGGTTCTACTCACCTCAACATCCACATCCTCCGGCCAAAACCGACTCGTCTTTCCTTCTTCCAAACTCTCATCATACTTTCATTTCACTTAGCAATTAACTAGAGACAATGAGAGACTTTTTAACTGTCTGCTTGAACGGCATTTCCATGTGCTTCGGCTTTTCACATTTTAAAGTGTTTATTCCTAATCTGCTCTCTGGATCTTAAACTTGTTGAAGGAGACAACTGTGACTTCTGCCTTCCCACGATTCTCACACTCCTAGCAAATCCTTCTACCCAAAGCTGTATTTATTCACTTAATTTGATGTCAATATTAGTTTATTTCTTCTTCCACCTAATTTCTTGCTACCTTCAATTTCTAATATATCAGTTACTAACAAAGTTGTCAACAAAATTATTAAAGTGGGAATGTTCTGGAGAAAACCTATACCACATTATTATTTTCAAAAATTTAGAAATTTTTCAAAAGGGAGAGAGAATGAACTGTCTCTAGAACACCATGGCTTGATGAACATCCGATAGTGACGTTCCAGAGTGGAGTTACGCACTGAGGGGTGTTTGGATTGGACCTCCAAGGTCCCTTCCAACTTTGTGACCCTATGGAAATTCAGCCAAAAAAAAAAAAAAAAAGATATTTCATTTAAAGATACAATTTCAGTCTTGGAAGTAGTGGTATCTGTGTGTGTGCATGTGCGTGCACATGCACACGTGTATATATGGAGTGGGGCAATATATCTTCTGCCCTCGTTTTTTTCCTCCTTCTGTGGAAAACAATTGTATGACTCCAAATGCTAAAAATTCCAAGTGTCATAACTATGTTTCCCCTGAAGATCCAGATTGAGAAGAGAGTAAGAGGGAGCAGAGGAAATACAGTGAATGAACTGAAACAACCATACTTCTAAGAAATGTGTTACTTTCACTCCGGCACAGATCTGACACAGAATGACGATTCTCAGGTTCCCCTAATTTCAGTTGAAATGCTGTAGAAGGTTCCCCTAATTTCAGTTGAAATGGGTTTCCTGTGAGGGACAGTTCTTCATCTTGGTAGAGGTTAAGGGCTTGAAGGATGTATGAAGGGCAAAGGAGAAAAAAAATGAAGAGAGAGAGGTACCTGAGAAGGCAAACTGGAACCTACCTGCTCTTCCCGTATCTGCCCTCTGGGCTCCAGAGCAGAGGGCAAGAGCTCCTAAGTTAGCAGGGCTCATTCCACTGCTCTCTCTTGTGCTTTTGACCCTGAGTGGGACTTGGGACCAGGTAGTATCAAAGGAAGGTGGATGAGAAAGGACACCAAGGAAAAAATAAAGATAAGGTTCTTGGTTATGCATAGCCCAGCCTTTGTTTAAGTAGAAGAGAAGGCTTCTTATAGATTGCACATTTATGTTGATCATGCAGATTAGCATTAAACAGCTCAGGAGAATACCACTACCAATTTTGTTATTCTGTGACATCTCTAATGCCTTATAGGCCATCCCTAGACCTGGCAAGCCATTAGTTTAGCCATCAAGTCAGGTAAGACATCTTATCTTTGATATCTGCAGCTATCATAGATTTCAGGAGCCACAGGTCTTTAAAAATAATCTGGTCCAACCTGCTCAGCTGATGATGGGGATTGAATGGCTTTCCCACAGATGGCCAGTGGTGGAGAAGCCTGGCCTGGACCCAGGCCTTCTGACTCCCTCTAGACTCTATCTACAAATAAAGGGATCACTCTCTCCAACTCTCTCGGGACCATTTTTCTCTGGTCTAACATGATCAACTCTTTAACAATGTGCTGACGAAGGAGGGAAATGATTATAGTACGAACAGCCCTGAGCTCCACCTCCTGTCATCATGGGGACATTAGATTCTCATAGGT
Organism: Saimiri boliviensis; assembly: GCF_048565385.1. NCBI lineage: Eukaryota > Metazoa > Chordata > Mammalia > Primates > Cebidae > Saimiri > Saimiri boliviensis. Next base: position 96,851,352 of record NC_133452.1, read on the forward strand.
GCTCGAACTCTATTGTGAACTGCATGTGCGATAGATCTAGGTTGTGTGCTCCTTATAAGAATCTAATGCCTGATGATCTGAAGTAAAACAGTTTCACCTGGAAACCATTCATTCTCCAGCCCCCCATGCACCCTTGGACTGGGAAAAACTGTCTTCCACAAAACCAGTCCCTGGTACCAAAAAAGCTGGGGGGTTGTCAGAGGACCACACTTACAAAGTAAGCAGCACCTTCTAAGTGATATCTGAGACTTGGGGTCAAGATGCCTGAGCAGTTCTGCCTGTAATCTGAAAATGAGAAATGAAATTAGTCTTTGGGCTTTTTATTCTGAACCCTTTTTAGCCTTTACATATTATCTTATACACATTTATCTTTGTATTAAGGTTTTGGGTTTTTTTTGTTTCTTTTGAGTTGGGAGTTTCACTCTTGTTACCCAGGCTGTAGTACAATGGCGCAATCTCAGCTCACTGCAACCTCCACCTCCTGGGTTCAGGTGATTCTCCTGCCTTAGCCTCCCCAGTAGCTGGGATTACAAGCATGTGTCACCACACCCAGCTAATTTTTTTTGTATTTAGTATTTTTATATTTTGCATTCATCGTGTTGGTCAGGCTGGTCTCAAACTCCTGACCTCAGGTGATCCACCCACCTTGGAATCCCAAAATGCTGGAATTACAGGCATGAGCTACCACATTCAGCCTATATTAAGATTAATGGAAACAAGATCAGGCCAGGCTGAAACAAGATCAGCCTCCCTGGGAGGCTGAGGTGGAAGGACTGCTTAAGCCCAGGAGTTTGAGGTTGGGGTGAACCATGTTTGCACCATTACACTCCAGCGTGGACGACAGAGCAACACTGTCTCTTAAAAAAAACGAAGGAAAAAATAATCACACACTTTTGTTTTTGGAGACTTTTCTCAGGTTTTATTATGGTTCCTATTCAGGACTTCATGCACTGAAATTACTAGAAAAGCAGCACACATAACGCAAGATTACAGGAGCTGACCTTTCTATTGCAAGGTTAAATAGTGGTACTTCAAGGTAAGAAGACTTAGCTTGCTACTGAAAGTACCTGCTGGGAGAACTATTATCAGAATGGTAAATCTCAGCAGAGGCTAATATCCCCCTCAAGCTGTGGGAAAATACTTAGAACTTAATAGTAAAAATATTCACAAAAAGACTGAAGAGAATGAGCTAGGATTACACGCTGGTTAATAATGGACCAGCCAGAATCCAAGACACATTACTAAGGCAGCAGACCTGTAAAAAAGTAAACCAGATTTATTTTTCAGGAATTTAAAATGGAGTTAAAATTAATTTTGTTCTGAAGTGTTTCTAGGATGGCCAGGCGTGGTGGCTCACGCCTGTAATCCCAACACTTTGGGAGGCCAAAGTGGGCGGATCACCTGAGGTCAGGAGCTCAAGACCAACTTGGCCAACATGGTGAAATCCCCATCCCTATTAAAAATACAAAAATTAGCCAAGCATGATGGCAGGCATCCGTAATCCCAGTTACTTGGGAGGCTGAAGCAGGAGATCATTTGAACCCAGGAGGCAGAGTTTGCAGTGAACCAAGATTGTGCCACTGCACTCCAGCCTGGGCAACAAAGCAAGACTGTATCAAAAAAAAAAAAAAAAAAAAAGTGTTTCTAGAAATTCAAAAAAATCTCTTAAAATAATTGGCAACATCCTGGGACACTACCCACAAAATAAGGAAGCATAGAAATCACTATCCCTAAAAGGCATATTTAAGATGGTGACAGAGAACCCATTCTGACCTGCCTCTTCAAGCAGTCAAATCCAGGTTTTATCAAGTGGTGCCAGTGCTAACACATCTTGTGGGTAGAACAGAACTGACACTGAATGTAAAGAAAACCACAGCCAGGCGCGGTGGCTCACGCACTTTGAGAGGCCGAGGCAGGAAGCTCACTTGAGCCCAGGAGTTCAAGACCAGCCTGGGCAACACAGAGAAACACTATCTCTACAAAAAAAAAATTAAAAATTAGCCAGGCAGAGTGATATGCACCTGTGGTCCCAGTCACTTAGGAGGTTCAAAAGGGAAGATCACTTGAGCCCAGAGGTCAAGGCTGCAGTGAGCCATGTTTGCACCTCTGCACTCCAGCCTGGGCTGCAGAGCAAGACTCTGTCTCAATTTCAAAAAGAAAGAAAAGAAAATCACATGCATTACCAGAAGGGACCTTAGAAATCACCTAGTTCAGCCACCCCCTTTTCCAGATACAGAAACCATGTACTTTCCTCTAAGTGGCTAGCCTCACTTAACTCTGGCACCTAGTGTCAGAAAAGGAACTCAGATGCACACGCCTTTGCTTCCCAGGGCAGGAATCATGTCACCCTCCCAACCTTTTGGCTCTCAGGTGAAATTTCCTACGCAACCAGAGTTTAACACTCCACCATCCCCACTTCCCTACACGTACAGCAGACGTAGTGTCACCTGGCTCTTGAGGAGTGGGGAAGGGAAAGAGCTTGCACAGAGCTGTTGTTAGAGCTGAGCACCTCAGGCAGCCAGCACACAGGTGACTCTCGCGCTTGCCATATTCCACTGTCCAAACCCTCTGGGCAGAGCTTGCCTCACATGCTCAGAATCATTGGGACAACTGGTATAGTTTGAAATCTCCTCAGCAGACATGAGAGAGGGAGGGCTGGCAGAGTCACGGGATTCTGTGAGCCTTTCTGCTCTTTATCTTCCTCGATGTCTTCCTACCTACCACCCTGCCCTGTTGTGAGGTAACACTGTCCTCAGGAGAAAACTGAAGAATGCATTGCCACAGCTAGCACTGAGGGTCCTCCCCAGGGGAAGTGCTTGCATCAGAGCCACACTGACTGGAACTGGGAACCATCAGGGAGTGGAAAGGCAGGGAAGGGATCAAAGTTCAGGAATACAGCCAGGGTGAAATAATTGTAAATGGTTTTGATGAAAGGATCATGTTTCATAAACATTTATCAAAATGTATCCCTTTGTTTTAAAAGGCTCTGGAACTTGCAGTAATAAAACCACCCCCATGAAGTAATAATATGCCAGGCAGAACCTGCCATCTGCTTTCCCAGTTATGTCTCACAAGCATCCTACAAGCCAGGAATCATCCCCATTTTACAGCTGAAATAAAGAGCAGTGCAAAACTTACCTGAAGTTATTTGGTAAACGGCAGAAAAGAGATTCAATCTCAGCAATCCTTACCAAACTGTCCTTTTTGAAAACCTTGAAATCCTTTCATTTTGCCACTTCATTTATCCAGGAGAGTTAAGGAATAAGGTACCATTTTTCAAGGTACCACTTACTTCTCTAAGCCCCTCCAAATTATTTTAACTACAGTATTTCTGATGACAAGTCTGTTAAATGTAAACCGACTTCCCTTTTGGAATGAGGCATATAGATAACTTAGTGATTTTTCTCTGGTGAATCTGGGTCACCACTGCAATCTCTGCAGGGTGGCAACAGCGATACCCTCGGGGGTAACTGGCCTCAAGACACGTCAGTCCACCTAAGCATCCTCTTTCAGGTCCCCACAGCCCACATCAGGTTCTGCATTGGACCACCTGTCAATGAGCAAGAACCTCTCCTGGCAAGGTTTGCCAGCTCTTCTGTTCTCGTAAGCTGGGAACTACACATGCAAGTTTCTTAAAACTCAGTGTAAAGGTTGAGTCATGCTATTTTAATACGGTATCTATTGTGGCTGCTATATACAGTCTTCTACCTTCTATTATTTTGGCTAGCTTAAGAGGGATGAAATGGTCAGGAAAGCAAACCTGTTATTACAGCTATTATCGAAATGGTAGGTGTACATATACTCCAACTGGGTGCCTCAGTTTCCTCAGGGCAAAGGATAGACTAAGAGTCCCATTTACAAAATGTTTGCCCTTCTAAAACAAATCAGTTGAGGAAACTCCCTAAAAACTCCTAGAGCTATTCCTCATAGCTGTATGGACGGCCTGACATCCTCATCGTCCTCCCTGGATTCCTATAGCTCTTACTATGTGTACCCTCACTTGGTATATAATCATAGATTTTTTTTGTTTGTTTTTTTTATAGAGACAGGGTCTCGCTATGTTGCCCAGGCTGGCCTTAAATTCCTGGACTCAAGCAATCAGCCTGCCTCGGCCTTCCAAAGTGCTGAGATTACAGGCATAAGCCACTGTGCCCAGCTGTATACTTTATATTTTTAAATTTTCACCAACATATTGACTTATCACCAGCCCACAGGCCTCAGAGCATACTTTTGCACCACAGGCCCAGAGCACACTTTTACACCCACTGCTGTACCTAACACAACTTCTGACTCATTGCCAATGCTCAGTGAATGGTGAATTCCTCCTTCTGGTACCACTGCACTCTCCTTTGAAACTGTGCTCTCTAGACCACTTCCAATAGGACTTGGATCTCACATCTATGAGGAAAAAAGAATCACAGATAAAACAGAATTCCCCAACAATTTTGCATTTCCTTTAAGAAAAAAATCCCTTTGTCATAATGAACCAAACAGTATCTCCTGCTTTGTGGTAAAGGATCACCCCTCAGCAAAAAGGGAGAAGAAAGTACCTCAGCAATCTTATAGCCAAGAACTGGCACAACTTCAGAGCCACATGTGCCACCAGAAAGCAGCTTCCAGTCCATGTGACCCAGGCCCCCCCCAAAAGCTACATAAGTCTCTTTTTAAGTAACTTCAAAAATTTTTTCAGAAACTACTCAAACCATACAATGGTAGGAAAGAAGTCCTGCCCTGCCCCATCACAAGCTTCTGTGCAAACAGGATAACCAACCCCAAAGAGTGGACACCCAGATAGTTTCAATTACATCCTGTAGGCTGTGCACAGTGGCTCACGCCTGTAATCTCACGCTTTAGGAGGCAGAGACAGGAGAATCACTTGAGTCCAGGAGTTTGAGGCCTGCCTGGGCAACAGAGACTTCATCTCTACTAGCTGGGCATGATGGTGCGTGCTTATGGTCCCAGCTACTCAGGAGGCTGAGGTCAGAGGATCCCTTGAGCCCAGGAGGTTGAGGCTGCCGTAGGCTATGATTGTACCACTGCACTGTAGCCTGGGCACAAAGCGAGACCCTGTCTCAAAACAAAAAACAAAAAACAAAAAACAAAAATAATGGATCCTGTAACAAGATCTCATTATAGGCAAGAACTCCCAGGATTCTGAGGTATCTGACATTATCAGGTATTTTATCTTTTGAAGGGTAAGTTTAGATTCAGGCAAAAAGTGCCAGGCAGAGGGGCGATTCTTCTCCTGGACTTTTACTCACTGGCCTCCCATGGCGGTTTGGTCTGCACTATCAATTTTGACTGATAAATGCTGGGCTGCTGAGGAAAAGTACCTCCAGAGAAGACAGAACCCCCAGAGTGATCACAGCAGGCTGCTGCCACCTTGTGGTAGTTTGCTGCAAATGTGGGAGCAGCAAACCCTGCTGGGTTGCTCTCAAGGAAAACAAAACTCAATGTATAAAAAACAGACTCTTGAGACCATGTGTACAAAATGGCTACGTTTATTCAACATCCTGGATATTCATCCAGATATGGGGTTTGTTTTGTGGTAAAATATTCACCTCAACTGGTGCTACTGCAAAGAAAACTTTCTTGACCTGCATGACTTGCCTCAGAGCCTCTCTCCACCAGTTAGAACCACCCGAGCCTAGTATAGACCAAAGTGCTCTGGAGGAAAGAAGAATATAACAGCCAACAGAAAAGCGTCGTGCCCCCAAAAGTACTCAGAAGTCAAGTTACTTACAGAAAATAACAGCTGGGTTTGTGTGGGACTGGAGAGCAGGGCGTATGAGCCAGAGCGTCTGCAATGAAGATGCCACAGTCCTAGCCCTTTCCCACTGTCTCCTCTTTGCTCACCCCATGGCAGCTTTCCCGACCCTTTCCCAAAGGGTCTACCGAGTCCTGACTCAGCTTCATCACCAACATTCCTCGCCTTCAGTTCAATACAACACTGTTAGTCAGGGGAGTAGAGGCAAAGACTTGGGTTGCGTAGAGGGTGGGAAACATGGAAGAATCCCTCTTGGCACAACCCAAGTTCAGCGACGAGGCCTCCTCAGATGAGGAAGACAATGCCCTCAGACACCATGACCTGATTATCATCCTGCATCTTGCTCAGAGCAGCCTGGATCTCGACGGAAGAGAAGGGCTCTTCGCTGTCCCGGTTGATGGATTCTATGAGGTGATTCATACCGACTGACTGGGCATGAGCTTCCCGGAACACATCCAAGAGAGCCACCTTGAATGCCTTCAACCTGCCCCAGACAGAAGAAAGGGGAAAGAGGAGTAAACAAACCCAAATGCTCTTAGGAAAGAGCTATGCTAGGAAAGTCCATAGTATTAATACAGAAGAGGTGTCCCCTCAATATTCTTTCTCACACACAATGTGCCTCTGATGGCAGTGCTACCCTTGAGGAGCCCCCTTTAAAACTAAACTCTCGTACTAGTGTGTGGGAAACTGGCATTCCGATTCACTGTAAAATAGTAACCTGGTCAGCATCAATGGGGAACCATTTAGCAGCACTTAACTAAAAGCCATAAAAGCATATATCCTTTGGCCCAAGGAGCCCATTTCTAGGAACTCACCTTATAGCTGTACTTGCATGAGTGCATACTGATAAATTTAATACTGTTTTACTGTAAACAGGGAACAACCCAAATGTCTATCATTAAAGAATTTCAGTAAATTTTTATACATCCATACCATGGAAATCCGGCAGTCATTAAAAAGAATGAGATCGAACAAGCCCAGTGGCTTATGCCTAAAATCCCAGCCCTTTGGGGGGGCCCAGGTAGGAGGATTGCTTGAGGCCAGGAGTCCAAGACCAGCCTGCACCACATGGCAAGACCCCCTCTCTACAAAAACCAAAAAATAAACACAACACTCCAGGCTGGGCAACAAAGTGAAACCCTGTCTCAAAAAAAAAAAAAAAAAAAAAAGTGAGATCTATATGAGCTAATTCAAGAAGCATCTTAAGATACAGTTCAATGGTTGTCTCTGGGGTATAGAGTTACAATTGATTTTAATTTTTTTTCTTTTTTTTTTTGAGACGGAGTTTTCGCTCTTGTTACCCAGGCTGGAGTGCAATAGCGCGATCTCGGCTCACCGCAACCTCCGCCTCCTGGGTTCAGGCAATTCTCCTGCCCCAGCCTCCTGAGAAGCTGGGATTATAAGCACGTGCCACCATGCCCAGCTAATTTTTTGTATTTTTAGTAGAGACGGGGTTTCACCATGTTGACCAGGATGGTCTCGATCTCTCGACCTCGTGATCCACCCGCCTCGGCCTCCCAAAGTGCTGGGATTACAGGCTTGAGCCACCGCACCCGGCCTGATTTTAATTTTTTTTTCTAAACACTTTTCAAATTTTCTTCAGTAAACACTTGTGTTATGTGTTTAAGATATAAAAAGAAAAAAGGGTAAAACTTGGCTATGGAGTTTCTTTGGTTTAAAATTTTTTAAACTTATTTTAAAATTTATAGACAAAAATGTTTTCTAAAACCCTGGTGGTAAAAATTCATTTCAAAAACAAATGGCCAAAATGTATCTATCCCACCAAGAAGAATCTGAGGCTACAATAAGACATAAGTTTTGTCCTTGCTGTAAAATGCTTCTTCCTGACCCCACAAGGACATAATTCAAATTCTCAGAGAGAGAGAATTTTTAATAAAGCAAATGGTAAAATTTAAACAACTGAGGGTTCTGGGAAAAGGACATCCAGAAATTCTTCATGCTTTTCTCGTAACTTTTCAGTTAAGTTTGAAATTAAGTAAGAATATAAAATGTTAAAAGCTGCAGGCCTCTAGTTTTGAGTTTTATCCATAACCAGCAGTTTCCCACTCTCTCCAAGGGAACAAAGTCCCTTCCTCAGAGATACACAGAATTCTTGAAGGGGCAGGAGTAACTTCTCTACTCACCTGGTTTCACTCAACTCCACTTTCTGGGATTCCTTGGTCTCCTGCGAGTCGGCCGTCTTTGGAGTGTGTACTTCAGAGCGTTGATGGTTGTAGAGTTGGGGAAGACAGCAAGGTGAAGCAGTTTTTACAAACACTAGAGAAAGCATCTCCACTCCCCATCCCTCACTGAGCCTGCTGAACACTCCTAGTTCCTAAGGTTCTTATGGGGCCAGGCAGAACAATTAGGATAAAGGGAAATCTTCACTGGATGATGAAGGAATTGAGTCAGGCAGGAGACCCTCAACGTATATATTATCTGTGATGCTTATACCAGGTGTCACAAAACAGCACAGTTCATCAAGAAGCTGTACACGGCCGGGCACGGTGGCTCAAGCCTGTAATCCCAGCACTTTGGGAGGCCGAGGCAGGTGGATCACAAGGTCAAGAGATCGAGACCATCCTGGTCAACATGGTGAAACCCCGTCTCTACTAAAAATACAAAAAATTAGCTGGGCATGGTGGCGCGTGCCTATAATCCCAGCTACTCAGGAGGCTGAGGCAGGAGAATTGCCTGAACTCAGGAGGTGGAGGTGGAGGTGAGCCGAGATCGCACCATTGCACTCCAGCCTGGGTAACAAGAGTGAAACTCCGTCTCAAAAAAAAAAAAAAAAAAAAAAAAGAAGCTGTACACAATAGAGCAAAGGTTTTCCAAAGTTTTTACTGTGGGTTTCCCCTGAAGCCCTTGGACACAGGATCCAAGCAGGGAGCCAAACAAATAAGAGTCCACAAGAAAATAAAGTGCACAGAGCAACTGGAAAAGTCCAGGAGGCACAGGAAGAACCTCTTTCATCAGTAAACGGTGCTCACTCACCTTGAGGCATCTCCTCCTCTGTATCACTGAAGTCATAGGGGTCATATGAATCCCCATCTTTGGCATCTGGCTGGCTAGTCTTCCTTCTAAAACACACACAGCAGATTAAGAGAGAGAAAGAGTTTGGAGACAGAATGGCGAGGGAGCCCCATCTTGTCCTCTAACCATGGAGAAAAGGACTCAGAACCACCTAAGTCAAAGTGAAGCACTAGGCTTAGACCTTTGCGAACTGCTGCGTGTTCTAAACAAGACCAAATCCCCAGACTAGTAGATAAACAGGCACTGCTTCCCAATGCTCTTTTTCCACATGACTCACCCTTATAAATGCAATCATAGCTATGGAGCTTTTTCCTTACAATTCTGAAGTATATATTCAAAACCCTCAGTGGTTGCGTTGCTGCTTCTACTGTTTAGCATTTCTTTAGCAGTAGAGGAGTCAAAAGCACAAGAGAAGCGCTTGCTCGCTCCCTCCTTTACCCCAGTTATCTTCATCCTCAAACCCTGTAGGTCTAGGCACGTCCTCCATGAACAACCTGGCATCAATAAGGAGTACTTCCTCCAGCCTCTATTCCTCTCCCCAGCCCCCACCGGAACTTTTTTTTTTTTTTTTTAAGATGGGGTCTCTGTCGACCAGGCTGGAGTGCAGTGGCATGATCCCAGTTTACTGTAACGTCTGCCTCCTAGGCTCAAGCGATCCTCCAACCCCAGCCTACTGAGCAGCAGGGACCACAGGTGTGCACCACCACGCCCAGCTAATTTTTGTATTTTTTGTAGGGACAGAGTTTTGCCATAATTCCCAGGCTGGTCTCAAACTCCTGGACTCAAGTGACCCACCTGCCTCGGCCTCCCAAAGTGCTCGGATTATTAGAGGCAGGAGCCACTGCGTCTGGCCACCAACTGGAACTTTTTAATCTCATTGGCTTTGCTCACTGGCTTTACCTCTTCCTCTTCTGCTCCCGGTCCTCTTGGCTTTTCTCCTCTTCATCTTCTGTCTCTGATTCGTCCTCACTTCGCTTCTTACGTTTCTTCTCTCTCTCCAGAACCTAGGACCAAGGCAAGTGTGGGTGAGCTAGAGGGGTCACTGACGCAGGGAGGCTGCATCGAGAACTCTCAGTCCCTTCTGCACCATCAGCAGGAATGACTTCCATGTTTCCAATGGTTCACCTAGCTCTTCTTGATCCTAAGTCCCAGGACCAGGGGCATAAGGAGAGACTGATAACCATCTTTTTTAAATGCTGGGAAGTATGTTAAATGCTGTTTATGTAGTAGGTACTCAATAAATGTTTACTGAATAAAGAATCGAATGTCTGGCCCATAATGGTTAAGTGGAAAACAATCCATTTCCTTATAAATCAGGTGTCTAATTGAAATCCAAGACAACCTTTAACCTAGCAAAAAGCGAGGAAGAGCCTATCAGACCCACAACTCAACCTCAAAAGGCTAAAATTCACCAGAGTAGGTCAGGAGTCAGCAACTAGAAAAGGGAATCTAGGCTTTGAGGTTTAATATCTAAAATGACAGAGACGCAATGTCACAAACAAAAACGGAAAAAGGATAAGAGGTAAGTTTGAGAGTTTAACTTTTAACATGAGTTTCTGAGGTGTCAATGGAACATTTGAAGAGACTACCAAGGGGAAATGTACAGAGGGATGAGGAAGACTACTGAGGTAGCTCCTTTGAAAACATCTACTTTTTTAAAATGCAAAGGAAGTAGGGGTAGACAGAGAAGTAGCTGACTGAAAGTACAGGACATCAACTAAACCAGAATCTCTAGGACCGCTGGAATCAGCATTTTAAAGCTTTCCTCTGATTCTCAGGTGCAGTCAGCGTTGAGAATCACTGAGTGCTCCAGAGGAAAGAGTGAGGCAGACTGAACATTGGAAGACAAATACTGCTTTCTGTTGACAATCCAAATGTAGCTGTTAGCCACAGAAGGCTGGGAAGCCCATGCAACTGTGATTTATTTTCAGAAAAGCCTCTCATACCGAGGCATCGGAATCCTTACCTTCTTGAAGTAAGCATACTGGACCAACTCCACAGCTTCCTCTGCATCCTGCAGGTCCACAGTCTTGCTCATGCGGGCCTTTGCATGGGCTGTGGCAAGTCGAATCAGAGTTTCTAGTGTTCGGGCTGTAACTGGAGATGTCTAGGGAAGAAAAGAGAAGATTGCGTATCCTGAATCCTTTAGGCACACCCATCAATCCTACTGCATAGAAAGGGAAATGACACTACCAGAAAAGTAGGAGGCCCAAGCAGAGAATTCAGAGCTCTGTTCTCTATAGATGCCATGTAAAATTCAGAAAGATGATAAAACATGATCAAGGAAATATACCCAAGAGTGCTGCAGGAAAGAGGAGCAAGTGAACAGGGAAGAAAATGAGGCATCTTACGACTGAAAAGATAAAAGGCTACAGCGTAGAAAGGAGAAGGGAGAAAAATAATCAGTTTCTGCAGGCCTGCAATGCAGCAGGAAGTTTGCCTTTATATACATTCTGTCATTTTACCCTCTTTATAACTTGAGGAAGTTTTATACATTAAGGAAATGGGACTCAAAGACCTTCAAGTCGATTTTCCAAAGTCACACTAAAGGAGGGATAAGGAAAGAAGTAATCTGAGGACAAATATGTAACAATTGAGTAAACTCAGTCCAGAGGAGGAAAATTCGGCCACATTTCTAACAAACGGTTTTCACAGGAACCGGTGAATACCAAACCAAGATGCTTTTACCTTTTAAAATGCTATTGTCTGAATGGCATCCTTGACCTAATCAGTCAGAATGAATTGGAAATGAATGAATCAGAAACCTCGGTGTTTACGACTAGACGTGTATAAGTTTCAGGTGATTCTGATGTGTCCAGTCCTCTCATGTGTGGATAAGGAAGCTGACCTGAGGGGGTGAAAGGATTTGTCTACAGTCCAAAAGCTAACTACAGAGGTGGGATCAGACACGAAACTACTTCCTTCCGGCACACCTCCCCAGTCTCCCATTATATGACCCACCACTGACATATCCTGGTCACTTCTTGTTTCAAGTTTCCTAAATTACCATGTATATCCACAATGACATTCAAAAATAAATGCATTCACATTTAAATTCATTCATCAAATCCTGGAAGTCATATACTCCATTACAAGTACTAATTCTTGAACCACCTAAAATGCTGCTGAAATCCTAGCCTACACTAGCAGACCTAGAGAATCCAAATTGAGAGCCTTACAGACCCTACACTAAGACCACAACTAAAATAGTATATGATGCTCAGTTCTAGGTTTAATGAGAGGGCCTGTGACACACCAGAAGTTCGCGTGTGGAAAGGAACAGTTAAAAAGAAAGTAACCTGTTTAATGAGGAAGATAGGTGACACACAACCTCTAAAAAACAAGACTAACACCCATAGGTAAAAATCGTGGGGTTTAAGCTTAATAAATATTCTAAAATTTCAAAACAATAATGTTCAGAGCATGCTATCACTGGGGATACCAAAAATCCCAGCCGGGTGCAATGGCTCACACCTGTATTCCCAGCACTTTGGAGGTCAAGGCAGGCGGATCACGAGGTCAGGAGATCAAGACCAGAGATCGAGACCAGCCTGGCCAACATGGTGAAACCCCATCTCTACTAAAAATACAAAATTAGCCGGAAATGGTGGTGCATGCCTGTAGTCCCAGCTACCCGGAAGGCTGAAGCAGACTAGCTGGAACCCAGAAGGTGGAAGTTGCAGTGACCCAAGATCATGCCACACTGCACTCCAGCCTAGTGGCAGGGTGAGAAAGTCCCAGCATTTGAGAAGATAGAGTGGGTGAGGTTGGAGTAGATAATCTGGGATCATGTCTAATCCAAGAGTCTACGTCTATGTCATGTAATAAGAGTTCTGGACTTGGATCTTTCTGCTGTAAAATTCTATGCGAACTACACAGCCCCTAAAAGATTTAGACAAGTTTGGGCCAGGCGCAGCGGCTCATGCCTGTAATCTCAGCACTTTGGGAGGCTGAGGCGGTGGATCACCTGGAGTCGGGAGTTCGAGACCAGCCTAACCAACATGGAGAAATCCCACCTCTACTAAAAACACAAAATTAGCCAGGCATGTTGGTGTATGCCTGTAATCCCAACTACTCGGGAGGCTGAGGCAAGAGAATTGCTTGAACCCAGGAGGTGGAGGTTGCGGTGAGTCAAGATCACGCCATTGCACTACAGCCAGAGCAACAAAGACTGAAACACTGTCTCAAAAAGAAAGATTTAGACAAATTCAAGGACAGCTATGTTAGGTTACTAGAAATTGCTTTGAATAATCATCATGGTTGCCTAACTGCTAGTAATTTTTCAAAGTCCAGTCCAAATATCATACTCTTGATATTCATACCCCTAAGGGAAGCTAAAAGAAAAATTAAGTTTCTTCATCTATACTCCAATAGCCTCTCACACTGATTCCTTTCTAAGTACCACACTGGGGTATATATTTATAAATATGTATGGATGTCTTTCTATCTACCTTTGTGCTTCTCCCTCCTGGAGCTGAGCTCTTTGAGAAGAGTGCTTATTAATTTTACATTGCTTGTAAGAAGAGAGACTAGGTCAATTCCCAGAAGTCACTATGTTTGCTGAATGAATCACAGCTTCTGGAGGCCAATGTCATTCGAACTCATGAGATACATGTTATCTCTGGGGTCCTTATTTCATTTTCCTCTGTAAAAGGAACTGATTAAAATTGTGTAACAGGAAGCCCTTCAGACCAGGAAAAAAAAAGTCACTAAGTTAAAATGCTTTCAAAGCTCCCAGATGGCAGGGACTCCTGCCCCAGCCTTATACCTAAGGGACCCCAGGCCCATGCTTCCCTGGGCACTCACCCTGGCGGTGTCCGAGCTCATGCTATCCTGGCTGCGCAGGCGTGAATACTCTTCTGCAATGTAGGCGGCTGACTCCTGTGTCAGGACAGGCTTGATGATTTTGGCCACATGGATGTACTTCCTCATGAATGCTGCACTCACCATCTTCTCCCTGGAGCCACACACAGTGAATTCCATCTCCCTGCCGCACCTTACCACCTGCCTGGATTAGTGGCTTTGCCTCTCAGAAAACCCAGGGTCAAAACAGACAAAGCCTAGAACCCATTATCATAACTGTCATTTATATCGAACACATGCAACACTCTTTCACATATTTTTATTTTATTATTTTAGGTATTACTTGTGAGTTAGGTAGTTTAGGTAGAAAGTCTAGGTATTATTTGCTCTATTTTGTCGGTGGGAAAACTACGGCTCAGAGAAGCTAAAGTGGACTCAAATAAAGTTTTCTGACTCCAAATTCTACTTCTTAAACCAGGCATCCCCAAACTTTTTACACAGGGGGCCAGTTCACTGTCACTCAGACCGCTGGAGGGCCACCACATACTGTGCTCCTCTCACTGACCACCAATGAAATAGGTGCCCCTTCCTGAAGCGCGGCAGGGGGGAGGGGGTGCGTAGTTTGGGGACGCCTGTCTTAAACCAACAGCTTTGAAGATTATGCTATGCTTCTTACTGCATCACAGCCAATAACAGAGGTGTAAGACCCCACATTTCATGCTTTGAGCGCCTGATCACATGTCTCCTTCACCCAAGTCTACCTAAAAAGTCTCAAATGGTTGCTGTCTACTAACCCTTCATCACAAATGGCTACATGACATGTGCCATCTTTCATGTATAAGAAGACATCACACATCCATCTTCAGAATCACCCAAACATTTACAAGGCAACTGCCCAGGACAAAGGATATATTGTGGACCCAGAAAAGAAAATTAGTCCACATGGTTATGACTCCAGGCATGGCTTTGATCTGGGCACATAATACCTTAGCTAAGCTTAGATATACACATGTTCTAATATAACACAAATTGCAGGTACCCTGGAGGAAGAGTTAAGAGAATGCTCACTTTTTCTTCTTGGTCCCATGCAGAAGGTTGTCATGCTTCTCATAAATCTGGGTGTCCTGCTGATCCTCCTGGCTAAAGTTGGGATCATCTGTGGCCAGGATATCCACAGCACTACCCAAGGGCATAGCTGGTATACCCCAGTTAGGAGAAAGGAGAGTAATAAAGAGTTTAAACCAGGGAAAATTGCTTCTTCCATAGCACAAGAAGGGAAGACACCAAGATTCATAAAGAAAAGATCCAAAAAGAATCAGACACATGGAACCCACAAATAAAGATGGTGGAACTGCCTGGCCCACAGAGATGCTCAAAGTTATTCCCAGGCCCAGAAAACAACAAAAGACCCACCTTAGAAAAACCTCCAGTAAGCAAGAAGGAGAGGTAGCTAAGCAGTTGAGGGCTCTTCAACATCAACCTCAACACTAAAACACCTACCACCACCTGGGCTGAGTCCAAGAAAACTACCATGTGTTTTGCCCCTTTCCATTAGTTACTGTTACTATGGCCTCACCATCGCCATCCTGCTCCCCAGGTGCTCTGTAACGGTGCATCCGAAGGACATGGTCTGATATCTCCCGATCCTGCTCAGGATCCATCTGATCCAGCATGATGAAGAGCAAGTCAAATCGAGACAGCAGTGAGTCCTGTAGTCCAATGTTCTCCATTGGAGTCTTATACTGGTCATACTGGGGAATGCGAGAACAACAGAAGTGAACATGACATCAACAGGAAGAAAGAATAAGGCTGCAGCGATTCTGGGAGTGGGAATGGAAGGCTTGACCTCAAAGAGCAAAACACAAAAAGCAGTGAAATTTTAAAGCCATTGAACAAGGTAAATTATCTCTTCTACCTGCAACCCTTCTTTAACTGAGCTCCCTAGGAAGCCCCACTTCCTATACCATGGTAACCTCTAACAGGCTGAGTGTAGGTCTCAAAACCAGGACCCTCCTTCCCAAGGCTTATTCTGCTCTTCTCATTCCCAAGGCAGGATTGACTCTGAAAGATGATCCCTTTCCCTAAAGACAGGGCAAGCTGGTTAGGCTAGAAGCACTTAGAACTTTTTGGAGTCCCTTACTCAGAAGATATGGGTAAAACCTCAACTAAAATGGCCAATGATCTAGAAATCATAACATCTTAGGAACTGGTCAGGCACAGCCACTCACAACTGTTATCCCAGCACTTTGGAAGGCTGAGGCAGGTAGATTCTTTGAGCCTAAGAGCTTGAGACCAGCCTGGGCAACATGGCAAAACCCTGTCCCTACAAAAATTAAAAAAAAAAAAAAAAAAAATTGCCAGGCATGGTAGTGCACATCTGTAGTCCCAGCTACTGGGGAGGCTGAGGTGGAAGGATCACCTAAGCCCAGGGAGGTCAAGGGTACAGTAAGCCAGGATCACTCCACTGTACTCCAGCTTGGATGACAGGGTAAGATCATCTTTAAAAAAAAAAAAAAAAAAAAAAGAATGAATCAAGGGAGTTTTTCTTTAGGATTCAAGGACCTCAATACTCTCCTTTTAATTCTGGGCCTACTGGACTGATGCCTACCCATCCACATACACTTCACAGCCTTTAGGTAATAATGACTTTGACCATGTTCACATTTCAGGTCCTGCCATTTTTCTTATACTGCCCAATCATTCTTCAGAATGACATAAACATACATTATCATTTATTTTATTTTATTTTATTTTATTTTATTTTATTTTCAAAGATGAGGTCTCACCATGTTGCCCAGGTTGGTCTCAAACTCCTGGGCTCAAGTGATCCCCCCACCTTGGCCCCTCAAAATGCTAGGATTACAAGCATGAGACACTGCACCCAGCCCTATCATTAATTTTAAAACTAATGGTTTTCAACCTTGTCTACACATACATAACCAACCTGCAGAGCTTCTCTAAACCATGGCTACCAAGAGCCTCAACTCAGAGATTTCAATTCAGAAACTCTGAATTGGGGACTACACATCTGTATATATAAAAAACACCTTGCAACAAGATGTTCCCATACACTCAGGGATTATAAACTGCCAGGACACAGCATGAGCTCTGGGCTCAAATCCTGGCTCTGCCATTTTCAGGTTTGTGGCTCCTAAGCAAGTTATATAATCTTTTGTACCTCTATTTTCTCATCTGTAAATAAAAGATAACTACACATTGTGAAGTAGTTACTGAGAGGATAAAAGGAGTTGGTAAATATAAAGCATTTATGAGCATTTACTAATGGATGTATTACTATGGTACAATCTTTAGAGGGTAATTTTGCAATCTCTACCAGAAGAAAAATGCATATAACTCTTCATCCAGTAATTTCATTGCTATTTACACTATAGATATATTCCCAAATCTACAACAAAACACACACAAAAGGATGGTCACTACAGCTTCATTCATAATAGGAAGAAAAAAAGGAAACCAGTAAATACCCATCAAATGGAGACTAGTTAAATAAATCCTATGATGGAATACTAGAAATCTATTTCTTTACAAGGAAAACTCAGCAAACCCCAAGCACAGACAAATATAAAAAGACTGTATCTAGGCACATCATGGTCTTTATAAAAATAAAGATAAAGAGATCATTCTTAACAAGGAACGAGTATACTTGTTGGTATATGCTTAAATTTTTATTTCCTGAAACATTTCAAAGCTGTTATCTCTTGGCAAAGTGAGAGGGGAGAGAAGTGAGTCTTTTCATTTTCATACTGTATCTCTGTTCTGTTTAGAAATTCTCCTGCCACATGCATGCAGTCTTTTTATTTAATGGACTGTTAAATACATTAAATGGACTGTTTAACTGTATTGTTAAGAAGTTACTTTAAAATAAGGAACTTTCCAGGGGATTCTGCTGTGCAGGATTGAATGAGGAACACTGCTCTAAACAAAGGATGGTAACAAGAAAATAACCTTACTTTAGTCTTTAGCCTACTATTCCCCTGGGTCATCTAGAATACACTTCTCAGCCCAGTTAGCAAAACCAGATGAAGGTGAGGACAGTGACTGGGGCCTGATTCTACTTACTCTGCCGTAGACAGGGTTGGCAGCTGCCAAAACACTGCAGCGGGCATTCAGCCGAGCATGGATGCCAGCCTTGGCGATGGTCACTCGACCCTGCTCCATCACTTCATGGATGGCTGTGCGATCCATGTCAGACATTTTGTCAAATTCATCAATGCAAACCACGCCTCGGTCAGCCAGGACCATGGCCCCCGCTTCCAGACGGCGCTCCCCTGGGAAGTGAGAAGGTAAACATATGTGTCACAGTCTAGGTTATAGGGGCCAGAAGCAAGGGATCTGAATCTCCTTCCTAGGAATCTCTCACTTTACACATAAGAATACAGCAAAGGTGTCTTGGCTCCAAGGAACTTAGAGGAAACCCTGGTGGGTCACCTTTTCAGCTAAAACCTAAATATTAGTATCTTTCTGTCCCACTTTGACCCCTAAGTAACTAAATTATCACAAATTTCCTTTACAGATTCTCTCATCGGCATCATCCTCAAGTAATATCCCAACTAGACCTCTGCTCTCTCTTCATTGGTCTCCAAATCCCTTCCTCTAGTTTATAAAATAGTAGAATCTTCATTTTTATTTCCTTTCTAATGTGCTAAGCTTTTCTGCTTTCAAATAAAAAACATTACTGTAAATAAATGAACACCGAAGACTTGAATAATTTACCCACCATTGCTGAATACTCAGTCCTCTACAATCATGCCCCAAATAACCTCTCGAATATATCTTCAGAACACAGGCCAGGGCACACAATGGATCTACGCTCAGTTTCTTTGCTGGGCCTTTGCCAAGGACCCTTACACCCTTACCTGTTTCCTGGTCTGTGGTGACAGCAGCCGTCAGACCCACTCCAGAGGAGCCCCGGCCAGTGGTGGGGATAGCCCGGGGTGCAGTGCAAAGCACGTACCGCAGAAGCTGAGACTTCGCAACCGATGGGTCTCCTGTAGGGTGAGGGCAGTGATGACTCTCTAGGAAACTGCCCAGCAACCCCAGCAAGTTCTGCCTTTCTAGCACAGCTCTCGACACAACAGTCATACAGTAACTGACTTTCAAAATTATTTCCTTCGCTTTTCCCTTTACCACTCACGGAAGAATATATTTTATATACTATAAGTCAGGAATTCCAGACACAATTAAAAAAAAAAAGATTCATTTTAGCCTTTTGTCCTTAGATAGGACTGAAACACTGCCAAGTACAGAATATGCAATCTTATCTATTACAGGTCCCTACAAAAGAACTCCAAAAGAACAAGAGCCTAAAGCAAATCCCCAACATCATACCTATTAGAAGAATATTGATGTCCCCACGGATGTGGCTCCCATTTTCTAGGTCTCGTTCCACCCCTCCCAAGAGCAAGCAGAGGATTGCTTTCTTGACATAGTCATGCCCATGGATACTAGGGGCCAGTGACCTGGCCAGCTGGTCAAAGATATCCTGCAGGAGAGATAACCAATGGCAAGTCTAGTGAAATTCAATGGGACTTTGTGGAGTTCCACTTTATATATTTTGGCCTATAGAAAATACTTGAAGAAGCCGGGCGCCGTGGCTCAAGCCTGTAATCCCAGCACTTTGGGAGGCCGAGGTGGGTGGATCACAAGGTTGAGAGATCAAGACCAACCTGGTCAACATGGTGAAACCCCGTCTCTACTAAAAATACAAAAAATTAGCTGGGCATGGTGGCGCGTGCCTATAATCCCAGCTACTCAGGAGGCTGAGGCAGGAGAATTGCCTGAACCCAGGAGGCGGAGGTTGCGGTGAGCCAAGATCGCGCCATTGCACTCCAGCCTGGGTACCAAGAGTGAAACTCCGTCTCAAAAAAAAAAAAAAAAAAAAAAGAAAGAAAATACTTGAAGAAATATATAAACATGTACATTGTTCCTAATTGCAAAAGCTTCTTCTCTAAGACAAATCACATTATCAGGCCATTATCAGAGTAGGCACAGAGGCAGCCTGGATTCTGAAACCTGTTTAGAGGTTTAATCTTCAACGGAAAAAAAGTAGCCCCAGGTTCAAAACATTTTAGGTTTAATAAGAATATGTACTATGCTTGAGCAGTAACCTTTATCATCACACATCCATATATGTAGTTCAATTCTAAATGTGGATATGCATCCTATCTTTAAAAAGAAAAACAAGTTGGAGAACTAAAACAAAGAAAAAACGCTTAATTTTAGTAATGCATCACTAATGTCTTCAGTAATAAATATACTTACTAGTACACTGATAAGTTAACTCCCATTCTAATATATGTATTAGGCTCATTTAGCAGCCCAACAGGTAGCAGGTATTAAAATTGTTTAATAACAAAGAATTATTAAAGAACAAACAGCAAAAACACCTTTTCACTTATTGATTGAGACAAAAATAAAAGAAGCTAACACCAAATACTTTAGAGAAAAAAACTTCAACCCTTCCTTCTGATCTAGTACAAAAACTGCTATGCAACAAAACACAACTCTTAGAAATTCATTCCCACCCTCAAATATCTAAAGAATGCCCAGACCTTGGATCGGGTTTTACTGAACTTCTTGATCTTGGCTATGTCCTCAGCAGAGAAAGAAGGCTGAGCATCCTTGCTCATCTGCTTCACATTACAGGCAATCAGGACAGTCCTGGGACAAAGAGAATAAAGAGAACGCCTGTTATATTTAATTCCTAACATCAGTAGCTAGTACCCTCAGCAAGAGTAAGCCTTTTTAGGCTACCAAACTAGACCAGCAGATCAGAGTTGGTGGAGGCGGGGTAACTGTTGTCAATTAAACAACTGGTTCTGTCTGTGACCCAAATATGCTGATCATGCCCCACCTCTGAAATTGACCCACAGAGCTTCAGACAGAACTGTGTATGGGGATGAAGTGTAATTACATGAGAAACTCCCAGGAAAGCCATGAGGCTATAATTGTTGTCACAAATAAGTCTCATTTTTGGCATATGACAATAAGTATCATTAGCTTTATCTGACAGAAAAGAGATACTGAAGGCATCCTGTCTCCCAGGCAGAGAGAGTACTCCACCTATCAGATACAACTCTCTGGAATACAGCAAACTGGAGAAAGGATATTACCAGAAATGGAAGCTGTCAACAGCATTCCATACACTTTAAGGCAGACCTTTTTACCTGAAGGTCCCAGAGGTGTAGCCTCCCTTCTTGCCAGGAAGGCAACGGTAGGTTCCCACCACCTGAACTCGGTCACCAGGCTTCACTTTATCCACCAAGTCATCATCCAGAATGACATCCACAGAGCGGGGGAGCTGGCCGGCTGGGGCCTTCTCTGGCATCTCCTGGATGGTGATGGTCTGGTGATCCTTGTAAACAGACAGGCCATATTCCGTCTCAAGGGGATTGTTCTCCTCATCCTAGAAAAAGACACACAGAGAGGTAGAGTGATCTCAGTCCTGTCTTAAAAATGCCACACTGATGTGTCATGGGAAATAAGATGACTTCACAAAATTTTATCATTCAGGAACAAAAAAAGCCAAGTACCTTCTCTAGCTTTTTCTGTTCCTGTTTTAGTAACAAATTATCGAATGGAAGGGGCAACCCCTAGTCTGAATGGACTAGGTTATATTAACATCTAAATTAAGATTCTTACTTCCCCTCTAAAGCTGAATATATGCTTATATTCTGAAGCAGTTTTTCCACTCCTAGGTAATACCCAACAGAAACAATCACCCAAAGTCATGCATTATAATGCTTGTAGCAGCATTATGCCTAATAGTCAAATATTTTAAAATATAAAAATGCCATCAATAGTATAATGGTTAAATAAGCACGGTATATTTGTATAAATGAATACTATACAGCAATAAAAATGTATGAAACGTGGATAAATCTCATAAACACAATGTTAAGCAAAAGAAGCCCAACACAAGAGTATTTAAATAAAACAGAAAAACAGGCAAAAGTAATCTATGCTGTTAAGACATCAGAATAGCGGTTACCCTTGTGTAACATGAGCTCTCAAGAGGGACTTCTGAGTGCTAATGTTTCATCTCCTCATTTGAATGCTGGTTACACAGATACTCAGCTTCTAAAACGTCATCAAACCATACTTATGTGAGCTTTCCTGTATGTTTATTAAAGTTTTACTTCCTTGACATTTGAATTTTCTAAACACACAGTTGTCACTTACTGAGTGCTTGCTATGTGCCAGGCACTGTGCTACTACTTCACAAAATTATCTCAGGTAACTATCACAACTTTATAAAGAAGGTATTTTTCACACATCATGGACAAGGAAACCAGGATACTAGAGAGATGAAATAAGTTCCCCCAGGTAACAGTTAAGTAGCAGAGTCTGGACTAGACACAAATGTTAACTGCAAAGCCCACGTTCTTAAGCACCAGCCTAAACAACCTCCAAAAGATCTGATCCAATATATTTCACTTTTTGAACAAAGAAGCTTGGCCAAAGTAATCAACAGAGGAGTACTCCCCAAGTACTTCCTGAAGAGGAAATTCTGGAAAAGTAGAGACCTTAGTGTCCAAAGAAAACAGAATGACTTAGAAAACACAACTGGCAGGCCAGGTGCAGTGGATCATGCCCGTAATCCCAGCACTTTGGGAGGCCAAGGGTGGGCGCACCTGAGGTCAGGAGTTCGAGACCAGCCTGGCCAACATAGCCAACATGGTGAAACCCCCATCTCTACTAAAAGTATAAAAATTAGCCAGCCAGGGTGGCAGGCACCTGCAATCCCAGCTACTCAGGAAGCTGAGGTGGAAGAATCGCTTGAACCCAGGAAGTGGAGGTTGCAATGAGCTAAGATCAGGCCACTGCACTCTAGCCTGAGCAACAAGAGCTAGACTCCATCTCAAAAAAAAAAAAAAAAAAAATACTAGAGACACAGGTCCTAGTCCTTAAGGCCATCACTAACTGGGACCATAAGCGAATCATTTAACTTCCATGATCTCAGCATTTCATCTGGAGGTAGACTCAATGATGCTAAAGTATGTTTCAAGTTATAATTCTAAGATACCCATTCTTGTTTTTGTTTATATGTTTCATTTCTCCACCACTTTGAAGACTGATGATGAGGACTGGTCTAATCTATATCCTTGTCCTCCACAGGGCTTGACAGTGCTTTGAATACAGTGTTCTCAACTAAAATTTGATGAGGGAAGGACAGGAACTCCCCTCTGATAAAATGATTTCACATATCAAGTAATCAGTATAAATTATCTTTCATCTCCTGAGGAAAGCCTTGCATTGTCCTCCATCCAAATCAATCTGAACACTAAGAATAAAGAAAGCATTTTCCTATGCCAGCCTTCTCCCAAACCCACAACAAAATATTTGTAAAGATTACCTAACAGTCTAGCATTATTTTTCTACTTTTTAAAAAGCAGATCATAAATTATATAACTTTGTTAAAACATCTATGTAGATGACTACTCCATAATTTTCTAAAGTGAACAAGTGTTTTCTTAAAAAATAAGAAGAGCTGTGGCTGGACATGATGGTTCATGTCTATAATCTTAATACTTTGGAAGATGCAAGCAGGAAGAATACTTGAGGCCAGGACTTCAAGCCTAGCCTGGGCAACATAGTGAGATCCCATATCTATAAAAAGTGAAAAAAAATTAGCGTGGTGCATGCCCACAATCCCAGGTACTCAGGAGGCTAAGGTGGGAGGATTCCTTGAGTCCAGGAGTTTGAGGCTGCAGTGACCTACAATCATACCACTGCACTCCAGCCTGAGAGACAGAGATCCTATCTCTAAAAAAAAAAATAAGAATTAGGAAGCCAGGTGTCGTAGCACATACCTGTAATCCCAACTACTCAGGAAGATCACTTGAGCCTAGGAGTTTGAGAATTTAGTGCAGCATGATTACACCTGTGAATAGCCACTGCACCCCAGCCTAGGCAACATAAGAGGACCTCATCTCTAAAAATAAACAAGTAAGAATTGTGAGATTTTCATATTACCTCATCTCTAAAAATAAACAAGTAAGAATTGTGAGATTTTCATATTAAACTGTGGCCTGCAATCAATCTTTCCTATGGATTAGTCCTTATTTTTCACCCTTTATAGAAAAAAGACTTCAGATATTACACATTTCCTCGCCTTTGGAATCTTTGACTCCAACCCCCAAGAAGGCTCAATGTATCCCCCCTACCTTGGTGGGATAGACAGAGCTGGAGGGAAAGGCCACCAGGGTGGTGAGATCAGAATAACGTCGCTCTATGGTCTTCTTAGTAGCAGGACAGTAGTGGACACTGCGGACAACTTTGGGACGAACTAAAGAACCTAGGAATGAAAAATGTGCATAAAGTCACCCAACTAGACAATGATTCAGGTGGGACCCAAACCTATGCAAACCTATGATGACTCCAAACACTGTGTTCTTTTGACCAGGTTAACCTATTTCAATATTACCTTTTATTCACTTTTTTATTTATACATAGACCACCACCATATCCATGTAAAATTTTAAGCACTACCAATCCCAACTAAAAGGTGGAGTTAGGGGTTGAAACGAGAGATTGCCACAAACCAAGACTCCTCCAGCATTCAGCAGAATTCATCGTTCTACTAACTCAAGTGATTACTCAAGATTCCCCTAATCATTGTGCACTGAGCCTCTCGAAGTTTTACCACATAATTCCAATGCTCCACTTCTTTGAAGTCACAAGCTACCCACATCTACCTTGCCCTTCCTGTTTTCCCCATCTCCTTAAGTCTATTCTACCTTCATTTCCTTAGTGGCCCCCTTTAATCCACTTACATTTAGTGACAATGCCCTCCACACAGACCACACAGCTGAGGAAGCAAGAAGTAAGAGTCCGCGGGGAGACGTGCTTGGAGCCAAAGCTGCCTTCCAATCCTATGTAGAACTCCTCATACTGCTTCGCATAGGTAGCATCGATGGAAGCCACAAAATCCTTTAAGGCCCGCTGGAAGGCAACCAGCTCCTCAAAGGCATTGTTCAGGAGCCTGTACATGGACAAGAGAAAGAACAATTAGGCAGACAGGGCAGAACTACCAAAAAAAAAGAGCGTTCTCAAAACAGCAAATATTCTTGGATCATTAAGAACAATGAGAAAATCCAGCTGCTGCTTTCTCCTGCCATCCTGTAAGACTCAGCAGAATACCAGAACTAAGGACCAATTTTAATTCAACTTATCAAATACACAAAAATTATATTCAGCTAAACATTGGAAGGAGGGCACTTGGGAGGAAAATGCCAACCACCTACTTTTTGGAAGAAAAAAAAACAGGTGCAGGTGAGCTATGAAGGCTTCTAGATCAATCCTGTTTCATACAAGTCCTCTCCTGGGAAGGCTGTTCCAATCTGGCCATGAGGGAAGGGAGCCATTCTCACTGAGGACCAGTATATCCCCTTGCCACTCACCGGTTAGCCCTCTTCTCGTTTTTCCTGCGCAGGTCATTCACATTGACAATCAGCCGGTATTGGTTGTCACTGATCAGCTCCCGAACTTTGCTCTGATAAATTCCCTGGTCTTCCTGCAAAACAGCCACCACATATCACAATAGCCACAAATTCAAAAACAAAATGTTTCTAACAGAAATAGTTCTCACAGCCAGATAACTACGTTAATCACTGCAGCAGAGCTGAATCCCAAGTATGTGCTCATCAGTTTCCCCTTCATTCACTATTTTCAGATTTGAAATACACCCTAAGAGGTGTAAGAATTATAATGACTTCCTCAAGGTCCATGCTGTTATTCTTATCCTCATGGACAACTTTTCTGCATGCTCTCATTTCTGTCTTTAGTGAAGAATTAAAATGAGCTCATGAAAAGTCTAAAAGGACAACAAATGCAAACTTTGTTAAAATATAAGTAAACGTAAAAGGTAACAATGTGAATAGATGGATATGTTAATTTGCTTCACCGTATATACACTGTCCATAGCATACACTGACATACATTTCACCATGTATATCAATATATACTACATATCAATGTATACTACATATTTTTATATGTAGTATACAAATTTAAGTGTATATAATTTGTACATTTTGTAATAATGTGACTCAATATTCACATTAAAATGGCTTTTCATTTAAGAATTATGTACAGAAGTAACATTTTTCCCAATCATTTCTCTAATAAGGCAAGGGTTCTCCTAAAATAAAGAATCTCAGCTATTTGGTTTTATCATCAACCCTTCAAGATGGTTTTTCAACATTCTATGGCTTTAAGTCTTGGGTTGCACATAAAACACTTTTATGTGCATACAAAACACTTACTTATCTGCATCTTAGTTGGTACTGAAAAACAGTGCTGCCGAATTAGAAAGTCTTTTCCTCCAGGTAAAAAGTCAGTCCCTAACATTTGAGCACTCTGCAACGCGGCTGATCACTATAGCCCTGGGGCATTCCCTAGCCCACAATCTCCCCAAATCAAGAGAGAACTGGGCGTGAAGTGCAAAAGGCAGAGGTGGGGTTTGCCATTCTGCTTGCACTTAATGGGAACCTGCCGCCTTTCGCGCGCCCGGAACACCGCTTGTACTCAGGACAAAGTTAAAGGATCGCTTCCTAAGAGTTCGCTTATGGAACACAAACTAGCGTCCAGCGCGAGAACTACAAGATTGGGGCGGGAGGCTCGGGCCGGCAGGCTCCGAGAAAGCAGACGGTCTGGAAGTCTGGCGGGTCTGGCCGGGCCGCGTCCGCGTCCGCAGGGACTCCGAGCGCTAGAGCCCGCGCGCCGGCGCCTCCCTCACCTCATCATCCAGGAAGTCCAGGTAATCTCTCTGGGCCTCCCGCAGCTCCACATCGTCCAACACTACGGTACCTGCCATGCCCGCCGCCGAAGAACTACCTTCGCCAAAGCAGCGCGGAGGCTCCCAGGATCACTCCAACGCCGCGCGAAACTTCCGAACTTTTCCCGCCACCAAAGATTACCTCAAGGAAGAGGCGGGGACCCTGGGAGCATATAAACATTATGATTGGCTGAATTCTCTGACGCCGGAATAGCAACTGTCCAATCAAAAGCTTATTCTTCTCCGGGTTTCCGCTGGGCGCCTCGCGGTGGCGGGAAACGTACCATCCGGGATTCTCGGTTCCTCCCCTCCCACCGCCTCCTCACTGACTGGCAAACTAACCAATAGGGCCGAGAGGAGGTTCACAGAGGCTGGTCATTGGGTAGCTGGAGGGAACAGCCTGGAGAAAAAGAAAGCTCTGCGTTCTAGGAGCGTTCGTCCTCTTTCCTGGCTATTTTGCAGGGTTTTTTCAAGCTGCAGAACTTTTGACCCAATGCAGTGACCAAATTCTGGCTAGCGGTGGGACTTTCCTTGAAAGTAGACTAAACGTCAGAGGAGGGTGGTTTATAACGCAGGGAAATGAAAACATTAAAAAAAAATCATTTTTAAGATAGATCCAAATCAGAACTACCCTCAAGTAGCATCCTAATGGAAAAGTGGATTTTGAAAATCTGTAGGATAGAATATAGAACTGTAGCATCTTAGGGAAAGATTATTTAGTTTACCTATTTGCTGTATGATGACCGTTGCCTGAAGAACCCCATAAAGACATCAGGCCGCGGAGGAGGATGAAGTGAACAAAAAATTCGGTCTTTTCCCCGCCCCTTAGAGACCGCAGCGTGTGTTACACAAATTCTAGAAACCGTTACTACTCCATCTTACTTAGTAACGGGTAAATTAAAGACTTTCTGGTCTTATAAAAAGATCACAGGATCCTTTTAAGTAACTCAGCTTACTGAATGATCAACACAAAGGGGGAAAATAGTGTTTCATGCCGCCTTTGATTAAAAATCAATGGTTAAATGGTTGTAATCATCAAAAGATCATTGCCTGTCCAAATTTGTATGTTTGTTTTTAGTCCGTCGTGGTTGGGTTTTTATTATTTTTTAGTTTTATTTTGAGGTATAATGTATAAACAGCAAAATGCACGAATCTTCAGCTCAATGAATTTTTACCTGTGTTTACACCCATGTAACCACTGCACACGGTAAAGAGCATGCCCATTGCCCCAGCATGTGTTTTTAATTTTACTGAACAAGAAGCTAAAATACCAGATTGCCCAACACCAGACAGTTGATAACTTGTTACCTGAAATTTCACCCAACTGATAATTAGCTTATGTTTGAAAGTCTTCAGGACTCACTATGTACTGATAAATATTCTAAGAATAATCTGCCTAAACAAAATATATATGCCATCTATCTGTGTGACTATATGTATTTCTAGTTATGCAGTTCGTAGTTATTACATGTTTTGTGTCATCCTAGTGGGCAGATAAATCTATCCTTAGCCAAAGCAAAAAGGCTGTCATTTGACTGCTTGCTTTTGTGTATGTTAATGGACAAAAAAAAAAAGAAAATAATCTAGAATAAAGATCCTGTTTGCAGTTATATAGCAAGAAGTAATTACTGATTTACTTAAGACTTTTTATCACTTGATCATGACTCTTTATGAATTTATAGGACACAGTACTGAGGTAAACTCTGCTCTGGAAACAATTTGAAATTAACACTAAGAGAACCGGGAAGCTTAGTTCAAACTAGAAAAGAAGTCAAGTCATTTGCAGTGGAAAGTCTGAAAGAGTGGAAATCTGAAAACCGTATCTTTCATTCTCCACTTTTTTTTCTGGGCTGGTTTCCTTATATACGGTATAAGATGAAGAAACTGAAGTAGAATATCTCTGATAATATGTCTTACTCTAACCTTCCATGAGCTAATGGCAAATTTGGAAACTATGTAATGACAATTCTATTTAATGAATTAATTATGCCATGGTCTTTGATAAAGACTTGATTTGTCCTAATGTCATCATCTTCAGCTGTGAAGGACACACCTCTATTTAATTGGTGTTTCTCCTTTCTTTCATTAGGGCATGAAATCTTTAAGCAGAGGAAATGTGTGTTTCCTTTGGATCCCCCATACCTACAAACTGCCCAAAACCAATCAGGTTGTTGCTACAGAGTGATTAGGGCATTTGTATATATCTCATACAGAGTCCAGCTGAGCTTACCCTGTGGCCCTCCTCTATCCTAATTCAAAATTAGAAAGCACATATAACTTAATAAATTAGTGTATCTACAGTTTCCCTACTTGGGTCACATTCCTGCTTTCCTCAGTTTCAATTTTCTTTCCACCCTAGACTTTTTTTTTTTTTTTTTTTTTTTTGGAGTCTTGCTCTGTCACCAGGCTGGAGTGCAGTGGAGGAGTCTCGGCTCACTGCAACCTCAGCCTCCTGGGTTCAAGCGATTCTTCTGCTTCAGCCTCCCGAGTAGCTGGGCCCACAGGCGCATGCCACCACGCCCGGCTAATTTTTGTATTTTTAGTAGAGATGGGGTTTCACCATATTGGCCCAGATGGTCTTGATCTCTTGACTTCGTGATCCGCCCACCTCGGCCTCCCCAAGTGCTGGGATTACAGGCGTGAGTCCACCTAACACTTTAATGGATTCAAGCCCATCTCTAAGGCTACCTAAACGCTATGGGGCTCCCTGGAGAGCAGAATATACAGGATGATAGTAGAAAACAACATTGCAAAGAGATTGCAAAATAGATGTAATACTTCCATTTTTCTGGGTCCACAGGGTCCAAAAAATACCCAAAGGCACAATACAAATCCATAATACATATTATTGACACGAAATTATATATACCTTTGTTCAAACCAATGAACATTATATGTTGCAAAACATTTCAAATAATACCCTGTGATTAATCTGTTTAGGCACCCAGGAAAGTGCCATAATTCATTAGTAGTCCTTTGACATTTACTCAGAAGCCACCAAAGCTTGGAGGTGAGAAAATCTATGCCTC
The DNA here is from genome assembly GCF_048565385.1 of Saimiri boliviensis. Taxonomy (NCBI): domain Eukaryota; kingdom Metazoa; phylum Chordata; class Mammalia; order Primates; family Cebidae; genus Saimiri; species Saimiri boliviensis. The sequence continues at coordinate 96,880,783 of NC_133452.1, forward strand.
CAGGTATCACAGCAGCTCAAGGAATCATCTGCAGGCACAGGCTTGCCCTAAACTAGCAGTTCCACAGTGCGAAGTCAGAATCTTCAGATGCTATAGCATAGAGTTTGAAGCACCAAGACAGGCAGATTTGGTTACTCTTTCTGGCTGCTCTGTATATTATCTGTGCAATATATACAGATATATCTTACTCTGTGTCTCAGTTTTTCAACTTTCAAAATAGGTTAGTAATATCTAGCTCAAATAAACGTTTAAGTATCCAGTGAAGTCATAACAGATGTAAAATACTGAAAAATGTGTCGGGTACGTAGTAAGCATTAAATAAATGTTAACTATTGATAGTGGTGGTGGTGGATGGTAGCTGGAGAGGAGTCAAGGGATAGGAGAAGGGGAGGAAGCCCTGTAGTGTATTCTGAAACAATTCAGACAACCAAATTCAAGCTCCCTTCCCACTTCTGCCAAAAAACTTACAACACAACCAATCCAGACACTTCCATGAGTGAGACCTTTTTCTGCTGGAAGTCCAATTGGCTAAAAAAATAACAGGCAAGTTATTGTTTGGCTCTGATTCTGCCAGTGTTGGAAGCCATCAGATGCATCTACTCCATGCTCAAGGAACATTATGGAATACTAAATGGACTTTTTTAGAAAACTCTTTTAAAAGAGTCTGATTGGCCAGGTGCGGTCAGGGGCTTACACCTGTAATCCCAGCACTTTGGGAGGCCAAGGCGGGTGGATCACTTGACGTCAGGAGTTTAAGACCAACCTGGCCAACGTGGAGAAACCCCGTCTCTACCAAAAACAAAAAAAATTAGCTGGTCATGGTGGCAGGCACCTGTAATCTCAGCTACTCAGAAGGCTGAGGTAGGAGAATCACTTGAATCCAGGAGACAGAGGTTGCATTGAGCCAAGGTCATGCCATCGCACTCCAGGCTGGGTGACAAGAGTGAGCTCCGTCTCAATAAATAAATAAATAAATAAATAAATAAATAAATAAATAAAGAGCCTGATCACTTTCTTGTCTCCCTTTTGCACTCATCTGTTGCTTCCTGGAGGCCTGGTTAGATATGCTAAAAAGAGCAGGAAAATCCAGAAGCCAGGCAGAGAAAATAATTGATCCTGATTTTCCCATTAAATATAACAACACAGTTGGCTTGCCAACAATTAGCAGTTTGTTGGTATTTGCCAAGGTTAATTTCAGTAATCCGATTTCTTAGTTCCCTGAGACGTCATCTTCATTTTTTTTTTTTTTTTTTTTTAAGAGATGGGTTCTCACTGTGCTGCTCAGAATGGTTTCAAACTCCTGGCCTCAAATGATCCTCCTACCTTGGTGTGAGCCAACATGCCCAGCCCCCATTCTTAATTGTACAAGTCTTTAGTGATGCTCCGAAGGGCTTTACTTTAGTGCTTAGAGCCACAGAGATTTGCAGAAGGAAATTACTAAAGACGAATTGAGTGAATATGAATACAGCATATGAAATGCTCTAATAATAATTCCGTTCTGTAAATTTGTCTAGATTTGTTGTAAGCATGCATTTTTAAAGACACAGTCCCTTAATGTAACAAAATGATGTATATTGGCATTGTAGGGGAATAAATAAATAAATGTTTTTTAAAATGATGAAGAGCTTTAGTCATACCAATCAATCAAATATTAGTTAAGCATCTGTATACCTAATTCTGTCCTGGAACAAAGACTTTTTTAGATTAGTGCTGCCCGTTAGAAATATAATGCAAGACACATATACAACTCGAATTTTACAGTAGCCACATTTTAAAAGATAAAAAAGGGCCAGGCACGGTGGCTTATGCCTGTAATCCCAGCATTTTGGGAGACCAAGGCAGGCAGATCACCTGAGATTGGGAGATCAAGACCAACCTAACCAACATGGAGACACTCCGTCTCTACTAAAAATACAAAATTAGCCAGGCGTGATGGTGCATGCCTGTAATCCCAGCTACTTGGGAGGCTGAGGCAGTAGAATCACTTGAACCCGGGAGGCAGAGGTTGCAGTGAGCCGAGAGAGATCATGCCACTGCACTCTAGCCTGGACGACAGAGCAAGACTCTGTCTCAAAAAAAAAAAAAAAAAAAAAAAAAAAGTAACCATTCATTGAGCATGTACTATGTGCCAGACACTTTGCTAAGCACTTTATAAACCATAAAATCTCATTTAATTTTTACCTCACCTTGTGAAGTGGTCAATTTTAATCCTCATTTTACAAGTGAGAAAACTAAAGTTTAAAAGATCTCAGAATTCTGTACTAGCAAGGGGCAGATATAGGATTTGAACCCAGATCTTCATTACTATATTGAATAGCATTTAAGAACAAATGAGAGCTGGGCACGGTGGCTACGCCTATAATCTCAACATTTTGAGGGGCCAAGGCAGGTGGATCACCTGAAGTCAGAAGTTTGAGACCAGACTGACCAACATGGCAAAACCTTATCTGTATAAAAAATTAGCCAGGTGTGGTGGCACGCGCCTGTAGTCCTAGCTACTCAGAAGCCTGAAGCAGGAGAATCACTTGAACCCGAGAGTCAGAAGTTGCAATGAGCCAAGATTGCGTCACTGCCTTCCAACGTGGGAGACAGAGTGAGACTCTATCTCAAAAAAAAAAAAAAAAAAAAAAAAAAAACAGCAGAAAAATAAATATGTTAAGGTTCAAATATAGAATCTGATTCTTTAGACTCAGTTGAACTTATTTCGATATTAAGTGGACAGGTATTGTATTTTAAAATATTTTAATTGAGTTAAAAATACATTCTATCGGCATAGTATAAAGCATCATATTTATTAAAAATAACATATAAATTTGCACTGGAGTGATGAGCAAAGGCTAGTGAGAGGAGGGAGTATTTGATTTGAGGATCAAAAAGTGAGCAATCTTGCCTTTAGAGAGATGTGGCATTTTAAGTAAAGGCAGATAGCTGGGTACATTGGGCCTGGCTCTAGAGGTCACTGCCAGCAGAATAAGCACACAGTGCCTGATTTAGTGGGAGAAAGGGAGCCATTGATGGCTTTTGAGCAAAGTAAAGGCTATCAAAGTTATGCTTTAGGAACATTAATCTGGCCAGAGCATGTGTAGAATTAATTATTTTAATAAAAGAAAAAAAAGAAAGAAATGAGGCCAGGAAAAGATGTTCAAAAAGGGATCTGCAAGGAAAGGGGGGCAAGACATTTCAGAAAGAAAACTGACAGATAGAAAAGCTATTTGGATAGAAGCAGGAATGAGGGAAAAGGAGGATGATATGGTTCGGCTGTGTCCCCACCCAAATCTCATCTTGAATTGTAGCTCTTATAATTCCCATGTGTGTGGGAGGGATTTGGTGGGACATAACTGAATTATGGGGGCAGTTTTCCTCATACTACTCTGGTGGTAGTGAATAAGTCTCACAAAATCTGATGGTTTTATAAGGGGTTTCAGCTTTTGCTTGGTTCTCATTTCTCACCTGTCTGCCATCATGTAAGATGTGTTTTTCACCTTCCACCATGATTGTGAAGCCTCCCAGCCACGTGGAACTGTGAGTCCATTAAACCTCTTTTTCTTTGTAAATTACCCAGTCTTGGGTATGTCTTCATCAGCAGTGTGAAAACAGGCTAATACAGAGGGATAAAAATTATATGTAGGTAGCATAAATTAGATATACTGCCTCAAGGACTTACAAAAAGCCTGCAAATGTTAAAGATCTTTACTTAGATCTTTAGTTAGAATGAACAGTTGTTTTATAGTTGACACAACGGAAAAAAAAATTTCAGGACAGTCAAGTCTCCCAACCTTGACATTTAGTTTCAAAACTTTGTCTCAGACAGTATAGAAGAGGAAGGAAAGTTTCTTTTGTTGAATTTTAAAACAAAGTACTATATACAAAGTATGTCTCAAGAAGGGAAAGTACATAAAGTATGCCCTAATCAAGTTTATTCTAAAAACCTAAGCAAAGGAAATAAATAAAATTATAAAAGCATCATGACTGCATCTGGTTTGAAAGAGGGCTGGAGAGTCAATGCTCCTTGAAATGAATATTTATTTTAATTGGTTCCGTGTTATTTGCCTATGAAACTACAGTTCCTATCCACAGCATTCACCCTGTGTGAAAGATTCACAGAAGCCAGGGCTTGGGACAACTGAATCTCAGAACATTTGACAATGCAGGAGCAAAACCTGAAAGATGCTTGTGAGGCACTGTGAGATACAAGCTGCAGAAATGGTTGTATTGATCAATTACTTGCCCTTTAGAGAAATATAATAAAATCACCTCTCCTATCCCTCACCCCAGGTCATACCCACAGTTCCCTTCCAGCAGCTTACTATGTTCTTCTGGGTCAACTTCAGGAATCTTTAGATAAACAGAAACACAGGCCTTTGTTACTGTTCCTCCAGCACTACTGTATTCTGTTGGTTTTAGAGAGTGTAGAAAAACTGCTGAAGCTCTAATTTTATATTTTATATGTTATAAGGATCAAAACAAAAATCTCCGAGCTTAGAGATCTAATGTTCACCTCTTTTTCCCAGCCTTTCACTGGATTATTTGATGAGCCTCCAAAAAATATCTCTGATCTGAAATGAAACTCAGATGGAAATTTTTCCTGGCCTCTGTCCATCTGGTCAGCCACCTGTTTCTCTCTATGCTACTACAGGAAGGGGATATGAGAAAACTGAAGGTGTTGGCTCAGGGCCTATAGAGTTCGGTGGAAGGTTTTGAAATATTCATTCTTTATTCACTGGCATGCTTCACTGTCACCTTCATTACTTGGAAATGCAAAGTACTCCAACAATATTTATTTAAAAAATAAATGAATGTCAAAGTACACACTAGAATTTCGAAGCTGGAAGTCACCCTACAGGCCATTTATTCTAAAGCTCCATTTCATAGTTTAGGTAACTGAGGTCCAGAAAAATCAGTTACACTCTAAAATTAACATATTCAAAGTGAAATGTTTTTTAAAAATAGGGAAATACTCAGGACAGAAGAAGAACCTGAAAGAAAAGTAGATTGGAGCAAATCATACTTTTAGAATTCAAAAATACATTATTGAAAGACAAAATTAATGGACTAGTTGACAGCAGAGCATACTTATTTGAAAAAAAAATGAACTAGGAGATGGATCTGAGGAAAGTGCTCATGAGATCGCAGAGTGGGGAAAATGGAGATATACTATGAAAAATGATGTAATGTTCTTTGCTTAGGATTTATATTTTATATCCCTATAAATGCAAAAAACAGTGGTAGGCAAATAAATTGGCAAACACAAAGGTAAACCTAAGAAAGTCTTGACTCTAAAAATTAATACTAATAATAATGACTAATTAGGCGGGGAGTTAAAAACTAAATGTAAATAATTAGGATTGTCTCGCAGTATTTTCTTCAATGATGTAAATATTCTGTATCTGCTCTGTTCAATCTGATAGCCATTAGCCACATGTAACTATTGCGCATTTGAAATGTGGCTACGCAACTAAGGAAATTAATTTTTAATTTTAATCTATCACTGATTAAGCTAAATTTAAATAGCCACATATGGCTAGTAACTATTGTATTAAACAGCACAGCTTTAGACAATAATAACATGGCAAGTGACTAGAGCCAATCCAAGTTGAAAATCTAAGGTCTTTGTGTTATTTGGGAGGAGAATGCAGATAATCATGGGATGAATGACACAAACCCACTTCGAGAAGAGGGACAAAAGAAGGGCAGGTCTTTGGTTAAATACAAATATTTTATTTTTTAAAAAATTGAAGCAAAATGTTAACATATACAAAATCTGGGTAGTGAGTATGAGTTTCAAACTATTTTCTGTTTTAAACTGATAATAGTTGCAAGCTATTATCTTTTATAAATTAAAATTAAAATTCAAAAGAAACACATTAGGCCAAACCACCCAAATACTTTCCTCTTTTATTTATGTTGGGTTATTTCTATCTGACTGGTTTACAATTTACTAGTTTAGGAATTAAACTTGATTTCTTGTTGATTAGGAAAGTTCTGTCCACAAAATAATAATCTAACATTATTATTAATGCCCTCCCCATAGCGGAGGACTAAGGAGCTGGACATCCCATTTCCATAGGGAAGTTCTGTTTCCTTAGAACAGGGGCGACATGGGCCGGACGCGGTGGCTCACGCCTATAATCCCAGCACTTTGGGACACCAAGGTGGGCGGATCACGAGGTCAAGAGATTGAGACCATCCTGGTCAACATGGTGAAACCCCGTCTCTACTAAAAATACAAAAATTAGCTGGATGTGGTGGTGCGCGCCTGTAGTCCCAGCTACTCAGGAGGCTGAGGCAAGAGAATTGCTTGAACCCAGGAGGCGGAGGTTGTGGTGAGCCGCGATTGTGCCATTGCACTTCAGCCTGGGTAAGAGCGAAACTCCATCTCAAAAAAATAACAAGAACGGGGCGACATGGTTTAGATGTTTGTCCCCTCCAAATCTCATATTGAAAAGTAATCCCCAGGCCAGTGCAGTGGCTCATGCCTGTAATCCCAGCACTTTGGGATGCCAAGGCAGGTGGATCACTTGAAGTCAGGAGTTCGAAACCACCTGGCCAACATGGTGAACCCCCGTCTCTACTAAAAATACAAAAATTAGCCAGGCGTGGTGGCAGGCACCTGTAATCCCAGCTACTCAGGAGGCTGAGGCAAGAGAATCACTTGAAAGCAGGAGGCAGAGGTTGCAGTGAGCTGAGCCAAGACTGCACCACTGTATGCCAGCCTGGACAACAGAGTGAGATGCCATCTCAAAAAAAAGTGTAATTCCCAGTGTTGGAGGTGGGGCCTGGTAGGAGGTGTTTGGATCAAGAGGGCAGATCCTTCACCAAATGTCTTAGCACCATACTTTTGGAGATAAGTGAGTTCTTGCTCTGATCTGGTTGTTTAAAGTGTGTGGCACCTCCTAGCTCTCCTGCTCCCACTCTCGCCATGGGATGTGCCTGCTCCTGCTTCACCTTCTGCCATGATTGCAAGCTTCCTGAGGCCCTCACCAGAAGCCAAGCAGACATTTGTGCCATGCTTGTACAACCTGCAGAACTATGAGCAAATTAAACCTCTTTTCTTTATAAATTACCCAGTGTCAGGTATTCCTTGATAGCAACTAAAAACTGGACTAATACGACCGGGTGTGGTGGCTCAAGCCTGTAATCCCAGCACTTTGGGAGGCCAAGGCGGGTGGATCACGAGGTGAGGAGATCGAGACCATCCTGGTCAACACGGTGAAACCCCGTCTCTACTAAAAATACAAAAAAAAAAAAAAATTAGCTGGGCATGGTGGCACGTGCCTGTAATCCCAGCTACTCAGGAGGCTGAGGCAGGAGAATTGCCTGAACCCAGGAGGCGGAGGTTGTGGTGAGCTGAGATCGCGTCATTGCACTCCAGCCTGGGTAACAAGAGTGAAACTCCGCCTCAAAAAAAAAAAAAAAAAAAAAAAAAAAAAAAAAAAAAAAAAAACTGGATTAATACATGGTAGGTTAGCAACACCTTCCCACACCCCCAGTGGATGCCTGAAATTGCAGATAGTACCAAACCCTGTGTATACCACATTTCTTGCTATACATATGATAAAGTTTAATTTATAGATTAGGCTCAGTAAGAGATTAACAGCAATAACCAATAAAAAAAAGTAGAAAATTATAATATACCAGCATTACCACTCTTACATTTTGGTCCAGTATTAAATTTAATAAGGGTTGTTATCAAGAAGTGTGGAGATCCTTGGTTCTTATCTTCCTGGAAGAAAGAATTCAGCCAAGAGACCAATTAGTGAAGCAAGCAAAGATGGTTTATTATGGAAGTAAAAGTACACTGCAGGAGAAGAGTGGGCTGACCTGGCTGGGCACAGGCCTGAGAGTTCTGCGATGCAGTTTTTATTATGCTGGACTTTTTAAGTTCTGGCCTCTGTCTCAATTCTCTGTCTTTGTCTTTGTCTTTGTCTAGTTTCCTGGCTTCCGTCTTAAGTCTCTGCCTTTGTTCCCACCTAGTTCCCTGCCCAGGCTTGTGGGACCCTCCCTTACTGTTGAGTAATGTGCATGCATGAGGCCCAGTGATCCGTGTGAATCCTACCTAATGGCAGTGTGTCTCATAACCACCACTCCAGGAAGGTCATATAGCGGCACCTGTGTATCTCTTAGGAATTCCCCTTTTGCCCTTTCCCCCCTCCTGTTAGCATGTAGCTAGCTACATTCTGATAGTTTAACCACAAAATGAATGATTATTGGGCATCTTAAAGGGTGTTTCAGGGTATTCCTTTCTGCATACTTCAGAAAATAACATTTCTCAGTGTCCCCTCCATGAGAGGACATTCCTTTTGGTATTTCCCCTCTTCTCTGCTCATATTTAGCATGCATGTCTCAGGCAGTCTCTAAGGCACTACATTTTCCAGCACTTCCTCCTCCAGGGGATCCTTTTCATGCTCACATCTAACTATCTGCCTGTTCTAACAGGGTTACTTGAACACAGCACTGTAATACCTCAACAGTTGATGTGATCGCTAAGACCCTGCTAAGTGACTAATGCAGGTAGATACACTGGGCAAAGGGATGATTCGCCTCCCAGGCAGAACACAGGGGAACAGCAAGAGATTTGATCATGCTGCTCAGAAAGAAGGACAATTTACTATGAATTACTTCTGGACTTTGCCATTGAATATTTTCAGGGCACAGTTGACTCAGCATCTGAAACCAGGAAAAGAAACACTGCAGATGAGGGAGGACGCATATATTTAACTCTGTTCTATTAATGGGATTTGTGAGTGCCCATAGGTGGCATTTTTTTATGGCAGTAGAGGAGGGGGAAAGAAGAGACAGAAGAGAAGGAAGAGGATAGGAAGGAGAGAAGGGGAAAGAAGGAGAAAGGGTTGTGATAGAGGGCTCCCAATTGCCTTTGCTCACACAGACACCACCAGCACCATATCCCTATAAAAGACAGTGGGATGGAACAACCCAGTCTTCTTGCTTTAACATTTTTCCTTGGGCGCTTCTTTCTTCATATTGCAATTGGTGTTTATACCTGTTTACTCCAGTGAACCATGTCTTGTTCTGCTTCTTAACCTGAGCGCTCAGCCCAGCGCCTGACATAGAGTAGGCCTTAATAAGGTCTGTCGAATTAACACTGAATGTAGACCTTCAGATCTTAATTGATTTCTTGGCCTCTTGTTTCCATTCATACAGCTTCCTTTTGTTCGGTGAGCAATCCAAGCCTTCCTGTTTTGCTTCACTGAATTCATGGTCCCTCTTTCAGGCCCCCCAAAATTGGAAAACTTTATGCTTTTTGGCTCTAAGCTGGGACACTTAAGCTAGTTTCTAGGTGGCCCACAGAGTGCTTTGTCAGGAAGACAAAGGAAACAGACTGGGGACAGTGTCTGGGAACAGGAACTTTCTGAGGCCCCAGAAGTAGCAGTGTCACCAATTCCTGAGCCTGACTTTTTTTCACTTTGTGAGAGGTTTGACAGGGAGCCCTGGTTGGGAGGATAGAGGAGAGGGATGTGGCAGTTCCTGACACCAAGTTTTCATATCCCTCCCACCTCTTTGTCCCAGGCTGAAGCAAAGCCAGCCCTGGTCTTTGTGGTAACAATCTCTCTCTCTCTCTCTCTCTCTTTCTCTCTCCCCCTCTCTCTATCTCTCTTTTTGAGACAGAGTTTTGCTCTGGTTGCCCAGGCTGGAGTGCAATGGTGCAAACTTGGCTCACTGCAACCTCTGCCTCCTGAGTTCAGGCGATTCTCCTCCCTCAGCCTCCCAAGTGTCTGGGATTACAGGCACGCACTATCACGCCTGGCTAATTTTGTATTTTTAAGTAGAGACAGGGTTTCACCATGTTGGTCAGGCTGGTCTCAAACTCCTGACCTCAGATGATCCACCTGCCTCGGCTTCCCAAAGTGCTGGGATTATAGGTGTGAGTCACCATGCCTAGCCACAATCATCTCTTTTCAAAAGAGATCAGATGTGCTTATAGCTGTGGGTGGGGTGGTGCTGTCTTAACAGAGAAAGTCTAGCCTGGCAAGGTATTTCTGTCAACTGTGCTGTGGAAACCAATCTGTTCTGTTAAGTTGTAGCTCAAGGGATTTTTCTACAAAGACATTGGTGTAACTAGTCTCCTGGAGGGCAGCTGACCCACCCTGGGTCCATTTTCTCATTGGCCAGCCAGCATGTAAGACCTGCTCACCCAGCAGCAGTGAATTGGCTGACAGTCATATTGAGGTGGAGGCAAGTAAGGAAGAAAGCTGAATGTCAGTGAGATATTTGCACAGTCTTTGTACACTGCAGTGAGGCAGAGACAATTGGGCAGAGTCACCTATGGCTTACTTAGAGGAAGCCTGCTGTTTGCTTCAAGAGCGGATAAAACCAACAGGTCCATACTTATCTCTCCCCATCAGCAGATTAGGGTGGCTGTGGCTGGCTGAGGAGGCAGTCATGAGACAGACTCATGAGACAGCCAGTCTCACTGGGCTCTGGACAGGACTGGGATGTCTGGATGGGTCCGCCTGGGTGAATGATAGACAATAGAACAGCTCTCTGGTTCCATCCCTTGCTGCCTTAGGCTCTAGCTTGAGGAAAGCAATGGCAGAGCACAGGGGCCTAAGACATTAGCAAGTTAAACTGTCTTGGGGTCTCCACAGCAGCATCTGTTGTTTCAGGACCATCCCTGATGAGCTCCAGCAGTCAAAGGAGTATGAAAACAATCACCTCAGCAAATTCTGCAGCAGTGGGGGCATCCTTAAGAGTCCTTTCTCAATAACATTGTCCCTCACCCATTGTAAGACCAGCCATTCTCTGAAATAAAGGTAGAAATAGGTGCAGGGTCTTTCAAGTTGAGCCTGGCTAAGTGAGGTCCACCCTGACCCTCCCATCGCCCACTAGGGTTGGAAAGAAAGAAGACAAATCCTCTAAACTTCCTGCCCCACAACCTCCTAATTGCCCCAATAGGAAGGCAATGCATTAGGAAGGAGTAGTGACCTGTGAACTTTCACATAGCACAAAGGACTTGCCCAAACTCTGTGCTGAGACACTTGGCCAGACTTCAGCCTGGCTTCTGCCTATACTAGGCTGCGTTCCTGTCTTAGTCTGTTTGTGCCGATATAACAAAATGTCTGAGACCAGGTAATTTATAAAGAACAGAAATTTATTTCCACATAGTTCTAGGGGCTGAGAAGTCCGAGATCAAGGCATTAGCAGGTTCAGTATCCCGTGAGGGCCTCTGTCTTTGCTTCCAGGATGGTGCCTAGAATGCTGTATCCTCTCATGGCAGAAGAGCGGAACAGCAAAAGGGGGTTAGTTACCTCCAGCCCTTTTATAAGGTCACTAATCCCATTTATGAGGGCTCCACCTTCATGACTTCATCACCCCTGAAGGCCCCACCTGTTAGTGCTATCACATTGGTGATGAAATTGTAACACATAAATTTGGGGAGACATTCAAACCATGGCAGTCCCTAAAGGTGGCCCCAGCCCCTGTGCTAAGTCTTTGCTCAAAAAAACACAATGCTGCTAAGCTGCAAAATGTAGTGTGTCCCAACCCCCATTGCCAAAGAGTTTTCTGTAATTTTCCACTCACCCCTTCCGTAATTTTCCATTTTTCCCAGACTTTCTTTGTCCTTTTCTCACTTCCCCATACCCCCTTTTAGTTACCTCTGTGTTCTACCTTTAAATGTCCCATTCACCATTGTCTTAGTTGGAGATGAGCTCAGTTGATACTAAAGTCTCTCTTCAATACTGCAGTGGTTCGAATAAAATCTTTTTCTTTAAAAAGAGGCTGGTGCTGCTTCTCTTTAACAAGACTCATCTGTAATTTCCACCAATGGCCTCAGTCCTCATGCTCCTAGGCCAGGAAATAGTGGGACCATCCCAGGAACCACAATGGGATCCATATGGGGTCTGCTGAGCACCAGCAGAGATCTGACACCTGCTCACTACCATGGCGGAGCCAACCATCAAGAGGCCCCTGAAGACAGTTGACCACAACACTCCCCTGCTGACCTAATCACCTCCCAAAAAGCCCCACCTCCTAATATCATCGCCTTGAGCCCCACCTCCTAATATCATCGCCATGAATTTTGAGGGGACACACACATTCAGATCATAGCACCTTAAACAACAACTTTGCCCCACCTCTCTGGCCCCTGGTAATTGCCATTCCACTTTCTATACATACATAGGAATTTGATAATTTTAGGTACCTCATATTATTGGAATCATACAGTATTTTTTCTTTTGCAATTGGCTTATTTCACTTAGCATAATGTCCTCAAGGTTCATCCATGTTATAACAAGTGACAGGATTTCCTTCGTAGTAGGAAAGCCACATAATATATTCCTCTGTATGTATACATCGCATCTTGTTTACCCATTCATCCATTAATGAACATTTGGGTTGTTTCCACCTCTTGGCTACTGTGAGTAATGCCACTGTGAACATAGGTGTGCCTGTATCTCTTGACATTCTGTTTTCAGTTCCTTTGAATATATACCCAGAAGTGGATTGCTGATCATACTATTTTTAATTTTTTTTTTTTTTTTTTTTTTTTGAGACGGAGTTTCGCTCTCGTTACCCAGGCTGGAGTGCAATGGCGCGGTCTCGGCTCACTGCAACCTCCGCCTCCTGGGCTCAGGCAATTCTCCTGCCTCAGCCTCCTAAGTAGCTGGGATTACAGGCATGTGCCACCACGCCCAGCTAGTTTTTTGTATTTTTAGTAGAGACGGGGTTTCACCGTGTTGACCAGGATGGTCTCGATCTCTTGACCTCGTGATCCACCCGCCTCGGCCTCCCAAAGTGCTGGGATTACAGGCTTGAGCCACCGCGCCCGGCCCTATTTTTAATTTTTTATGGAACCACTATACTGTTTTCCAAGGTGATGGACATTTTTATTACTAGGGAATATCCTGGACTTCATTTAATGCCTGGGCATAAAGTAGGCCTTCAAATGCTTTTTGAATACATAAATAATAACAGAAGAGACTGAGGGTAATAAAAGCACAGACTTAGGCCTCTCTGCTATGGCCTTTTTTAGCTAAGCCCAAGTCACAATCATTAAAAGCCCTTACCCAGAGGTCTATCTATTCCATGCTTCAAAGCTGAAACAGAATGAAACACAGGAGCCAAATGTGGTGGCTCATGCTTGTAATTCCAGCACTTCGGGAGGCTGAGATAAGGGGAACACTTGAGGCCAGGGGTTTGAGACTAGTACGGGCAACATAGCGAGCTGCCCTGTCTCTAAAACAAACAAATAAATAAATAAATAAATGTTTGATTAGCCAGGGGTAGTGGCACATGCCTGTGATCCAAGCTACTCAGGAGGCTGAGGAGGAAGAGTCACTTGAGCCCAGGAATTCAAGTTTATAGTGAGCTATGATCACACCATTGCACTCCAGCCTGGGCAACAGAGCAAGACCTTGTCTTTAAAAAAGAAAGAAAGAGGCCGGGCGCGGTGGCTCACGCCTGTAATCCCAGCACTTTGGGAGGCCGAGGCGGGTGGATCACGAGGTCGAGAGATCGAGACCATCCTGGTCAACACGGTGAAACCCCGTCTCTACTAAAAATACAAAAAACTAGCTGGGCGTGGTGGCGCGTGCCTGTAATCCCAGCTACTTAGGAGGCTGAGGCAGGAGAATTGCCTGAGCCCAGGAGGCGGAGGTTGCGGTGAGCCGAGATCGCGCCATTGCACTCCAGCCTGGGTAACAAGAGCGAAACTCCGTCTCAAAAAAAAAAAAAAAAGAAAGAAAAAGAAATACAATTCATTTAAGAATCTTTTAATTAAAATCCTACATTCCTTTTTCTTTTGTTCACTTTGTCATAAATCCATTCCCTTCATTAAATTTCCAAATTTATTCTAACAGAAAAAGTACTGCTGCCAGTTCCAATAGTTACTTTCCTGCCCTTTGGGGCAGGACACTTCAATATGTGATCATCGAAGCCCCAGCACACATCAGGAAGCCATCTTTGGTCCAGAACTTCTCTATCTGTACTGTCTTCCAGCATCTCCTCCAAGTCAAGCTGGTTTTCCAGGATACAGCACAGATGGCAACCACATCCTCAAAGAAGGCATGCTCAGCAATAGATCTGTCTACCCCAAGGAATTTGTCAACAAGCCACAGAGGCACCAGGGAGGCCAGCAATGCAACCCAATAGCTACTTTCGGAGACACAGATAGAGGCAATTTTATATGGATGGCTTCCCTTTGAAGAGGTGTGGCCAGCTTTTCAAATATGAAGTAAAATGTCTCCTAAGACATCAGGAAGGTGTTTGCCTCCAGCTGACGGGGATGTCTGCTCTCTCAGAGGTCCTGCTGAATACAGGACAATGTAGAGAGCTCTCTGGTCCTGTGGGCTCTATCTATGAGATCAGGCATCTGGCTCTATGAACAGAGAGGGTAACAAAAACAGATGAGCTGCTCTGGTTCTCCAATACAGCAGATGACTTGATTCAGTTTGACCTGCATGGTCTGGGCTGGGGAAGCCACCTGCTCAGCCTCTTCACCCTCAGCCACAAGCACAGCAGCAATGGCTCTCCTTTGCAGGACAGCTTGTGCAAGACATTGCAGCCCTCCCTGAGCTTGATGCTCGAAGCATGCTTTGAGGGTGGTGGGCGCCTTTGAACTGAGTTGAGTACAGTGATGTGTGAGTGTGTGTGCCCTTCCCAATGAAGGTCAGTGAAATTTCCCCCTAGGTAACTGTGGAAGCTCAGGGTTGAGTTAGTTGATGAATATCAAGCCTTTCATTATGAACTAGCTGTGGTTATGAATGAAATTATATCTCTGTAACCACATATCAGCATCTTCCATCCATGTTCTTACAGAATCAGTCAGCAATACAAGAGCCGAAACAAAACAGCTCAGAGAAAGTAAGACTAATTCTTAGTGTGGGTATCAGTTTGCATTCTTTTCCTCAGACAGACTTCCTCTCCTTAATGACCCCTTCTCAAGGACTTTTCATTTCTCCTGGCCTTTTGACTCTCTTCACAAAGCAAACAGATAGGCAAAATTCTACAGGAAGTCCCTCCCACACACTAAAAATCAAGGAGTGCCCTAAAAAAACAATTAGCAAAATTCTACAGGAAGTCCCTCCCACACACTAAATTCAAAGAGTGCCCTGAAAAAACAAACTGCTTCACCAGTTTGACTTGCCCTGATCATCTGGTTTCCCCCACAAGCAGGCACATGAAGATGGTTAGTGTTTTGTTTTAAGACAAAAAGGCAAGACCTCTTTCAATTTCAGGCTCCTGCCTTTTCATTAAAAATTTCACTCTATATCTCTTTGTTATGAGGAAGGACCTGCTTGACAGGAGTGAAAAAAAAATATTCTTCCTTAAAGTTTTAAAAAAAGAAAAACCACAAGGAAGAATAAACTTTAACAATAGCCTTGAATATTTTTTAGTATTTCTAGATCTCAGAGCTCTAGCATTGCCAAGTCACTTGGAATATCTAATCAGCTGCCTAATGCAAGAACTAAGAGGCTGCAAAGCATTCTCGACACACCACTGCAGTGCTCTCTCTTCCATTTTACAGTGCTTTCCTGCTGTTTCTTACTTAATGAAAATCTACTTTTCATAATATCATGATGTGATTTTTGAGCTGCTCTTCCGCCAACAGCTGGTGTCCATCCTAGGTGGGGCTAGGAGTCAGAAGATGCATGTATATTCTAGCTTCATAGGCTGTGTGACCTTAGGAAATTTACATTCCCTTCCTGTGTCTCAAGTGTTCTCCTTATAAAACAAGCATGTTAGACTCACCTAATCGTTAACTAAGGTCTTTAGTTGCTATAATGATCTTCAAGTTAATTCAAAAGACCAGATCTCACAGGATGCCTGCTAAGATGGCCATAACTTGTCATCTTAGAGATTGTTTCTAAGGTAGTAAAATAAGTACAATATGGTAAATATTATGAACTCAGCAACGCATTCCACAAATGTTTACTGAGCCCTTTTAATGTGCTGGAAATTATTATAGGCACAGGAGATAAAGTGAGACAACCATTATAGGTACTAAATAGGTTGGTTATCGGATCAGCAGCTTGGAGAAAGCATACACAGCACTACGTCATTTCTTTCTAGGTAGCTGTTTGTAACGGGAAAGTCTGTGCTTGTTATTGATGGCAAATTCTTGACTTGGGCAGGACCGCATACTCTGACACTTAGGACTTGAACAATGTCCATGAATCTTTTCAGGTAGTAATTAAACACATTTCTTAAAATTCTATCTGGGTGAGGCTGGGCATGGTGGCTCACGCCTGTAATCCAAGCACTTCAGAGGCCAAGGCAGGTGGATCACTCGGGAGTTCAAAACCAGCCTGACCAACATGGTGAAACCCCTGACCAACATGGTGAAACCCCATCTTTATTAAAAAAAAAAAAAATTCTATCTGAGTGGGAGTCACTGCTTCCACCTTGAGAAAAGTCTTTTTAAAAACTTTAAGGAATAATTTATCTTTTTTTTTTCACCTTCCTGTAGTCTCATTGTGATAGTATACTTCCTGTCTACCTGTCTGAAAAATTACTCTATTACTGGACTTTCTGGCATCTTCCACTTGAAAATGACAACTTAGCCAACCACCACCACTGATCAAGAGGAAATGAGAGTTTCTGTTCTCCTTTCTTTGCCTTATGATTCCCTCTGATGTAAGGCATCTTCATGATCAGACTTTAGTAATACTGCCTCCTCAGCAGACAAGTAACTCTGTGCCCCATGAATTCGTTTGTTCCCTCCTTGGTTATTCACTCAAGTTACCATCTTAGATGGCCGGCCTTTTCATAAAGCCACTAACGTCCCTCCAAGCAGTCCTAGACTGCTCTCACTGGACACCACCAGGAGAGGTGGAGGTGGAAGGGAGGCTCCGGCTGATTTCCTCTCCATCTCCTTGTCTGCTAGGAACAAGGCCTGCTGCTGCTTTCTATCTGTTAATTGGTTGGAGAAAAGAGGAAGAAAAATAAGGGATCTTGGTACCTGCCCTCCTCTCACACCGCCGCCCTCCCCCCGACCCGACCCGACCCGCACCCAACACCTTAAAAAAACAAGTACATGAAGACATGAAGACAGCTGGCGAGCTTGTGTTTCCCACTGAGGTCTGGAGCTTCTCTCACGGGGACCGGTCCCCAGGCTGCCTTTACGAATTGCTCTAATTATGAATGGAGATTCAACCACAGGTTTGCTCTCCACCCGCACTCCCCACCTTGCCCTGCTACCTTCCTCCCTGCGATTTCTAAACGAAAAAGGGTTTTCTTGGCAGGGCGCGGTGGCTCACACCTGTAATCCCAGCACTTTGGGAAGCCAAGGTGGGGGGGATCACCTGAGGGAGTTCGAGGCCAGCCTGTCCAACATGGAGAAACCCGTCTCTACTAAAAATACAAAAAATTAGCCGGACGTCGCGGCGGGCGTCTATAGTCCCAGCTACTCGGGAAGCTGAGGCAGGAGAATTGCTTGAACCCGGGAGGTGGAGGTTGTAGTGAGCCGAGACCGCGCTACTGCACTCCAGCCTGGCGGACAGAACAAGACTCAGTAACCGGAAGAAAAAAAAAAAAAAAGATGTGTTCTTAAAAACTGGAGAACCTCGGTATGTCTAGGCCTGCACTTCCATCTGTCCGCGCCCAGAGGAACCGAGGGCTGACCCCAAGTACCTCGCTTACCTGACTCCCGGTTCACCTGGGAGAAGCGTTTCGCGGAACCTGAACTTCAGGTTGGGGGACCAAGAGGTGGCCGTGCCGCTCCCCGCCCCCAACCAGACGAGGACGTTGTGAGCCGGGGGCCTGCCAGGTGTTCACCCCCATCCCATGCACAGCCTCCATCCCTGGCCGCCTGGCGCCCCACGGACGGACGGACAGAGGGACGGACAGCACTGCAGCCACAGAGCAGAACCGGGCGCGACGCACAGCAGCCACCGCGCGGGCCCCGGGCCTCCACTCGCCACCCTCCCTCTCCCCACCTCCTCACCTTGCTCCTTCTTCAGCTCCCTTCCCCTAGCTTCTTCCGAGCCTCCTTCACTTCCTCCTCTTCCCCGCTTGCTTCTCTCCCTGCCCCTCCCCTACTCCACTTTCTAGGATTTACGGCTTAGGGAAATTTCAAAAAAGGTTTCCAGGAACTCCCTTCTCCCCTTTTCCCAGATTGACCAATTGTTTCCTTCCTCCCATGTTCAGGCTCTTTTAATAACCTCAGGGATGGTCCCTTTCTCACTTCCCAGGACACCGGAAGGATGTCTCCGCATCATCTGTTGTTGAGGGGCCTGCAGTTCCAAGGACAAAAAGTTGACTTTAGAGTTAAAGAATAGTAAACTGCATTTATAGCTCTCGGGAACTTTTTAAAAAGAAGAAGAAGAAAACAGAATATTCAACTGCAAATGTCCCCCAGAGGAGGTAACACATGACTGCAGGTTATCATTTTTGGACCTTGGATACCTGGGCTACTGGCCTTGCTGCTATTAACACCTGAAATGAATGAGTTTAGCAAACTTATTTCAAACTGACTCTTAGCTGAAAGCATATCCTTGCAAAAAGGAATTGATCTTCCGGGATAGGTAAGGGGAAAGGAAGAAAGGAGAGAAAGAAAGAAAAAATTATCCAGTCTAAAAAACAAAAATAAAACAACAGCAGAACCCTTAAACCCACATGTTCCGGTTTTCCATTGCCTCTCCTTGTAGTAAGGATTTCCCTGAGTGATTACAAAACAAAATTCACAGATCTGATAGTCCTTGGTGTGGGCAGTTGGCTGCTATTTGACTGGTAGAGAAATAAATGCTTAAATCCAACCTGTAACAAAATTATTCTGGCTTTGTTAGCAGGCTTCTTGAGTTGTTGCTTCTACAACCAGCTGTGTGGCCTCCGGAGTCCCTTCCTTCTCTGTTAGGAAGGATGTGGACTGCAAGGCCATTGGCACCTGCGACACCGAACATCCAAGGGCAAGCTCATAGCTTTTGGACTGAATTCTGCCAGGGTACCGGTTTTTAAAATTGCTAGGCGTGACGTCTCATGCCTGTGATCCCAGCACTTTGGGAGACCAAAGCAGGCAGATCATGAGGTCAGGAGATCTAGACCATCCCAGCTAACATGGTGAAACCCCATCTGTACTAACAATACAAAAAAAATCAGCCGGGCGTGATGCGCCTGTAGTCTCAGCTGCTCAGGAGGCTGAAGCAGGAGAATTGCTTGAACCCGGGAGGTGGAGGTTGCAGTGGGCCAAGATTGCACCACTGCGCTCCAGACTGGGCAACAGAGTGAGACTCTGTCTCAAAATAAATAAATAAATAAATAAATAAATAAAGACAAAATAAAATTCATTTTGCTAACATTAAATTTTAGGAGATTGCTTATAAAAATCTGGATTTGCAGCCTTTTGAAAAAAATATGCTTTTTGTCAACACTGGGCCACATGTCAGCAAAAGATCATTATTAGACACATAGTCTAATAGACACAGTCCTTACCGTTCCAGATTCACATGTTGCTACCTGCCAGATCCCTTTAGGCCTTTGGGGGTGGGGGTTCTGCGCCTCCTCAGCTCTAACTCCTTGCTGGGGTGGGGAGGTGGGAATAATAAGTAAACAAATACATACAATTTTTAAAAAATGATAATATGTTCTATGGAAGAAATAAAGCAGCTGGGTGTGGTGGCTCATACCTGTAATCCCAGCACTTTGGGAGGCCAAGGTGGGCAGATCACCTGAGATCTGGAGCTCGAGGCCAGCCTGACTAACATGAAGAAGCCCTGTCTCTGCTAAAAAATACAAAAGCCCGGGCACTGTGGCTCATGCCTGTAATCCCAGCATTTTGGGAGGCCAAGGCAGGTGGATTACCTGAGGTCGGGAGTTCAAGACCAGCCTGACCAATATGGAGAAACCCTGAGTCTACTGAAAATACAAAATTAGCTTCCATGGTGGAGCATGCTGTAACCCCAGCTGCTCGGGAAGCTGAGGCAGGAGAATCGCTTGAACCAGGGAGTTGGAGGTTGCCATGAGGCAAGATTGCAGCCATTGCACACCAGCCTGGAAGACAAAAGAAAACTCCATCTCAAAAAAAAAAAAAAAAAAAAAAAAAGAAGGCTGAAAACTGAGACAGAGGCAGCACTCTAGGATAGGTAGGATAGGTGATCTGAGAAGGCTTCCCTGTGGAGGTGACTTTTTTTTTTTTTTAAGAGGATCTTGCTCTGTCACCCAGGCTGGAGTGTGGTGGTACAATAATAGCTTACTGCAGCCTTGAACTCCTGGTTTCAACCAATCCTCCCACCTGAACTTCCCAAGTAGCTAGGACTACAGGTGCATGCCATCGCACACAGCTAACTTTAGATTTTTTTTTTTAGAGATGGGGTCTTGCTCTGTTGCCCAGGCTGGTCTCACACTTCTGGCCTCAAGCAATCTCCTATCATCACCTCCCAAAGTGTTGGTCAGGTGTGAGCCACCATGCCCAGCCTGGAGGTAACCTTTACGCTGAGACCCAAAGAGTGAGATGGAGCTGGACTAAGCATATCTGGAGAAGAGTGCTCTATGCAGGAGGAAGAGAAAATGCCTTAACACTGATGCCTCTTTGAACCATTAGCCACAGGGATGAATATCTAAATGCCTTCTAAGAGTTAGGTGGTATACTGTTTTTACATATAAGTAGCATGGTCCCTGATGTTCAAGGCTATTTATAATGTGGCTATGCATCTTACCTAACTGACCAAATGACTATGTCTATAATTTAGCAGTCCTTTCCTTTAATAGAGCTGAGGCCCTCTCCCCTATATCCAACATTCCCTCCTGCCTCTGGGTTTTTTTTGTTTTTTTGTTTGTTTGTTTGTTTGTTTGTTTTGTTTTGTTTTTTTTCTCTTCTCTCACTTGAAATATTATTTCCCTCCTTTCTCCTTCAAGGTTTAAAGTTCCAGCTCCCTCATTAAGAAAGATTCCTCAGCTGGAGCTGTTTAGTACCTTGACTGCAATCATGGATAGGTAGCACCACATACGTGATAAAATTGTATACAACTTAATACATACATACACACACACACACACACACATGAATACAAGTAAAACTGGGGAAATTGGAATAACATCAATGAGTGTGACAATGACAATACCCTGATGGTACAATTATAATACAGTTCTATAGTTTTACAAAATATAACCACTGGGGACACTGAACTAAGTGTGCAGAATATCTCTCTGTTTTCTTTCTTTCCTTCTTTTATTCTTTCTTTCTTTCCTTCTTTCTTTCTTGTTTTTGTTTTTGTTTTTGCTTTTGTTTGTTTTTTTGTTTTCAGAATCTTGCTCTGTCACCAGGCTGCAGTGCAGTGGCACAATCTTGGTTCACTACAATCTCTGCCATTCTCCTGCCTCAGCCACCGGAGTAGCTGGGATTATAGGTGCACACCACCACACCCACCCAACTTTTGTATTTTTAGTAGAGGTGGGAGTTTCGCCATGTTGGCCAGGATGGTCTTGATCTCCTGACCTAGTGATCTGCCTCGTGATCAGCACTTGGCATTCCAAAGTGCTAGGATTATAGGCATGAGCCACTGTGCCTGGCCTCTATATTATTTCTTATAAGCGTGTGTAAATTTATTAACTATATCAAATATTTAAAATGAATAACCAAAAAATTATATTCCTCATGGAAACAGTCTTATTATTTTTTATTAATTTTTTGAAATAGATTTTTCAACTGGTTCATGAAAAGGAGCAAAATGCATTGTCTAAATAAAGCCATACTGATCTTTTATCTTATAAGAAATGGAAGTTAAGTTCATCTGGAATAATCTCTTCTCAGTGAAAACTTGCTGGTGCCTAGCAATGACTTCTCTTTTTTTATGTTTATAGGATGCCCTTCAAGAACTTTGCCCAGAACTGGCATCTATGGTTTGCAGAATCAACCTTCTTCCCCTTTTCACAAAATGGAACAGTGTGTACCCAGCCAGTCTTCTGGCGCCTCTCCCCGGCCCCACAGTCCCTGAAAAGCTGCCAACAGTATTCTCATATATAAATTCTACTGGTACCCCAGCCGGAATTTGTCCAAGCTTGGAGACATAAGCTCATTGAAAGCCAGGCATTCTCGTACAATGCTCCACTTATTTTGTGCTTCAACGTCTTCCTACTGATGTTTGTGTGAAGAACATTCAATTTTAGAAAAGTTGGAGCAGAGAAGCTGGTGTTTAGAGGTGGAAGCCAGTAAGTTCCAGATTCTTTCATTCTCCAGAGGTCTGATCTTGGGCTAGGTTATCCAGTTCTTTGAACTTCAGTTTACTTATTTGTAAGACGGGAATAATAATCGCTATTATTATTACTATTAGGTTTCAGGTTGTAGTAAAGATTGAGTAAGATAATATATGTAAGAATGCAGAGCACAGACGGATAGTAACAACAAAGCAGATGAGATTAACAGAACTGCTTCCTCATAGATATGGGGGTTTATGGGATTTCGGAGTTGGAAAGCACTAGAGAAGTCACCCAGTCCTACCTCCTACTCAGTGGGAGCGGTACGCATGAGCCAGCACATTTCAGCATTAACCAGCTTCTCTCTGTCACCCATCACTATCACATTCACCCCTCAGCAACACGCCTGTGCCTTCCATGGCCCATCAAAACCTTTATAAGGCCTTTTCTCTATAAACCCTCTATCTCATTAACCCTTACAACAACCCTGTGATATACTTTTAATGTTCATTTGACAGCTATGGAAACTGAGGCTCAGAGATATTAAGTAACTTACCTAAGGCTACACAGTTAATAAACAGGATTCAGCCCAGGTCTGTCTGTATCCAATGCCCCTACCTTTTCTGCAATATTACATTGCCTTTAAAAAAAAAAAAAAGTGTTTATTTTTCTCAAGCAGCTCATTCTTGGCTTTATCCATTGTGACAGCTGTCCTGAAAGTCCCTCTTTTAAGTGTCCCTATTTTAGGTCTATCCTTCTGCTATGCACTGAATAGTGTCCACTGAAAATTCATATACATATATTGAAGCGAACTTTAATGGTCAATGTGATGGTATATGGAGATGGGGCCTTTGGGAGGTACTTAGAATTAGATGAGGTCTAACAGCAGGACTGTCACACTGAAGTCAGTGCCCTCATAAGAAGAGGCACCAGACAGCGGGGTGCGGTGGCTTGCACCCATAATCCCAGCACTTTGGGAGGCTGAGGCAGGTGGATCTTGAGGTCAAGAGATTGAGACCATCCTGACCAACATGAAACCCTGTCTCTACTAAAAATACAAAAGTTAGCTGGCGCTAGTTCCAGCTATTCAGGAGGCTGAGGCAGGAGAATCGCTTGAACCCGGGAGGTGGAGGCAGTGAGCCAAGATCGCACCACTACACTCCAGCCTGGCGACAGAGCAAGACACCGTAAAAAAAAAAAAAAAAAAAAAAAAAAAAAAAAAAAAAAAAAAAAAAAAGAGGTGCCAGAGAGCTCGCTCCCCCATAGCCCAGCATACAGACAGGAGGTGATGTGAGTAAATGGCAATGGCAGCCTCCCATAAGCCAAGGGAAAAGTCCTCAGGATGAGACCTGCCTTGCCAGCACCTTGATCTTGTACTTTCCAGCCTACTGAACAGTAAAAAACAAATTTATGCTCCTTGTCATCCATAACTTTTGTTATGGCAGCCTGGGCAGACTAAGCCACCTTCATTGCATCTACATTCTCTTTTTCTCAACTTGGCATTTTTCAAATCTGAGCTGACTAATGAGTTTGCATTTCAGCCTGACAGGTCTCTCCAGCTCTCAATTTCCTGCCTTCCCCATTGTTCATTGTATCCTCAGTATTCGGTTTTTGACAGTTCTCTTATTCTCTGGAGACATTCTCCTGTTTAGTGTCTAAAGCCATGTAATCAGATCTGTGATTTTTCTCTGAATGGTTTGACATTTGCCTTTATAACATCTGACAGTATCCATTCTTGTGTATTCCAAACTTTTTAAAAAGATATAAATCTGCTCAGTTCTGGGGCACAGTGGAAAAAAAAAAAAGAGAGAGCGAGAGAGAGGAAGAAGGCATGGATACTTTTACCTAGGATTCTAGTCCTTTAAGTTGATCCCACTAGTTTCTGCTTGGAGAAACTTTGGGGTCCAAGTTATGCCCAGACTACAGTGTACTTTTACTTCCCCTGCTTCCTAGGAGCTGCGGTTGTTGGCCAGGCAAATCAACGGGTTAACAGATACAACAAGCAAGCTTTTCTGCTCTTACTGATACTAACTTTCCCTGAATTGCTCTAGTATTTGTTGTTTATTCCTTCCAGGTTAGCCCTTGAGTGCTAGGCCTTGTATCCATTAGGCAAAGTGCTCAGGACCTACAGTTCTTTTATTTTTTTATTGGCTCTTATTTGCAAATCTGGAATCAGGCAGAATCCCATTCTGCAAAATAGAATGAGTGTTCCTAGACCTGCAGTTTTTTCTAGGGTCCATAAAAATGCGTGAGATTTTCTGGGATGAGGGGAGAATGACATTAAAAAAAAAAAAAAAAAAAAGCTTACAAAATCAAAATTAATATACGTATCTTTAAATGTCCACAGATTTAACATGATAAAAATCAATTAACTTCAACTCAATTCTGCTCTGATTATGTGGTGATATACATGGTGTTTGATATAAAACATGGGTTCATTTTAATGTATTTTGTACTATGTGGGGGATATAGAGCCTCTGAGATTAGAAACACCCGGGACTTATCAGAATTTTAACACTGTGCTGTTTGATTGTGTATTACTGTATACTTTGTTCTAATTTTCTTTTCTTTTTTTTTTGAAATGAAATCTCGCTCTGTCACCCAGGCTGGAATGCAGTGGCGTCATCTTGACTCATTGCAACCTCTGCCTCCCGGGTTCTAGTGATTCTCCTGTCTCAGCCTCCCGAATAGCTGAGACTACAGGCACCCATTACCACACCTAGCTAATTTGTGTGTGTGTGTGTGTGTGTGTACATATATATATATATATTTTAGTAGAGACAGGGTTTCACCATGTTGGTTAGGCTGGTCTTGAACTCCTGACCTTATGATCTGCCCACCTCAGCCTCCCAAAGTTCTGGGATTACAGGCTTGAGCCACTGCACCCAGGTGTTGTAATTTCTTACATCATTCTTGATGACTTAGTAGGATGATGAATTAATAGGTAGTCAAATCCTTTAATATTGGTGTACCATGTGTTAAGTACTGTGTTCAGTACTTAGGGCGGGAGTGAGGGGTGATTCACAAAAGATAAAATGGGGGTCCTGATCCTAAGGAGTTCAAAGTCTAGTTGGTAAGAAGGGGCTTCATTTTTCTTCACTTTCCTTTGCTTCCCCTGGCTTCTTTCAGTTCCTCAAATTCACTGAGTTTCTTCCTTCCTACCCAAGGATCTTTGCAGATGCTGCTCTTCGGAATACTTTTCCTGCTACCATTTGCTCAACTTCCTAACTCCTATCCATTCTTAATTTTAAATGTCACTTAGAGACCTTCCCTGACAGCACCCTGCCTTCACCCACTAACCCATCTAATTTAGGTTCCATCTGTTATTCTTTCGTAAGTTGGGAATATTTTTAGTTTTACCTTTGTACCCCTTAGCATCTGGAATTACTTTATGCTTGCTTATTTACAGTTTATCCTGCCTCATTTAAGGATAGAATGAGGGTAGAGCAAAGGTTGGTTTTGTTCACTGCTGTCTATCAAGTGCTAATCACATCGTCTGGCAGACAGTAAGTGTTCATGAAGCATTTGTTTAATAAATAAGAAAGGAAGAGTACACACTTAGAGCAGTTAAATAGCAAGGTGAAAATGCTTAGAAAGAAAAGGAAATCAGAAGCAAGATATGGACATATAAGGGAGGGATTGGGAAAGTTTCAATGAAGAGGAAGGATGGCTGGGATCTGGACGATGGAAAGGAGGAGGCTGGGCATGCTGAGTTGTGGGCAGCAGCATGAGAAAGAGCCTGGATTGCTGGTCTGGGAACAGTTGAAACACTGGCCTGGCTGCCTGATTCACTCTCCCGGGTGGTAGAAGACCACATCAGCCAAGTAGGTTCAGGTCATATTGTGGAGGGCCTTGAAAGCTGCCCTAAGAGAAATGGGGAGCCAGTGACGATGGTGATGAGACATCATAAAAGCAGTGGGAGATGAACTGCAGAGTGGATGGTGAACTGGGCAAAGAACAGAGACAGTGTTCAGGGAAATCAACTAGCAGATTCTTGCAGTTACTCGTGGTTGAGTTAATTTGTCTGTTTGTTTGGGACACGGTCTCACTCTGTTGCACAGGATGGAGTGCAGCGGTGCGACCTCAGCTTATTGCAACATCCATCTCCCAAGTTCAAGCGATTCTCATGCCTCAGCCTACCTAGTAGCTGGGATTACAGACATGTACCACCACCAGGCCTGGCTAATTTTTGTGTTTTTAGTAGAGACAGTATTTCACCATGTTGGCCAGGCTGGTCTCAAACTCCTGGTCTCAAGAGATCTGCCCGTCTTGGCCTCCCAAAGTGCTGGGATTACAGGCATGAGCACCATGCCGGGCCCTATACTTGAGATTCTAAGGGCTCTTCGAGACCAGGGATCCTGTTTTTTTTTTCTTCTTTTATATCCATCGCTACACCATATTAAATTCTATGTACTCTACAGTTTGAACCGTAAGTGACATAGACGAGATAACAAAATCTGACATGAATTCACTAAATAATACTTAACTGGAAAAATGTGAAAACACAAACATAAATTTCCTTGAAACTTCAGAACAATCTGAACCATGGGTTTGTTTTATTTTTTATCGTCAAGTATTTGAGATAATTAAAGCATGAGCACATTTTTTCTTTCTAAATTAAAAAAGGAACAATTATTCAATCTTCATGATATACATGGATAATAGGGACACAGAGGGAGAAAATCAAGACTAAGTTGTGTGTTTATTGCCCAAGTATTGTGGCCATTTTTCTCTCGCTGCCTGATACAGCATCATCTGCCCACTAAGCACGAACCTTTAATTATGGAGGCTCTGACTGCCACTGAGTCGACCACTGGCCTCTGTGACTGAGTGTCTGCATGTATTTCCTCATCTTATCTAGTCCTTTTCAAGTTTCTCTTTGAAATACAAACCTGATCGAGGGAGAAAAATGCTTATTCCATGTAAAACATAAAGCTGATACTAAAACAACGTTGAATTAAAGGACAATGTGAAATATAAATGTCTGTGCATTTGTTAAAAATGATAATGTTGCCTGCATTTTTGCTGTGGAGGAAACCTATAATGGCAAAGACCCTCATGTCCGTGGTCCTGCCGTTTACTGCAGCTGGATGTGGACATGTGTCTAAGTCCTTTTTATGTCTATAGTAACGTGCTTAAATAAGAATATCTTATATCTCATCTCATCATACTTCCTAGAATCTTAAAACTTTTTGTTTTCAAAAATAACACCTTTCATTAAGAAAAATTTCAACATCCATAGTTTTCAAGGTATTGTAATATTTCTGTCACTGAGATATGTTACAGTTGTTTCAAAAAACACTTTCCAACACACTCGAGAACTTGTTTTTACTTATTTTAATACCTGTATATGACTTTGAAAGAAAATGGAATAATGAAGAAAAAAGCAAGTGGTCTAATTTCATTTTTAAATGTGAAATGATTTTCTTGACAATTATGTGCAAGAAAAATATTTAGACTACTCATTTACCATTTTAATGCCCAGTTAAAGTTTAATAATATGTAATTAATAGTTCCCACGTTTTACATGAGAAAACTGATACACAGAAAATATACGTCAATCAGGAGTCTCTGCAGTAAGCAACAGAAGCCAACTCCAGCTAACTTAAGCACAAAAAAGATTTATTTTAAAAGTATTGGGGACCGGGCACAATAGGTGACGCCTATAATCCCAGCACTTTGGGAGACCCAAGATGGGCGGATCACTCGAGGCCAGGAGTTTGAAATCAGCCTGGCCAACGTGGTGAAACCCTGTCTCTATTAAAAATACAAAAATTAGGCCAGGCACAGTGGCTCACATCTGCAATCCCAGCACTTTGGGAGGCAGAGGCGGGCAGATCACCTGAGGTCAGGAGCGCAAGACCAGTTTTACCAACATGTAGAAACCCTGTCTCTACTAAAAGTACAAAAAATTAGCCAGGTGTGGTAGTGCATGCCTGTAATCCCAGCTATTTGGGAGGCTGAGGCAGGAGAATTGCTTGAACCTGGGAGGTTGGGGTCGCAGTGAGCCGAGATCGCACCTTTGCACTCCAGCCTGAGCAACAAGAGTGAAACACCGTCTCCAAAAACAAAACAAAACAAAACAAAATTAGCTGGGTATGGCAGTGCGTGCCTGTAATCCCACTACTCGGAAGGCTAAGGCAGGAGAATCGCTGATACCCAGGAAATGAATATTACAGTAAGCCGAGATCATACCACCGCACTCAAGCCAGAATGGCAGAGTGAGACTCTATCTCAAATAAATAAAGTATTGGGAAAGTCATAGAATTTTCCAGGGTATGAACACCATGACTTAGAGACTATATTGCAAAACTGACATTCCTAAGGAAGTTTAAATGGAACTATCTAGGGAAGCTAAACATCCTGGTTGAGCAAAGGCACAATTTGGTGACTTTGGCATGCCTTTGAGGGCTAAATGCATACTTGATTATAAAATCGGGAAGGCTTAAATTAAGTTTACATGACAGATGATGACCAATATTTCTAATTTAATTCGAGTGCAAATACATCCACCATCTCATCAATCTTACAAAATTGAAACCACAGGAAATTTTAAGTAATGTCTATACCTTATCTGTTATATTACAAATACAGATTAACACGCCCAATGTTAAATAGCCACTTAATTTATTTGTGCATATTCAAGCCTCAAAAAGTTGCCCCCCTCAATCCTCTCCCAAACTCTCACAGTCATTGAAGCCACTATTAAGAATTTAAGGCTGGGCATGGTGGCTAATGCCTGTAATCCCAGCACTTTGGAAGGCTAAGGCAGGCAGATCAAAAGGTCAAGAAATTAAGACCATCCTGGCCAACATGGCGAAACCCCGTCTCTACTAAAATACAAAAATTAGCTGGGCACGGTGGCACGCACTTGTAGTCCCAGCTACTTTGGGAGGCTGAGGCAGGAGAATTGCTTGAACCCAGGAGGTGGAGGTAGAGGTTGCAGTGAGCCAAAATCATGCCACTGCACTCCAGCCTGGCGCCTGGTGACAGAGCAAGACTCTGTCTCAAAAAAAAAAAAAAAAAAAAGAATTTAAAAGGAGTTAAAATGGAGGGCAACAGCTCAGGCACAGGGCAAGAAGCCAGTCCTAGCATTCTTACTGAGAAGGTTGCAATACCAAATGGCTTGTTAATTCTTCCTCTGACGAGAGCATTAAGTACTTTTCTCTACAGATGCCTTAACTCTGGCTCATTTCAAGGTTAGAGAGACAGAGTGAGAAATAAAAGGTCTTTCAACACCCACACCTCAATTTTGGCTGGGATGAGCATCTCAGGACAATGTCCAAAAGGAATGTGGACATCACCTGGAAGTGTAGTCTGATAGCTATTTGCTGCTTGTGAAAGAGCAAATGCCCCATTGAGGTTCTTTTACTGCACAATCTCACTACTTTCAAGACAAGAAGAAAGAAGATTGATAATAATAAAAATTTCTAGCATTTATTGAGCATACACTATGTGCCTGGGGTTGTGCCAAGCATTTAGATGCTTTATATCCTTTCATCCCTGAGAGAAATTTCTATGTAGAAGGTACTTGTCTCCATTTTACAAAAGAGGAAACTGAAGCTCTGAAGGTTACGGAGCTTCTTCAAGGACAAACACATAAATAATGAGAGGTAGCCTGGGACTGAAATCCAGTTTGTAGGATGACCAAGCTGGTGGTCTGAGCCACCATGCCATGCCTCACATCTTTCCTGTAAGATCCTCTACCTTTCTTTCCTTCTTTTGCTAACCAGGACTGCAGACTTTCTGTACTCTCCACTCCTTTTCACATCTCTCCCTCTCACCTGCCAGTCCATGGCAAGACCTCAGGACTTTAATTATGAGTATGTTCTTACTAGATTGTCACAAAATCAGCCACAGAATAATGAAATTCTCAAGCTAAGCTTTTTTTTTTTTTTTTTTTGGAGATAGTCTCGCTCTGTTGCCCAGGCTGGAGTGCAGTGGCACGATCTCAGCTCACTGCACTCACTGCAACCTCCACCTCCTGGATTCAAGTGATTCTCATGCCTCAGCCTCCTGAGTAGCTAGGATTACAGGTGCGTGCCACCACACCCAGCTAATTTTTGTATTTTTAGGAGAGACGGGGTTTCACCATGTTGGCCAGGCTGGTCTTGAACTCCTGACCTCAGGTGATCTGCCCGCCTTGGCCTCCCAAAATACTGGGATTACAAGTGTGAGCCATTGCACCCGGCCTAAGCTAAGCATTCTCTTAGAGACCGCTGTGCAACCTTCTGCTCCACCTGCTCTGAGTTTGTAACTCATTAATGGGGTTAAGCCTTAGAAGTGCTGTCTGGTGTGGCATTACCTCTGGTTGCTCCAGACCTGAGCCATTCCCTTCAGCCAACTCCCTGGCCACCAGGGAGAAGACCAATACAGACTGGAAACTTCAACTACAAGACATATTTGGAACTTACTTCTTGGTTTATCTGACAGAAGGAGCCTGGCAGAGTCTGACTCAGCTTGGGTTTATGCTTCCCCTCTGGGCCCTCAGTCTCTGCATGTTCTGCTCCTATCCCTGGGCCTGGCAGAGGAAGCATCTTTCTTCTCAAGCCTCAGAGGTTCCCCTCCTGGGCTCAGGCCATCCTACACTAACTCTGCCCTTTCTAATAGTCTCCTTCTGGAGTGGGAGAGTCCAACACTCAAGGTTCCCTGAAAGGCCTACCCTCTCTGCTGACCTCCTTTCTCTGGATCCACCAGTCCTTAAGGCTGTATTCTCTTATCATTGATAATAGTTTTTTAGCTGATTCTCTTACAGTTGTCAGAGAGCAGTGATGTCACTTGCAGGTACTAAAATTTTTGCTTCTTTTCCAATTTTTAAGTCTCTACTTTTAAATTTTTGCTTAAATTGAATAAACACTAAAAATCTAAAACATAATTTACAACAAGAGAAGAAAGCCTTTAAAAAAAAAAAAATTTTTTTTTTGAGACGGAGCTTTTCTCTATCACCAGGCTGGAGTGCAGTGGCGTGATCTTGGCTCACAGCAATCTCTGCCTCCTGGGTTCAAGTGATTCTCCTGCCGTAGCCTTCCAAGTAGCTGGAATTACAGGCGTGCAACAACACACCCGGCTAATTGTTTGTATTTTAGTAGAAATGAGGTTTCACCATGTTGGCCAGGATGGTCTCAATCTCCTGACCTTGTGATCCGCCTGCCTTGGCCTCCCAAAATCCTAGGATTACCTGTGTGAGCCACCACGCCCAGCCAAGAAAGCCATTTTTATAGCAGTGGTTATCACATTGCTTTATAGTTATAATGATATATTGTAGTTATAATCTTTCACGTGGCTGTCTCCATTATTAAATTATGATCATCCTGGAGAGCAGGAACTGTTATTCACCTTCATGTCCCCAGCACTTAGCTTAGTAATCTTGACAAATTGTTTTTTGAAAAATCAAAGAAAAAACAATAATGCCACCATAAATAGGTTAAAATAACCATCATTTACACAGTGTCTGCTAAGGTCATCTGGTGTTAATGTTAATAAGCCCTATGTCTCAAATTTTTTGAGACCATGGAACAGAATATATTTTTTAGGTCAGAACACCTCCCCTCAGCCTAGTTCCCAGTTCCGCCAGCCAAGTATCTGCTTTAGATACCCAATAACTTTTCTCTGTCACCAAACACTGTCTGCCCAAGACAGTGAACTGTGCTGGGCAGCTCCAGTTCCCTGGACAACCTGGAGAGTTAAAGGCTCCAACTTTCAGGTAGAGAGAAGAAGTAATGTGGATTTTGCTGGGTACAGCTTGACACAGCATTTTGTAGGGCATAAAGGAAGACTGAAATCATTCTGACCAGGCTGTATGTTTTCTTTATGTCATTTCCAACCCTCTTTGCAAGAAAAAAAAAAAAAAAAAAAAAAAGGAATCAAAATAGGGTCTGGCCTACTTGAGGTCTCTCAAATCTGTAGTGACGTAAAACATTTTCAAAATAACACAGATGGGGCCAGGCGCAGTGGCTCATGACGGTAATCCCAAAACTTTGGGAGGCGAGGGCAGGTGGATCACCTGAGGTCAGGAGTTCGAGACCAGCCTAGCCAACATGGTGAAACCCTGTCTCCACTAAAAATACAAAGATCAGCCGGATGTGGTAGCAGGTGCCTGTAATCCCAGCTACTCAGGAGGTTGAGGTAGGAGAATCGCTTGAACCCGGGAAGTAGAGGTTGCAGCGAGCTACGACTGA
This sequence comes from Saimiri boliviensis, assembly GCF_048565385.1. Taxonomy (NCBI): domain Eukaryota; kingdom Metazoa; phylum Chordata; class Mammalia; order Primates; family Cebidae; genus Saimiri; species Saimiri boliviensis. The sequence goes on from NC_133452.1 coordinate 96,913,050, forward strand.
GCCACTGCACTCCAGCCTGGGTGACAGAGTGAGACTCCATCTCAAAAAAAAAAAAAAAAAAAAAAAAAATACAGATGGTAACTGACATCAGCTACAACTTGAGGCTACTTCCACTGACTCCAAGTTGAGTGTGCTTTCCACTAGGAATTCTTTGTTCTGAGCAGATCTCAACGGCTGGCTTAAAATATTCAGTAAACCACGCCGTAAGCATAAGTGCTGTCATCTCAGCTTTGTTTTTCCATTTATAGAACAAATGCCGAGTAGATTTTGCATAATTCTTGAGGGCGTTTGGATTTTCAAAATAGCCTGGCTTCAACTATAAGTCACTGGTTGTATTATCTACTAATAAAAGAGTTAGCCTGTCCTTTGAAGTTTGAAGCCAGGCACTGACCTCTCTGTAGCTATTAAAGTCCTGGATGGCATCTTCTTCCAATAGAAGGCCGTTTTATCTACACTAAAAATGTATTGTTTAGTGTAGCCACCACCATCAATTATCTTAGCTAGATCTTCTGGATAACTTGCTGTAGCTTCTAAATATATTAGCACTGACTATTTTACCTGGCACTTTGAAGTTACGGTGATGGCTTTTTTTTTTCCCTTAAACGTCATGCATCAGCCTCTGCTAGCTTAAAATTTTTCTCCTGAATCTTCCTCACCTCTCTCAGTTTTCACAGAATTAAAAAGAGTTAGGGCCTTGCTCTGGATGAGGCTTTGGCTTAAAGAAATGTTGTAGTTGGTTTGATCTTCTATCCAGACCACTCAAATTTTCTCCATATCAGCAATAAGGCTATTATACTTTCTTATTATTCATGTGTTCACCTGAGTAGAATTTCTTATTTCCTTCAACAGCTTTTCCTTTGCATTCACAACTTGGTTGTTTAGTGCAAAAGGCCCAGCTTTCCGCCCACCTCAGCTCTGAATATGTCTTACTCACTAAACTTAATTTCTAGCTTTTGCTCTAAAGAGGGAGATGTGCAACTCTTCCTTTCACTTCAACACTCAGAGGCCATCGTAGGGTTATTAATTGGTCTAATTTCAGTATTGTGTCTCAGGGAATAGGAAGGCCTAACCAGAGGCAGAGAGATGTGGAGCAGCCAGTAAGCAGAGCAGTCAGAACATATACAACATTTACCAGTTAAATTCACCATCTTATATGAGCATAGTTCATGGCACCCCAAGGCGGTTGCAATAGTAACACCAGGCCGGGTGTGGTGACTCATGCCTGTAATCCCAGCACTTTGGGAGGCCGAGGCAGGTGGATCACCTGAGGTCAGGTGTTTGAGACCAGCCTGGCCAACATGGCAAAACCCCCTTTCTACTAAAAATACAAAAATTAGCCGGGCGCGGTGGCTCAAGCCTGTAATCCCAGCACTTTGGGAGGCCGAGGCGGGTGGATCACAAGGTCAAGAGATCGAGACCATCCTGGTCAACATGGTGAAACCCCGTCTCTACTAAAAATACTAAAAATTAGCTGGGCATGGTGGCATGTGCCTGTAATCCCAGCTACTGGCGAGGCTGAAGCAGGAGAATCACTTGAACCCAGGAGGTGGAGTTTGCAGTGAGCCAAGAGAGTACCACTGCACTCTAGCCTGGGCAACAAAAGTGAGACTTCATCTCAAAAAATAAAAATAAAAAAATGGTAACATCAAAGATCACCAATCCTAGATAACCACAAAAGATATAATGATAATAAAGAAGTTAGAAAAATCACAAGAATTACAATGTGACATGAAATGAACACATGCTATTGGAAAAATAGAGCTGATAGACTTGCTGGACACCGGGTTGCCACAAACACTCAATTTGTAAAAAACACAGTATCTGCTAAGTGCAATAAAGCTAAGTGCAATAAAATGAGATGTGCTTGTATTCATGATCTCCGTCTTCTACCCATGATAGAGTCCCCTCACCCTATGGCTTTCCTGGGTGGTATGATTCAGACCCTTATTCCTCAGGGGCCTGAGCTCCTGATCACCTTGCCCTCCTCAGCCTCTGGCTGCTGCAAGGGAGTACCAAGTAGATCACCTGGGGTTTGAAATATTCTACCCTGTCCCGATTTTATAGCAACAGGGCTACCTCCTCCAGAAGATTAAAACCAGTTACCCCTTCATGCCTACCGATTTCTTGGCAGGAAGGATCTAAAAAAACAACAGACAACACTTGAAACTGAATGGGGCTCTTACTGTGTACCCTGGTGGAACATCCTCTTCCAGGGAGCCAAAATCTCTAAACTCAGAGGGCACAGATTTGTAGGGACAGAGCACAAACATTCTCCAAGTGGGTACCTGGTGGTGTGGGTAAGCAGGGTCATTCCTGCTCCTACCCCTTGTTTTTTGAAACCATGTGTTCTGCCTGTTAGGGACACCACACCACGTTAGGTTTGTTGCTTTAGGATATACACTGTAAGGACCAGGCGCGGTGGCTCACGCCTGTAATCCCAGCACTTTGGGAGGCTGAGGTGGGTGGATCACTTGAGGTCAGGAGTTTGAGACCAGCCTGGCCAAACCGCGTCTCTACTGAAAATACAAAAATTAGCTGGGCATGGTGGCGGGTGCCTATAATCCCAGCTACAGGCGGGGCTGAGGCAGGAGAATCGCGTCAACCCGGAAGGTGGAGGTTGCAGTGAGCAGAGATCAGCCACTGCACTCCAGCCCGGGCAACAGCAGGAGCTCCGTCTCAAAAAAAAAAAAAAAAAAAAAAAAAAGAAAGAAAGGAAAAAGAAAAGGCGAATTGGGGCCCTTTGAAGATAAAAAGAGATGGCCAGTGCTCAGCCTGCGGCTGATCCAAGGCACTCTCCCTTTCCATGTGGGATGTGGTGGAAGCGGGAGGATTGCAGGGAGAGTAGCTGTTTATCCTTTGTTACTTGGGGTGGGGAGATGCAGTTTTTCCGTTTTGGTTTAGCCTCCGGAAGTTTGTGTTAATTGGCTGTAGGTGTCCTGCCCTCCACCCCAGGTGTTTTCCTTTTGATCCAGCTTTTGGAAGTCAGCATGAATTGGCTTTAGATTTCCTGCCCCCAAACTTTGGTGTTTTCTCTCTTAGGAAGTCAGTACAAACTGGCCTGAAGTTCCCTGTCTCCAGACCCTATTCTCCTGCCTCAATCTCTTACAGCTCTGCTGGTGCAGACTGACCAAGTGCGGCAGCTCCTATAGTCCTTTTCCTCCTTTAGCTGCTGAGAATTCAGTCTTGTTTTGGAACCTTGCCACTTTTTTGCTTCAGTGCTGAGCCTGATCTTCAACCTTGTCTGTCCTCTAGCTATAGGAGATGAGAGTCTCTCATTGTACCGACAAGGAAGTCCTCTGACTTTTCTGTTTCGCTGATTTAATTGCTGGTTAATCACCCTCAGACTTTCTTTGCCTTTCTCCAGAACATCTTTTGCCCTCAGCAACAGTCATCTCATCCTACTGTCCTTATAATTGCTAATTTCCTCCTGCTTCTCAAATACTGGTTCCATCGCCCCAGCCAGTGCATTCCCTTCCAAAGGTATGCCCTTCTAGAAAGTGTTAGCAATCAATCTGCTACTGTGTGCAAGGCTTTTTCATGCTCTACCAAACGCCTGTGATGAATCTGTCAACCAGAAAGTATCTGAGACAGGGCTCCAACAGTTCAGAAGTTTATTTTGCCACAGTTAAGGACATGCGGTCTGTGCCTTTCTCCAAAGATGGATTCGAGGTCTTCAGTATTTAAAGAGGGAAAGTGGGCTGGAGGGGAAAGAAGGAGGGTATGGTAATCTACATGTTGCTAGGGAAAAGGAGCAGGTAAGGGGATGGTCAATGATGTCTTCATGTGCTCAGTAAATCGGCACTTTATAAAAGGTGAACACAGAGTGGATGTATTTAACCTTTTATTTAAATATTTCCTATGGAGATATTTAGTCTTTTATTTGTAGTTATCTGCTTAGGAACAAAAGGAAAGGCAGTTTCTTCCATGACTGAGCTTTCAGCTGATTTTTTTTTTTCTTTTGGCAAAGTAAATTGGGGTCCCTAGATTTTCTTTTCCTTCTTTCCAGCCAGTTGGTGGATGACCAGCTTCAGCATCTGCTTTCTTGTACCACGTGGGTCTCTGGAACTGGGATGACCCATGACCCTGAAGAGTTGTCCCTAAGTTGGGGATGTTGACCAGTCATTGAATGGGGGCTGCTCTGGGAGGGGGAAGTAACATTGGATGAAGTTGCTATCTTCATAGGAGGATAACTGCAAGAAAAGGGGCTTAGCTGGGAGCTGGCAACCATCAGCTCTTCCAGCAGATTTGGTCTGGGTTGGGTAGATTGAAGAATGAGTGCTTCAGGCCTGAGAGGAGGGTCTGGATCTGGGCAGCACACCACAGTGCACAGTGTCCCCTATAAACAGTTTTTAAATTGTATTTTAATAGTAAGAGAAATAGAGCATTTTAAAACAATTGCTCAGGAGAAAATGGTAACACCTTTTGTGTTCCTTTGTCCAGAGATGTAATTGCTTGTCCTGGGGAAGTTTCCCCACTTGACAACCCAGGACTTCCCACAAAACAAATAAAAACCTGGGAGTGGCTTGGTTAATGAAATTACTGATAAGGGGTCAATTGGCTTCTTACCTCCCTGTAACCTACCCAACCCAGACAAAAATAGGTGAGTGTGGGTGTGGACTCCAGGCTGCCCCACAGCAGAACAGGCAGGTGTAACCCCAACAAATAAATCAAGTCCTGCGTGCCTCTGCTTTGAGGCCTGTTGCCGTGTGGAACCCACACAAATCAGAAACATGAATCTGCCTCCCAAGACCTTGAAAAATAATTTATGTCTTTATGAAACCTTGTGAAAAGGAAGTTTTATCACATTTAATAATAAAAAATTATACTTTGAAAAATCCTACTTGGACACTTCATTCCTGAGTTCCCTCCATCCAAGCTGCTGTTCTCTGAATCTCTCTTATCTACTGCTGGCAAAACCCTAAAAGCCCCTTTGTTCTACCTTCTGAATGCATTCCTTTTCTTCACAAGTATATATGCAACTAATACTTTTTGTGTAAAGGAAGTTTGTCTTTCTCTGCACTTTTCAATTCTCTCTCCCTTATAATAAACAGCACACGAAGGGCAGGCAAACACAGACTCCTTAATAGAGTAGGGCATGGGGGGAGGGTAAAATTTGAGCCTGTCACACTTGAATTGGTAAATATATTTTTAATGCTATATTTGACAGTGGCACACTTCACCAGGTGAGAACCTAATAATAAATTTAAATGTTTGAATTGCCCCTTCTTTGCAGCTGCTGCCTCCTTCTTATGATCTCCCACACCATTCCCAGTCTCCTCATTGTTTATTAAAGTGTTCCCATGGTGCTTTGTCTGCAATAGACCTGGCTGCTTTCCATTCTTCCTTTTTTTTTTTTTTTTTTTTTTCTTTTGAGACAGAGTTTCACTCTTGTTGCCTAGGCTGGAGTGCAATGGTGAGATCTCAGTTCACTGTAAGTTCTGTCTCCCGGGTTCAAGTGATTCTCCTGCCTCAGCCTCCCAAGCAGCTGAGATTACAGGCATGTGCCACCATGCCTGGCTAATTTTGTATTTTTAGTAGAGATGGGGTTTCTCCATGTTAGTCAGGCTGGTCTCGAACTCCCGACCTCAGATGATCCCCCTGCCTCGGCCTCCCAAAGTGCTGGCAGGCATGAGCCACTGTGCTTGGCTCCACTCTTCCTTTGAAAGAATGCTTGTCAACCTGCCCTACATACATAAAGTATATACATAAGCCTTTATGTATATACATAAACATAATTTTGCATATTATTTCAGTGAGTTCATGGACCCATGGATGAGCTCCAGTTAAAGACCACTTATTTAGTCTTCCTGCCTAACTAGCTCTCATTTCCTGAAATTCTGATGCCAAAATTTTATTTAAATTTTTGAGGCAGAGTCTCGCTCTGTCTCCCAGGCTGGAGTGCAATGCGAGATCTCAGCTCACGGCAACTTCCTCCTCCCAGGTTCAAGTGATCCTCCCACCTCAGCCTCTTAAGTAGCTGGGATTACAAGCATGCGCTATTACTCCTGGCTAATTTTTGTATTTTTAGTACAGACAATGTTTCACCATGTTGGCCAGGCTGGTCTCAAACTCCTGACCTCAGTGATCCACCCACCTCCCCTCTCAAAGCACTAGGATTACAGGCATGAGTGACTGCACCTGGCCTTTGATGCCAAAATTTTAGCTAACCTAATACACACTTAGATGTCTGCAATAGGATGCAAAATCATTTTGGGTCTTTATTGGCAAGTGAATAGTCTTTATAAATTGCATAAAGCATATATAGATTGTGTACTAGAGAAGTCAACATTTTTATTCATTCATTTGTTCATTTGTCAATTACTCATTCATTTTACAAATATTTGTTTAGGCACTACTATTTTGGAGTGATACATTTATGTAAAATCAACCTCCAACTTTTAAAATCAAACTAGTTAAGGGAAGAACCGATATGTAAATAGACAGTTAACAATAGTGTGCTGTGGCTGAGGGTGCTGAGGGAGCCTTGGACAGAGACAGGTGAGGGGAGGGTGGCGTGGAGAGGGCACCCAACTCAGCCTGGGAGTTGGGTGGGCTGAGACTGATTTCAGGCAGAGCTTCTAGGAGAAGGTGACCCATAAACTGTAACTTGGGGGTATTCTTAGAGTTTTCAGAAGGCAAGAGTGGGAGAAAGATAATCTCTCTAGAAGGAGTAGTACTTCCAAAGAGCCAGAGACAGAAGAAAGCATGGTGCATTGGAAAGCTTGTCATTGGTTTGCTTCGGCTGGAATGGAGTATGGATATGGAGACATGGCAGTTAGCTGAAGCAATGGCCAGTTCACGCAGGGTGTGAAATGCTAGTTGGAGGAACTTCCTCTGTATCTCAATGGGGTGTGGAACCTCTGAAAGCTATTTAGCAAGGCATGATGTAATCAGATTTGCATGCAGCATGACGAGGTGCAGTGGTAGTCACACCCATACGTGGGATTGTTTCTATATATATTACATTTAAAATTGGAAAATAATAAAGAATTAAAATTGTGAATGACTTGCTTTTTGTAAATTAAAATAGGTACCAGGCTGTGCCTTTAATAACAGCACTCTCAGCTATGTGCCTTTTTGTTTGTTTGTTTGTTTGTTTTGTTTTGAGATGGAGTTTCACTCTTGTTGCCCAGGCTGGAGTGCAATGACGTGATCTTGGCTCACTACAACCTCCACCTCCCAGATTCAAGCAGTTCTCCTGCCTCAGCCTCCTGAGTAGCTGGGATTACAGGCATGCGCCACCATGCCCAGCTAATTTTGTATTTTTAGTGGAGACGGGTTTCTTCATGTTAGTCAGGCTGGTCTTGGACTCCTGACCTCAGGTGATCTGCCTGCCTCTGCCTCCCAAAGTGCTGAGATTACAGGCATGAGCCACCGCGCCTGGCTCAGCTACCTGCTTTTAAATATTATTTTGAATGGAGTTAACAGCAGAGCTGAGGAAGTGGCACATATAATCCACATTCCAGCTTATCTTTGTCCTAGCTCTTAGAGAAGAATGGTATATAACCTCTAATACCAATGGAGATTAAAATATTGTAGTGCTTCTTTATAATTTTATATTTATTTCCAATTTCTCTTTATTTTTCCCAATAATTACATTTTTAGTTTAAAAAGGAGAAAAAAATATAAAGGAAGAAAACATTCATAGGACATCTATATCATTAAATGAATATTTTACTTACATGTTTATAACATGTTTTTATGAAAATAATACCCCTTCCCTGAATAGTCTGTGGTCTCTGCTTTACTTTCCAGCTAAATTTTAGAAAACTGCATCAGAATTTAAGTCAAGAGAGTGAGTAATGCATGTGAATGTTATCTGTTATTGATGTATGGCAACAGGAAAAAATAAAATCGAAATGACTGGGTAACTCAATGTCTATTTCAATCTCCTTTGAGTATGCCTTCCCATACTGCAAAATTGGAAAGCCAAATACTACATTTTTTTGATTCCTCCAGCTAGGGTTTCTAAGGATGTGATTTAGGTTGTAACCATTAGACACACTGATACAAGACTCCGATTTCAGAGTTGAATAAGTGGGGGATAGGGCAAGGTGGGTGGGGCAGGAAGCATCTATTCATTGGAGCACAGCAGCTCTAGATTGTGAGTTTGCTAGCTAAGCAGATACTCCCTAATTGCGGCAGAAGCAGCAACTCCCCTGGCAACTTAGTTCTGAGTGTGACTTTGTTCCTAGTAATTCAGTCTCAAATCCACTTCTGCAGCTCTCCCACCGATTCTGTAAGCCAATTAATACCTTGCAATAATCCTTTTAGCTTGAACTATCGAAGGCGGAACCTGCACCTGAACCATGACCAATGTGGTCAGAGAAACCTAAGCCTTTGAGAAAAAGCTGAGAAGGAGAAGCCACAAAAGTAGCAGCAAAACCAGGACAGGCTGCTACCCTGAAATCAAGGCAGAAGAAAGTTTCAATAAGCAATGAAACACTGCAGAGAGGCCAAGACAGCACAAATATGAAGTAAAAATGATTCAGCCAGGAGGTCACAGACGATGCGGAGGGGAGCCATTTCATGGAGTAGCAGGGGAGGAAGCCATATTGCAGGTGGTTTAGGAGAGCCTTCATTTCATTTGGATTCAATTTATGAAGAGTCGGGTGCTGTCTAGGTGATTTGAGAGGTACGGGAAGGTTTTTACATTGCCTATTACTATGCCTAGAAGCCCACATGGTGGCCCAATCAGGAGTAGGACTTTTTCTTCTGTCATCATCTATTAAAGGGGCTCTAGCCCCAATACTGCCAATGGGAGTTCTATGAAATAGTTCTCCAAACTCCATTTTAAAAGAGAAAAAGATCTTTAGAAAACAGGCATATGGCCAAGTGCAGCAGCTCACACCTGTAATCCCAGCACTCTGGTAGGCCAAGATGAGAGAATTGCTTGAGCCCAGGAGTTTAAGAGCAGCCTGGGCGACATAGCAAGACCTCATCTCTAAAACACACACACACACACACACACACACACACACACACACACACACAAATTAGCCAGGTATGGTGGTGTGTACCTGTAATCCCCACTACTCAGGAGGCTGAGATGGGAGGATGCCTTGAGCAAAAGATGTCGAGGCTCCAATGAGCTAGGATGGAGCCACTGCACCCCAGCGTGAGCAACAGAGTGATACCCTGTCAAAAAAAAAAAAGAAAGAAGAAAGAAAGAAAGAAGGGAGGAAGGAAGGAAAAAAGGGAGGGATGAATGAAGGAAGAAAGGGAAGGATGAATGAAGGAAGAAGGAAGGAAGGGAAAGCAAAGAGAGGAAAGAAGAAAGGAAAAAGAAAGAACGGAAGGAAGGAAAGAAGGAAGAGGAGGAAGGAAGGAAGGGGAGGGAAGGAAGGAAGGAAGAAAGAAAGGGGAGGGATGGGAGGAAGGGGAGGGAAGGGAGGAAAGGGAGGGAAGGGAGGAAACAGGAAGGGAGGGAGGGAGGGAGGAGAGGAAGAAAGAAAGAAAATAAAGAAAGAAAAGAAGGAAAGGAAAGGAGAAAGGGAAAGAAAAAGAAAAGAGGTATACTAACCCTGTCCTGCCTTCTGCACAGGCAGAATGGTGAAAGAGATAAGAGCACAGGATTTGGACTTGGTCAGACCCAGGCCTTAACCCTGATTTTACCCCTTGCCCCTAGTTAGCTGTGTGACCTTGGCCATGTTACATATACCTAGCTTTCTCCTCTGGAAACTAGGGATAAAAGTTTCAGCTTCACAGTGGTTACGAGGATTAGTTGAGGTATGTAAGGTTACTGGAAGTAGCAAGCTTTCAGAAGATGACGGTTCATTTCATAAGTGGTCCAAAATATCTTCTGGAAGATAATGCCCACTAGTGTTTTATTCACAGGGTTGCTGGCCAAATGAGAAAATGTAAAGAAAAGCAAAATGTAACAGGTCTATTATTAGGATGAAAACACACTGTGAGAAAGCTCACACCTTAAACCACAAATTTGCTGGTTTCCTTGACAACTAGATTGTGCTACAGAGCTGGTGGGGAAGGGAGGAAGAGGAGAAGCTGAACTTCAACTGCTGCAGGTTTTGCTGGGGCTGGCCCTTGTTAGAATACCAGACACGCTACCATAGAGAATCACTTGATTCATGCACACCTGTTGGATAAAAAGAAAAACCATGTGGCTGGTGGAGCTGAGGAAGTGGAAGGGGTAAAGGGAGCAGAAGATATATTGCTTGAAATTAGGCAAAAGTGTCATATATCAAAAACCTCACTCTGGCTGACTTCATCACCAGACTTTCCTCCCAGAGGCCTCTGCGGGGGTTTCTGCAGAAAACATAGAAACTTTTCTCTATGCAAAGTAAGAATCCAAAATAGCTTATTTAGAAATAAACCACCTGCTTGTACAAACAGGAAGATCTGAAATCCCTGGAGGTGAGCAAGTCAGTTCCTTGCTTCCCTGCCTATCCTAGCCTCCTCCTGGCCCCCCACTACCACAAAGAGGTGGAATTACACTCCGTTCTCCTAATTGTACATATTGATGGGATACAGAGTGCTATTTCAATATGTATACAGTGAGTAATGATCAAACCAGAGTAATTAGCATATCGCTTCAAACACCATTTCTTTGTGTTGTGAACATTCAAAATAATCTTGTAACTTTTTTTTATAGTTAACCACATTTGCCCTACAGTGCTGCTGCAAAGCACCAGAATTCTCACCCTCCTCCCCTTTCTCATCCACCCTTCCCAGCCTCTAACACTCACAATTCTACTCTCTACTTCCATGGGTTCAAAAAACTTATTTTATCTCCCACATGATGGAGATCATGCAGTATTTGTCTTTCTGTGCTTGGTGTATTTCACTTAATATAATGCCCTCCAGGATCATCTATGCCATGATGACAGGATTTCCTTCTTTTTAATTCCAGTCCCTTTTCTTTGTTCCTTCTCAAAGGAACACATCAATAAAGGTACCTACTGGTGGCCAAAGGGGGCCCCCTGATGCCACCGCCCCATTCCCTACTCCATTCTTTATCTCATCCATTTATTTTATTTTATCCTTATTCCTGTCAGAGACTAAACACAGACAGGGGAATGAGTTTTCACTGTGGATTACTTAATTTTTTCAGGTCACAGTGTTCTAATCAGCAATCATCCATCTTCCTGTTATCTCATTCTGTGAGGCCAGGAATTCAAAGCCTGCTGAATTTCAAGGTCAGGCTGTCTTCTGCAGCTGGAGGCATCCCCAGCAGGCTGAGGCTTCACTCTCTTGGTTGGTGTCAGGGACCCCTAGGGAGTGGACAGAATGACATGTGGACAGAGGCAGTGTGACCAGACTTGCAACCGATTCCACAGGTGGCACTGCTGGCTGAGTCAGTCTGCTAAAAAGGACATCTCTGGAACTGGTCAGAGAAGGTTTAATAAATCTCTTCTGATTGCTAACCTCTGAGACCTCACAGCCTATAATTTTCCAAGACAGACTTGCTATTTATTACACTCAACCTAATAATCACTGCCCAAGCCCAGATGTCCCGAGAACACAGGGTGTAAGCTTGCATTGAAAAAGGAAAATAAGGAGATGTTTGCCCAGCAAAGACTTTCTTTAGAGCAGATAACATGTGCACATTGTACTGCTTCCTCCATCTTCCCACAGCACCTACCAAAGTCCTGGTAAGCCACCAAATTAGGTTTTGTTAGGCTGTGGTAGCCTACCCTTTCTGTAGGCTATGGTCAAATTTTTCTAAAAGATAATTTGATTTCATCCAATTCAACACAGTGAGTTTATACATTGATTTTAGCATTTATTCTATGCTTGGCACTGTGCGGATAAGGCATGAATTAAAGTATCAGGTCAGCATACACTTGACAGAGTTGTAGAAATGAGAACTTTTACTTTTTTCTTTTTTTGAAATGACGTTTCACTCTTGTTGCCCAAGCTAGAGTGCAATGCCATGATCACAGCTCACTGCAACCTCCACTTCCCGGGTTCAAGCGATTCTCCTGCCTCAGCCTCCCAAGTAGCTGGGATTACAGGTGTGCGCCACCACACCTGGCTAATTTTTTTGTATTTTTAGTAAAAACATGGTTTTACCATGTTAGCCATGCTGGTCTTGAACTCCTGACCTCCGGTGATCCGCCTGCCTCGGCCTCCCAAAGTGCTGGAATTACAGGCATGAGCCACCACGCCTAGCTGAGAACCTTTACTTTTTTACAGTGAAGACTGAGGAAGCTGACAAGAATGCTTTTGGTTTTCCTCCTGTCTACCCCAGACTCTCCCAAGGCCATACTTTTTTTTCTCTCTCTCTTTGTTGCTTTGGGGGAAGGAAAATTGAAATTTTTTATCTAAAGCTTTTTCCTAGAATTTGAACCTCACAGGGATCATTGCTTCATCATCAACATTTTCTTTGATTTTCAACTTCTTTCCACCTGCTCTAGAAACATGTTCAAATCTAACCCACCCCTACTATTCTTTCTCTACCTTAATTTCTTCCTGGGATAGAGTTTTTCATCTTTTGCTCATGCAATTAATCATTTACTCATTAATTTAACAAATATTTAGAGATGAACACTATGAGCAAGGCCCTTTCCTAGGCTGGAGACAAAAATGAATAAAGCCTTCCTGTTCCTTTAACAAAGCAGTCCCCAACCTTTTCTGGCACCAGGAGCTCATTTTGTGGAAGAAAATTTTTCCAGGGGCTAGGGTGAAGGGAGGGCTTGGGGTTGATTCAAGCACATTGCATTTATTGTGCACTTTATTTCTATTATTATTACATTGTAATATATAATGAAATAATTATACAACTCGCCATACTGTAGAATCAGTGGGAGCCCTCAGCTTGTTTTGATGCAACTAGACAGTCCCATCTGGGGGTGATAGGAGACAGTGACAGATCATCAGGCATTAGATTCTTATAAGGAGAGGGCAACCTAGTTCCTTCGCATGCACAGTTTATAATGAGGTGGTGCTCCTATAAGAATATAATGCTGCTGCTGATCTAGCAGGAGGTGGAGCTCAGGCAGTAAGGCAAGAGATGGGGAGTGGCTGTAAATACATATGAAGCTTTGCTCACTCACCTGCCACTCACCTCCTGCTGTGCAGCCCAGCTCCTAACAGGTTTTTTTTTTTTTTTTTTTTTTTTTTTGAGACGGAGTTTCGCTCTTGTTACCCAGGCTGGAGTGCAATGGTACGATCTCGGCTCACCGCAACCTCCGCCTCCTAGGTTCAGGCAATTCTCCTGCCTCAGCCTCCTGAGTAGCTGGGACTACAGGCACGCGCCACCATGCCCAGCTAATTTTTTGTAATTTTTGTAGAGACGGGGTTTCACCATGTTGACCAGGATGGTCTCGATCTCTTGACCTCGTGATCCACCCGCCTCGGCCTCCCAAAGTGCTGGGATTACAGGCTTGAGCCACCGCGCCCGGCCCTAACAGGTTACAGACCAGTACCGGTCCATGGCCCAGGGGTTGGGGACCCCTGCTTTAAGGGGCCCACTTTGTGGTTGGGGAGACACATTTAAACAGGTGAATACTGATGTCCCCTTTCTATTTTCATGTTGTCAAGCTTCCGGGAAGCTTGGCCCTCAATGCTTTTGGCCCTTGCTGCTCTTCTAAATGGCCATTATGTAAGTCACCTGTGGTTTCCTGCTTGCCAAATGTTCCAACCCCATCCTGGTGGTCCCTCACCCCAGCCCTTTTGTTGAATTTGACTCCCTGCTGTACTCTTGTCACAACATGGGGTTTTTTGTTGTTGTTGTTATTGTTTGTTTGTTTGTTTTTTGAGACAGTTTCACTCTTGTTGCCCAGGCTGGAGTGCAATGGCACAATCTCGGCTCACTGCATCCTCTGCCTCCAAGTTCAAGTGATTCTCCTGCCTCAGCCTCCCGAGTGGCTGAGATTACAGGCATGCACCACCACACCCAGCTGATTTTGTATTTTTAGTAGAGATAGGATTTCTCCATGTTGGTCATCCCTACCTGCAAAAAGCTCATAGTTTCATAAGAGAAAAGTAAGTAGGTAATGACAATACAGTGCCATTGGAACTACAGAAAGGGGCTGTACCACATGCTATTAAAGCCTACAGAAGAGACAATCTAAGTAGGTGTCATGGAAGGCTTTCCAGAGTGTATGATCTACACGGAGACCCAAAAGACACATAGCCAGGCAATGATAAGGGGAGGGGTGAAGGATGTTTCATGCAGTGAGAAATAGTAAGCAAAAGCTTAGAGAAAATAGCACATGGCATTTTTGGAGACCTGTGAGGAGTGTAATAGTGTTCTAGGGAGAAGGTCCTTCAAGAATCTAGAGAGGTAAGCAAGAGCTAAACCATGAAAGACCTTGTAAGCTTAAGGAGTTTCAGTGGCAATTTGAAAGGCTTTGAGCAGGCACGTAGGAGGAAATGCTTGCTTACTGCTGCATACCACAGATGTGCCATCCACTCCCATAGCTATAAATGCCCTCGACTTCTATGTAGATTATGTTCCAATCTATATCTCAGCCTCTGTCCTGAGCTCCAGGTAGGCAACTCCATAATTTCCTATGAGAACTTCAGATAAATCTCCATCTTCCTCCCTTGTTCTGCTTCCTTGTCCTCTCTTGTTCTGCTTAAGTCCTCAAATTCAGTAATAGCATTGTCCCCCTTCCAGCCACTGACTGGCTTTGAGGACCTGAGTCATCTTTATTTCCTCCCTTCCCTACACCATACTCAATGGCTGCCAAGTCACAGCAATTATATATTCAGAATGTCTCTTTCATTTTTATGTGAACTGAAGCAGTTATATTTTTAATTTCCCAGAAAGCTTTTTCATATTCCTTCTTCTGGTAACTGAGCTGAGTATGTGACCCAGGCCAGGCTACTCATAGTGTATGTGGCAGATAGATGCTGGGGTGACCCCCACAGGATCCCTACGTCCTGACGTTCATGCCTTCGTCTGACCCTCTCTCCTTAAGTGTGGGTAGAAACTTTCATGTAGAAGACTATGGTAAAGGTGAGAGGATGTCACTTGCGTAATTACATTACATTACGTGAGATCCATCTTGCTAGGAGACTTGCTCCCGAGACTTTATTTGCTGTTCTGATGAAATAAGTAGCCATGTTGGGGAATGCCCACCTGACAAGGAACTGTGGGCAGCTAGCTTCTAAGAGGTGAAGGCAGCCTCCAGCCAGTGGCCAGCAGGCATCCACAGACCTCAGCCCTACAATCACAAAGAAATAAATTCTGTCAACAACCTCAGTGTGCTTAGAATAAGATCTTTTGCAACTGAGCCTCCAGGTAAAAAACCCAGCATTGGCCAAGCCCTTGATTTCAGCCTTGCAGAAAATCCAGGTTACCTGGGCCAGGAGCTGTATTCCTGACCTGTGGAAGCTGTGAGATAAGAAATGCATCTTGGGTTGAAAAATTACCTATTGGTTACAATGTGCATTATTTAGGTGACGGGAACACTAAAAGCCCAGACTTCTCCACTGTTCAACAGATGCGTAAAGGAAACCTGCACTTGTACCCCCGAAATATAAAAAAAACAAAGATAATAAAAAATAAAAAATAAATGCATCTTGTTTTAAGTCACTAAGTCAGTGATACATTATTTTACTTTATTATTACTATTTTTTGAGACAGAATTTTGCTCTTATTGCCTAGACTGGAGTGCAATGGTGCAATCTCGGCTCACCGCAACCTCCGCCTCCTGGGTTTAAGCGATTCTCCTGCCTCAGCCTCCCCAGTAGCTGGGATTACAGGCATGTGCCACCACGCCTGGCTAATTTTGTATTTTTAGTAGAGATGGGGTTTCTCCATGTTGGTCAGGCTGATCTCCAACTCCTGACCTCAGCTGATCCACCCACCTCAGCCTCCCAAAGTGCTGGGATTATAGGTGTGAGCCACCATGCCAGGCGTCAGTGATACATTTTTATGCAGCAATAGGAAACAAATACGATGTCCCATCCTCACTGCCTGGAAGATATGTTAGTTGCATACACACTGATCATTTTTCTCTGTGTTCTTTCTGTTAGGATACTAATTATGTTTCAGATATTGGGAACCCATGTGCTTTAAGGGCACCTCTCCAACTTTAGGGAGTATAGGGTTGATTGGTTCAAGCCAGTCATATTTTATCCAATTTGCCTCACCAATGACAGGCTATGCCAACATGTGTATATGATGCCATCCTAACTCACAACATTTAAGACGATGTTTCCTGAGACACATTCCTCACCCTTAATATGGATGCAAGTCAAGGACTTGCTTCTTCCTGCCCTGGACTTTGCTATTTAAAATGATTCTGGGATATACAGCAGCCATCTTGCCCCTGAAGGGAAAGTTAAGAGAACAGCAGAGAAGCCTACCAGGGACCCTGATGTTATTAAGTCACTGTTTTAACCTCAGAACCTCTTGTAAGTAAAATAGTATATCTTTATCATTATTTAAACCATTTTTAAATGGGTATCAGTAGCTCCCAGCCGAAGACACTCTACTGAAATCTTGTAAAAGATTCAGAACAAGGAATGGGCATGTCACCAAAGCAGGGCCTCTCAAAGTCATTACAGGGATTGATGTCCAGATTCTGGATAACATTCTTGAGGCTTACTAAGCTGGGGAAGGAAGTGAATCCCAGACTAATGGGTGCTGTCTTTACCACCACATTCACAGGGTCTCTGTGTAGAAATGAATGAAGCCAACCTCATGGAGAAAGGGAAAGACATGGCAGTAATAGGAATAAGTTGTCATACCATCACTGAAGATTTGGTGTCCTGTGGCTCATTTTGCTTGGTTCTTTTAAATAACCTCACATTCTTTCCAGCTATGTCAACTAATAAATATGGGGGTTTTTTTGTTTGTTTTGTTTTGTTTTGTTTGAGACAAGAGTCTCACTCTGTCACCCAGACTGGAGTAAAGTGGTGTGATCTCAGGTCTCAGCTCATTGCAACTTCTGCCTCCCAGGTTCAAGCAATTCTCTTGCCTCAGACTCCTGAGCAGCTGGGACTGCAAGCGTGCGCCACCACGCCCAGCTAATTTTTGTAATTTTGTGTTTTCACTATATTGGCCAGGCTGGTTTTGAATTCCTGACCTCATGATTCACCCACCTCTGCCTTCCAAAGTGCTGGTATTACAGGCATGAGCCACCGCACATGGACTTCTTCTGTCCTTAACTATAAGAATCAGGAGGCTGAGGTGGGTGGATCACCTGAAGTCAGGAGTTCAAGACCAGCCTGGCCATCATGGTGAAACCCCATCTTAAAAAAAAAAAAAAAAGAATCAGTTGTTTAGTGACATATTGAATATTGTAAGAAAAGTCTTTTTTTGTCTTTTACATATATGAACAGGAAATGAAGTAAGTAGCATTTTCAACATAAATCTAAATACTTATACATTCAAAGTTTCCCCCAAGAAGAGCTCATTTTTTAAAATTTAATTCAAGGGAAGCCAGTAGAAAATGTTCTGTCAAGTTACCTAAAATATAGGAGATCTTTAGATGCTCGAAATAGAATTAAGTGAGTAAAAAAGGAAGTTTGCAGTATTGTTGATATAACAAGTTTCAGTTGAAAGGAGTTGGCTTACTGCACATTCATATTCTCAGCACTCTTAGTCTCTGTTGTGAACACATTCCTCCAACTTTCAGTAACATCTTGTATCCTTTTCTCATAGGCCTTGCCAACCTCCAGCTACCATGTTGTGTTTTGTATATTTTTTAACTTTGTATTTTGAGATACCTGCAGACTCACAATTGTAAGAAATACAGAGAAATCTCCCATACCTTTCAGCAGTTTCCCTCAATGTGATATCTTGCATAACTATAGCACCATATTACAACCAGGAAGTTGATGTTGATACAATCCATTCATCTTGTTCAAATTTCACCAGTTTGACATGCACCTGTGTGTGTGTGTGTGTGTGTGTGTGTGTGTGCACGCACATTTAGTTCTATATAGTTTATCATAGCTGTAGAATTATATGACTACCACCACAGTCAGATATGGAAAAGTTTCCTCCTAGAGATTTCTCATGCTGCTGTTTTAAAACCACAGCCACATCCTGCTCTTCCTCTTCCCCTAACCTTTGGCACCTACTAATCCAGGAGTCCCCAGCCTCTGGACCAATACCAGGCTGCACAGCAGGAGGTGAGTGGCAAGTGAGCAAGCATCACTGCCTGAGCTCCGCCTTCTGACAATCAGCTGCTACATTAGATTCTCATAGGAGTGGAACACTATTGTGAACTGTGGATACTAGTGATATAGGTTGCATGCTTCTAATGAGACGCTAATGCCTGATGATCTGAGGTGGAACCGTTTCATCTTGAAACCATACCCCTATTCCCCATCCATGGAAAAATTGTCTCCCTGGTGCCAAAAAGTTGGGGACCACTGCACTAATCTGTTCTTCATCTGTAAAATTTTGCTATTTCAATAATATTGTTAATATGAACCATTCAGTAAATAATATTTTTTTTTTAGACAGAGTCTCACTGCGATGCCCAGGCTGGAGTGTAATGGCACAATATCCGCTCACTGCAACCTCTGCCTCCTGGGTTCAAGTGATTCTCCTGCTCAGCCTCCCAAGTAGCCGGGATTACAGGCATGAGTAGAGACAGAGTTTCACCATGTTGGCCAGGCTGGTTTTGAACTCCTGACTCTCGGGTAATCCACCTGCCTTGGCCTCCCAAAGTGTTGGGATTACAAGCGTGAGCCACCACACCCAGCCAGAAAGTAACCTTTTAAGGTTGCTCTTTTTTTTTCTTTTTTTGCTCAACATGATTCCCTAGAGATCCCTTCAAGTTGTTGCCTATATCGGTGATACATTCTTTTTTATTTTTGAGTTTTACAGGACATGTATGTAACACAGTTTGTTTAACTGTTTCTCAGTTGAAGGACATTTGGGTTGTTTTCACTTTGGTGCTATTATAAATAAAGCTATTATAAATTGATGTAGATAACAAAACTAAAAAATGCTGGTTCCAGACCACTAAATTGATTTTATGGTCAACAAATGGGCATGGTCCGCAATTTTTCTTTTCTTTTCTTTCTTTCTTTCTTTCTTTCTTTCTTTCTTTTTTTTTTTTTTTTTTTTTTTTTTTTGAGACAGTCTCACTCTGTCACTGAAGCTGGAGTGCAGTAGCACAATCTCAGCTCACTGCAACTTCCACCTCCCGGGTTCAAGCAATTCTCATGCCTCAGTCTCCCGAGTAGCTGGGATTACAGGTGCCTGCCACCATGCCCAGCTAATTTTTGTGTTTTTAGTAGAGATGGGCTATGGCTATGTTGGTCAAGCTCATCTTGAACTCCTGACCTCAGATGATCCGCCTTCCTCGGCCTTCCAAAGTGCTGGGATTACAGGCGTGAGTCGCCGCACCCGGCCTATGCCCTGCAATATTTAAAAAGTGTTTTCAGTTACTTGGCTGCACCAACCTTGTTCTCAAGCCACACGAGAGGTCTTGCTTTCCTCATACATGGCCCCTAGGCTCCCTCTTTCTGTACTCCTGTTCAGGCTGTGCTTTGTGCCAAAAATTCTCTCCCTGAAGCATCTTTGGCTATTGAAGTCTCACTTATCAATATAAGTTAGGAATACTTTTGCATACAAACCACAAAAAAAAAGTTGACTAAAATATTTGCTATTGTTTGGATATTTGTCCTGTCCAAATCTCATGTTGAATGTCATCCCCAATGTTGGAGGTAGTGCCTGGTGGAAGGTGTTTTGATTATGGAGGTGGATCCTTCATGGCTTGGTGTTCTCTTTGTGACAGTGAGTTTTTGTGAAATGTGGTTGTTTAAAGGTATGTGGTACCTTCCCCCCACCACTCTCTCTTGCTCTGCCCTGTGATCTGCCTGCTCCTGCTTTGCCTTCCCGCCATGATTTTGAGCTTCCTGAGGCCTCCCTAGAAGCCAAGCAGATGCTAGCACCATGCTTCCAGTAAAGCCTGCAAAACCATGAGCCAATTAAACCCCTTTTCTTTAAAAATTACCTAGTCTCAAGTATTTCTTTCTTTTCTTCTTTTTGAGACAAAGCCTCGCTCTGTTCCTCAGGCTGGAGTGCAGTGGTGCAATCTCAGCTCACTGCAACCTCCACCTTCTAGGTTCAAGCGATTCTCCTGCCTCAGCCTCCCGAGTAGATGGGATTACAGGTGTCTGCCAACACACCAGGTTATTTTTTAAATTATTTTTTTACTAGAGATGGGGTTTCCCAATGTTGGCCAGGCTGGTCTTGAGCTCCTGACCTCAGATGATCTGCCCACCTAGGTCTCCCAAAGTGCTGGGATTATAAGTGTGAGCCACCGTGCCTGGCCGTATTTCTTTATAGCAATGCAAGATCAACCTAATACAGGAATGAGAGAAAAGAAGAAAGGAAAGACAGAAGAAAAGAAGAAATAAGGAGGAAGGAAGGAAGGAGGGAGGGAGGGAAAAGAAGAGGTTTTTCTTTTGCCATAACAGGTATTGCCTAGAGCAAGGGTTGACGGCCTTTTTCTATAACCAGAGAGTAAACATTTTATACTTTGCAGGCTAAGTGGCAAAACCGAAGATATTGTTTAAGCACTTACATAACAAAATACAAATCCTCCCCACCCCATTTGCTTGAGGTGGGCATGCTTTGCATCCAGTTGCCTTCTGCTGGAGACACTCTTGGAAGAAAGAGCTTATCAGCCCAAGGAGAGGCCTGGCCAGGCAGGTGTGTAATAAATATTGCCAACCCTCCATGGTCAATTTCACTCTCCACCCTGGTAACATCCAGTGTCCTGTGCACTCCTTTCTACTCCTGGTGAGCCCAGCCACATCCATCTGGGCAGCTACCCAGAGGCAAGGCGTCTTGCAGAGTCACCAACTCCTGGAGTGAGATTCCAGCACTCAGAGCCCAACAGCTATCAACAGTGGAGTCCTCAGTGTGTTAGTGGCAACCAGCTGGGCCCTGGGCACTGCATTGCATACCTGCCTACTGGCCTGGGGGGCAAGTGCTGGGAGCAGAAGGGAAAGTAGGAGCAGAGGATGTCCTGGCTTAGTCTCTCGACTTTCAGTGCTACCCTGCTCAGGTATGCCCCTGAGGCGTATAAAGGGATTTGCCATGGGGGCTGTGGTTTGCCAGCCCTTGTTTACAGCAAGTAATTGCTGGTATGTTTGAGTAGCTTGAAGTTATCAGGACTGACATCTCTGTGATTCTCTTGGTCTCTCCCTAGCGGTCTCAAGAAAACTGCTTCAAATCCAATCTTTTTGTTGTTGTTGTTTTGAGACAGAGTCTCACTCTGTTGCCAGGCACCAGGTTGGAGTGCAGTGGCACAATCTTGGCTCACTGCAACCTCCGCCTCCTGGGTTCAAGCAACTCTCCTGCCTCAGCCTCCTGAGTAGCTGGGACTACAGGCGCAAGCCACCATGCCCAGCTAATTTTTGTATTTTTAGTAGAGACGGGGTTTCACCATGTTGGCCAGGATGATCTCGATCTCTTTACCTCGTGATCCACCCTCCTTGGCTTCCCAAAGTGCTGGGATTACAGGCTTGAGCCACAGCACCCGGCCTATTTTATTTTTTATTTATTTTACTTTAGGTGGATACTATACCTGGCATTTCTCTCCATATTATCCTTCCCCACCTTCCCTTCCCTCCTCCTCCCCCACTGTCTCTCCCCTACCTCCCCAACTGCCCCCAGTGTGTGATGCTCCTCTCCCTGAGTCCAGTTCTTGTGTCAGTTTGCTGAGAATGAAGTTTTCCAGATTCACCTAAGTCCCTACAGAGGACAAAAATTTATCATTTTTTATGGCTGCGTAGTATTCCATGGTGTATATGTACCACATTTTATTTGTCCAGTCTATCATCAATGGACATTTGAGTTGGTTTCAGGTCTTTGCTATTGTACACAGGGCTGCAATCTTAACATTTGCTTTCAATTCAGGACGGAGGAGAAAATAGAAAGGACCATAGACTGTCTGCTTTACTAACAGATGTTTTTCCAGAACCATGACTAGCAGATTTTCTTTAAGTCACACGGGCCAGAACTGGGTCCATGGCTTAATTCTCAGACAATGTCTCTTAAAATGGTGGTCTGTGTGCCATGGCAGCACTGGGTTTCTGTGGTCCTCACTGAACAGATAATGCAGAAAAAAATTGTATCTCTTTACTAATGATTTCTGTCAGTCCTGGAGAAAACACCAAATGGTCCAGTTTGTGTTACATTTCCATCCCTGTGGCGAAGGGGATAAGAAACAGTGCTTGGCCAGCCTGGGCCTATTCCCTCCCCAGAAGCCAAGGGATGTGATTGTCAGTGCTGCAGTATGAGGGAGGGTGTGTTTCTAAAGAAAAATGTGCCAGGCGAAAACAAATATGTACTCCAGAAGGGAGTCAATATGGTTTTGCCAAATTAAATTGAAGTATGATAATGAAGTAGTTATACGCAAGATTTTAATGGATTCTTTCTTTCTTTCTCTCTTTTTTTTTGCGGGGGGGGGGATGGAATTTTGCTCTTGTTGCCCAAGCTGGAGTGCAATGGTGCGATCTTGGCTTACTGCAACGTCTGCCTCCCAGGTTCAAGCAATTCTGCCTCAGCCTCCCGAGTAATGGGATTATAGGCATGCACCACCACACTTGGCTAATTTTTTGTATTTTTAGTAGAAAGGGGGTTTCACCATGTTGTAATATTGGGGTTCAGGGGTTCAGGGTGCCCTCAGCTCCCCTGAGAGGACATTTCTCCAGGTTATTGGTCTCCTGCCCTCTCAAGAATGAGAGAGGGGACCACGATGCAGTAAATGGCGGACTCAAAGGTGTTTGTAGAAAGTGATTTATTTAAAGAGAGAGAGAGAAACAGGAGGAGAGAGAAACAGCTAACTCTCACACTGAGGGGGAGAATCCAGGAAGATGGAATCCATGACAGGAAAGCAGCTTCCACACTGAGTGTTAGGGAATAAAGAGAGATGGAGTTTAGGAGGGGAAGACAGGCTTCCACGAGACAGGGTGGAAGGGGACTCCACAGGGGAAATCCGGGAGAGAGAAAACAGCTTCCACGAAGATAGTGTTCGTGGAAGGGGACCCAAACACGGAGTCCAAAGGTGTGTGGAAGAAGGGGACTTTTAACCTGGGAGGAACCCCCACTTTCTCTAAGACCCCAGGCTGATGAAAGGAGTTCCTTAGCACTTCCACTGGAGTGACTGACTTTTGGTTTCTTTCTGCGCCCGTGAAATTTAAACATAAATCATCAAATCTCCCGGATGGAGAGAAATGGAAGGGGGGCATGGCGCTAGGAAGTTCTTGCCCTTAAAACTATGCCCCCTTGTGGACCCTGGAAAGAGAACACCTTCCCTCAGTGTTAGCCAGGCTGGTCTTGAACTCCTGACCTCAGGTGATCCACCGCCTTCCCCTCCCAAAGTAATGAAATTACAGGCGTGAGCCACTGCACTTGGCCTTTAATGGATTCTTAAATACTGCTATCCTGGCAGCATTCTGGGCTGTATACAAAATAACTGATAGTATTTGCCTTTAAGAAGTATATAGCCTGGAATAAACAATGGTTATTTAGCTAGAAACAATTATTTTGGTGGCAAATGAATAATATATGGCCAGGCACAGTGGTTCATGCCTTTAATCCCAGCACTTTGTGATTCCAAGGCAGGTGGAATCCTTTAGCTTAGGAGTTCAAGACCAGCCTGGGCAATGTGGCAAACCTCGTCTCAACAAAAAAAAAAAAAAAAAAAAAAAAAAAAAAAAAAAAAAAAATTAGTTGGGCATGGTGGCAGGTGCCTGTAGTCCCAGTGTCCCAGGTGTTCAGGAGGCTGAGGTGGGGTAGCTTGAGCCTAGGAAGTCGAGGCTGCCATCAGCCGTGATCATGCTACTGCACTCCAGCCTGAGAGACATAGTAAGACCCTATCTCATAAAAGAAAAAGAAAATTAAATAGCATAGACAAAGCCATAAGATTCTGAATAAAAGGGACTCAGAAGTCAAAAGTGTATTTGCATAAACAAACAGAGAAGATTTAAATGATGTATCTATAGGTGCACTGAAAGTCGTGACTCAGGTTGGGTCAAAATACAGAATTCTTGCCTTTGAAGGATCAATTATACTTCCTGAAATCATTCAGTTTGGAGTTTTAGAATAGGCTCTTAGATGAGAAGTGCTCTATCCTGGCAGATGTAAGGAATGCCTACAGACTGTGATCATGTTTTACCTTGGCATGCCCAATGCATCTGGCTAGACATTGGGCATATACTGTGCCTGGCAAGACACATGCTATCTGCAGCCTATTTGGGGCTCAGCCATGAAAGAACCATTTCACAACCAGTGATATAGTACATCCTTGATGACTCAAGATGGTCTAGGTTTCTTCTTTTTCCTTTGCCAAGTTTAGACTAGGACAGAGGATGGGCTAAGTGGCAGTGGAAGCTATAAGGCAAAGAGGAGATAGTTGCTGGGTATGTCACAATAAGTTGGGGTTATTAGGTAGAGATGGTCAGAGGGCTTGGTAATAACAAAACAAAGAGCAGAAAATCCGCTTAATGTGTCCTATCCAGTTCAATGTTGTCTTTATTTAACAATTACCAAATTAAACCACTGTGCCATGGCATGTAGAAATTCCCACTTCTCAGCCACAGTAAAAATCTCCTAAAAATTCGACAAGATTTGATTCAAAGAAATCACACACACTCCTAAAATGCAGTTATACTCTCCTTACTAGTGACAATAATCAGGGTAAATAGTACAAACACCAATTCATATTTGCCATTAAATAATGCAAGAATCTTCCCTATTTGCATGATGCTGGGGGTAGAGACTAAGAAGAAGGGAGTACTGAAGGGAGAGGCCCCCAGAGTAAATACAAGAAGCAATCCCGTCTTCACTCGACACATCTGTGTGCTATCAGACCAGCTTCTTTAGCTTTCTGGATCTTAGTTTCCTCATCTGTCAAATGACAAAGTGACTTCTAACATCTCTTCTCACTCTATTTTTTAAAATCCTTATGCCTATATTAAAAGCATTCTGGATGCTTTTAACTCTTGGTTATTGGCAACAGAAACTCGAGCTAGCTAAAGATCAAAAGAGATGTTTATTAGAAACGCTGGTGTGCAAGGAATGGGACATCAGTAAATTTTCTTTGGCTCAAACAAGATCTAATTCTGTTCTTCCATCTCATTGTGCTGGGAGGAGCATGTAGGGTGGGGTGAGGGCAAGTGCAGGGGTCAAGGGTTGAGAAAGGATGATATTCAAAGTATTTAACAACTGCTATAACCATAAAGATTCATACCAGGGGAACATCGGTCTAGGTGAAAGTGTTTGGGACTTGGCGAAATGGTGAGGGAGAAAGAATAAAGCAAATAACTCTTCTTCTTTCTGATTCTTCGTCCCCAATAAACAAGAACATTGGTACCCCAATACATTTAGCTCAACACATAAAGATACACGGGTATGTTATGGAAGTCAAGAACAAAGATGCATCCAGCTTGCCAGAATGAATGAAAGCAGAGGCTTGACTGCCCCTAAGACTTTAGATTCATCCCTTGTGGCTGCTTTTCTCTTTAGGACTATTTCACTGTCTTCTCTCTGTCATCTGCTGACACAAGCTTCACCTGGTTTTCCAGTTGGCATGCTGCCAGCATATCCTGAGTTTACTTTTTGTTGTGGTTGTTGTTCAAAATATCACATAGCAAAGATGAACCTAATCCAAATTCCTCATGAAGGGAATCTAATTGGCAGAGCTTGGGTCAGGTACCCTAACTTGGACAATCTAACTGTGACAAGGCTGGGATCCTATTGATATTACTATGTGGTTGGTGACATAGGAGGGATTTTGATCATTTTAACAGTTGGTATGGCATGAACAGGACCTTTGATAATGGACACAAGCCATTAACAATCTACTGGTCCCAGAGCTGGACTAGAGCATCCTAGCTAAATATCAGCCTAGGATGAGGAGAAAAGAGGACCAATTTTCAGAAAATGGAGAATAATTGTTGTGAATTGAACAGTTAATCCAAGAGTCATCTATTACAGAGTCTAAGAAAGAAACAGTCAATCCTTTTAAGAAATGAAGTAATAATGTTCCTGGAAACCTTTTTGCAATTAGAAGGATTAAGTGCCATTTTGGTTTTTGTTTGATTATAGGTAAGAGTTCCATACAATAGTATGCTAAGTATTGCAAACAATAAAGGAAAAATACAGCATGCAATACCTCTTACCCTCTGCCCCCAGAAGTTTTCACTCTGATTTGAGAAGTCAGACACAGTGTTTTACAAAACTAGGCATTTAATTGCATAGCCTACACAGTGAGTGTCCTAGGAGTCAGAAAAGAGTTCCTGTAGCCAGACTAGTCAGGGACGCCTTCAGGGAGTAGCTGAGGACGTTTTCTATGGCTCCTTTCAGCATAAAGATTTTCCAAATTCTACGGATTAATAAAGAGACATTCCTCTATTTGGATTTTGAAAGATGTACTCTAAAGATTGGGAGAGGCTTCTAAGTCAGGGATGGGAATACAAAGACTTTTGCTAAAAGTTAAACACCAGACTTCGGAATATAGTATGGACGTATCCTGCAACATGGATGAACCTTGAAAACGTTATGCTAAGTGGAAAAAGACAGACACAAGAGCTACATATTGTATGATTGCATTTGTCTGAAATAGGCAGAATGGGCAAATCCACAGATACAGAAAGATAATTAGTGCTTGCCAGGAGCTAAGGGGAACAGGGAATGCGGAGTGACTGCTAATGGATGTGGGGTTTCCTTTAGGGATGACGAAAATGTTCTGGAATTAGATATTAATGACCATTGTAAAACCTAATTATACCAAAAACCACTTAATTAGACACTTAAAAAGTGGTGAATTTGGGCTGGTATGGTGGCTTATGTCTGTAATCCCAACACTTTAGGAGGCCACAGTGGGAGGATCTCTTGACATCAGGTGTTTGAGACCAGCCTGGTTAACGTAGCAAAATTTCATCTCTGTGAACAAATTAGCTAGGTGTAGTAGTGTGCACCTCTAGTTTTGCATACTCATGAGGCTGTGGTGGGACGATCCCTTGAGCTCTGAAGATCAAAGCTGCAGTGAGCTATGACTGTGCCACTGTACTCCAGCCTGGGTGACAGAGACTCTGTCTCTAAAAAGAATAAACAAAGGTGAATTTTATGTCATGTGAATCATCAGTCAATAGAAATACAAACAGTGACAAAACCAGAATAACTCACCAGCCGTCTGGTTAGAAATCACTTCTTTGTCATTTGTCTTCTTTGTTTTACTCTGTGTACCTGTACATGTGCTATGACTGTCCCCTGGCCACCTCCTCATCTAGCGTACCCGACTAAAACTCCCCCCAATCTTCAGCTGCAGCTGAATATTTTCCCTGGTGACCCCATAGATACTTCAAACCCAGCATGACAAAAATGAAACTGCAATTTTTAAATCAAATCTCTTTTTCCTCCTCTACTGCCTCCTTTAGTTGGTAATGTCCCTAACCACCAGTCACTAAGGCCTTCTCTGTGCAGGTCATTCTTTACGTCGTATATTCATATGTTTGTTTATACATTTAGCTAATCTTTTTAAAACACTTGTATCTGGCCGGGCACAGTGGCTCACGCCTTTGGGAGGCCAAGGCGGGCAGATCATGAGGTCAGGAGTTCAAAACCAGCCTGGCCAACATGGTGAAACCCCATCTGTACTAAGAATACAAAACTTAGCCGGGCATGGTGGTAGGCACCTGTAATCCTAGCTACTCAGGAGGCTGAGGCAGGAGAATCCCTTGAACCCAGGACAGAGAGGTTGCAGTGAGCCGAGACCACGCTACTGCACTCTAGCCTGGGCAACAGAGCGAGACTCCATCTCAAATTAAAAAAATAATAAATTAAAGACTTGTATTTATTCAGGCAGTGTGCTTTGTCCTGGGAGCATAGCTGTGAACAAGATTCATATGGTTTCCGCTGTCATGGAGAAGGCTTTAACAAAAAATTCCAAATTCCAGCATCGTTAGATGAAAAACTACAACATGGAAAATACAGGAATCTCTACGAATGCACAGCATGGGATCCAGCTTCCTACCTATAATTAGCCACCGAATGCTATTGACTTTGCCTTTATTTATAAATACCTCTTTGATCTGGTGTTTGCCCTTCAGTCACAGTAACCTTGCCTCCCTTCAAGCTCTTAGCAACTCGCACCTACAACTGCTTTCAAACCAGTGTCCTTGTCCCAGTTTCTCATGCCCGGAGGCTTGCTAAGTCTCAGATCCTTCTCCCACACTGCTGCCGGAAAGATTTTTCAAAAACAAAATATCTCCTTGTGTGAATTTCCTGCTTACAACTTTTTGTCTCCTATAACAAGCAACTCAGCACCTGAGGACTCTAACTTGCTCCCATCAGAGCAGAGGTCTACATCAATAGGGCTTGAGGACATGAAGGGGTTTACCCCTCTTCCCCAGCTCTGGTGGAAAATCACTGTGTAGTTGAAGTTCCTTCTCAGGATATGCAGACTCCTTCAAAATGTGATCCCTGCTTATTTCTCCAGTCTCATACCTTGTGATGGTTCATCCCATTTAGTAGGAGAGATTTTCTTTCTCTTTAACCTTCCCCAGGCCCCAATGGTTTGCACATCACCAAGCTGAGAATGCTCTCTAAGGCAGAGAAGTTGAAAGATTTTCTTTTAATATAATAAGTTGTTAGGTGGCTAAACTAGACCACATGAAAGGCCTGATGATCTTGTTCAAATATTTGACCCTAAGGCCAGTTGATGGGCTCTATCCTCCCCACCTACTTGATTTGAAACTCTTGACTCCTAACCCAGTCCAGCAGCAGCAGCGGTTGAAATTGCGTGACTTAAAATCTACCTAAGACTGAACACAAGATGCCAGGTGCAGTGGTTCATGCCTGTAATCCCAGCACTTTAAGAGGCTGAGGTGAGAGGATCACTTGAGGCCAGAAATTTCAGCCCAGACTGGGCAACATATGGTAACCCTATTTGTACGAAAAGTTAACCAGATGTGCTGGCATCTCCCTGTAATCCTAGCTACTTGGGAGGCTGAGGCGGGAGAACTGCTTAAGCCCGGAAGTTCAAGGCTGTAGTGAGCTATGATGGTGCCACTGCACCCCAGCCTGGACAAAAGAGAGAGACCCTATCTCTAAACAAAAAAAAAAAAAAGAAGAAGAAGGGGGGAAGGAAAAAGAAGAGGAAGGAGAAGAGAAGAAAGAGGAAGAAAGAAGGAGGAGGAGGAGGATGATACTGAGCAGAGCTGGGAGTGGAGAGAATGAAAAAGTTTAAATGGGCCAAAGAAATGGAGAAGGGGAAAGGAAGCAGAGAGAGCCCAGAGGAGAGATGACTCTCCTGCCCTTGTTTATGTAAGGTGCTGACCACATAGCCACCGTGAAAGTTGATACTAAATCTTGTTGCTAGTTAGAGGAACTGGTAGGTTGAGTGAACTAGGAAGAGGAGCTGCTTCTGAACATCTATTTCCCTGAGGATTTTATATGAGTCAGAATATGCCATGGGAACCCAAAGTAAAGGACTGTATTTACTTTCTTTTATATTCCACGTGTGTGACAAAGTGACTAGCAGTCTAACTATTGGGTCGTGGACTGTATGATATCTTTCTTCCTTGTTGAGGGGTATAAGCAGGGGTTGCACCCATGTTTGCTCCAGCAAGTGTCATGCTGCTGTGTGCCTCTGTGCTCCTGCACCTGCTGTTCCTAGCCCGAATGCTTTCCTCCCCTCTTGTCTGCTTACCAGTCTCAGCCTTCGTGACTCACCTGGAAGCTTTTGCTCACACTCCCAACACTAAAAAGCTTGGTAACCACAGAGAGCTAGGTGCCCCTCTTCTGTTTTTTCATAGCATCTAATGTAACTTTCTCGTAGCCCTTGTAACGCTGCATTGTAATCATTTGTTTAACTATGTCTTCTCCAGTAGATCAGAGAGTGAAGATTGCATCATGTTCATTTCTTTTCTTTTCTTTCTTTCTTTTTTTTTTTTTTTTTTTTTTTTTAATAAAGACAGGGTTTCACCATGTTGGTCAGGCTGGTCTTGAACTCCCAACCTCAGGTGATCCACCTGCCTTGGCCTCCAAAGGGCTTGGATTACAGGGGTGAGCCACCATGCCCGGCCATGTTCATTTCTTTGTCCTGAGAGCTTAGCAAAGTGCATGTAGCACCTGGATGGTTCTCAATATATATCTTCTCAATGGATGAAAGAATTAATAAGAGAACATTGTATATTGAGCAATAGCCATGTGTTCCCTTTGTCCCAGACTAAATTTTATTTAGTGTCTTCACGGCATTGTAATAAGGTGCTTCCTTTCTGACCTAAACAATTTGCTGACCCCCTTCTCAGAGATGTGGAGGGATAAGTGCTAATTGGATTTTTCTGAAGAGAAAGAGAGAGAGAGATTTAAAGCAGCCAGGCATCATTCTGCTGCAGTGTTTGCTGGACTCGATCTCAATAAAATTGGATCAGCTGGCACAATACTTTTCCAGTCCTGATTTAATAGAGGGGACAAGAGATGTCAAATGCACCATTAAAGAGACTCATAGGTGGAAGGCAGACTGCTCAGATCCAAGGGAGCCAGCCTAAGGATCCAGATGTGCCCATTAGTGGCTGTTAAAAAGGGGCTCATTGCCTATTACAGTGTCCCCTCCAAGAATCTCGGGTTCCTGCAAGTCTGAGAGTGCCAAGGCTGATCTCCCTGCCACACACAGTTGCTGTACCACAGATGATGAATTGACTCTGACAGTTTTGGTTGCCTTTAGCAGGTTACCTCTTTTAACATCTAATTTAAAAGAAAATAAATTTTCTATTTGTTGTTGTTATGAGCTCAGAAGCACAGGGTACTCACAAAGTACCCCATGCATCACCATCACAATTGCTATAATTAACTTTACTGTAGTTTTGTTCTATCTTTTTTTTTAGAAGGAGTCTCACTCTGTTGCCCAGGCTGGAGATTGCAATGGTGTGATCTTGGCTCACTGCAACCTCCACCTCCTGGGTTCAAGCAATTCTCTTGCCTCAGCCTCCTGAGTAGCTGGGATTACAGGCGTCTGCCACCACGCTTGACTGATTTTTGTATTTTTAGTAGAGATGGGGTTTCCTCATGTTGGTCAGGCTGGTCTCGAACTCCTGACCTCAGGTGATCCACCCTCCTGGCCTCCCAAAGTGCTGGGATTACAGGTGTGAGTCACTGCTCCCAGCCCTATTGTATGATAACCTACAACGAATTATAGCCCATTAGAATTATATGTATATATCTAGCAATGAGCGACAGCCATTTATTTATGTATTTGTTTTATAAAGAATATTTTGAAAATATTGAAAATTATTTTTTAAATGTTCTCCTGGAAATATCATTATAAATGTACAGCTTCTTTCTCTTTTCCTTGTTTTTTTCTTTTTTTGCAGTGCATGTACAGCACATCTTGTGGTTGTTTTTTTTTTAAAAAAAGGATCGCCAGGCGCGGTGGCTCACGCCTGTAATGCCAGCACTTGGGGAGGTCGAGGCAGGTGGATCGCGAGGTCAAGAGATCGAGACCATCCTGGTCAACATGGTGAAACCCTGTCTCTACTAAAAATACAAAAAATTAGATGGGCATGGTGGCGCATGCCTGTAATCCCAGCTACTCAAGAGGCTGAGGCAGGAGAATTACCTGAACCCAGAAGGCAGAGGTTGCAGTGAGCCGAGATTGCGCCATTGTACTCCAGCCTGGGTAACAAGAGCGAAACTCCGTCCCAAAAAAAAAAAAAAAGAAAGAAAAGAAAAGGATCATTTGGCTGGGCATGGTGGCTCACACCTACAGTCCTAGCACTATGGGAGGCTGAGGTGGGCGGATCACCTGAGGTCAGGAGTTCAAGACCAGCCTGGCTAACATGGTGAAACCCTGTCTCTACTAAAAATACAAAAGTTAGTAGGGGATGGTGGCGCACGCCTGTAATTCTAGCTACTTAGGAGGCTCAGGCAAGAGAATTGCTTGAACCCAAAAAGCAGAGACTGCAGTGAGCCAAGATCATGCTCCTGCACTCCAACCTGTGCAACAGAGTGAGACTTCATCTCAAAGAAAATAAATTGGATCACATTCACTATAACTTGCTCTGTTTTACTAAACCGTAGAACCACAGACTGCATATTTCTCTGTGCCATACAGTCTACGTGATTTTTGAAGACTGCGCAGTATTTCACATCATGCATAGACCCTAGTTAATTTACTCAGTCCTCAGTCATCAAACCTTATTGTAGGGAATACTCGTTTTATAAGCCTCCTGCTAGAATGTCCCCTTGACACTGCCAGGATTTGAAGGCTCTGGTCAAAATCTCCAGGCTGTCAGATGATTTTTGGAGGATCCCAGGAACGTTTAAGGAGAAAGACCCAAAAACCTGGTTTTCACACTCAGAGTAGCTTCCAGGGTCCTTCCTGGATGTCCTCAGGGGTAGAGGATTCCAGTCTGGTGGGAAGGATAATCAGAGAATTTTAATTTAATTGAGAGGGAGAATGAAGGAGAATTTTACTTTAGTTTGAACTATTCGGGATACTTCTTCAGTATGTCAAATTCTTGCAACTCAGTTTACTTCAGTTTAATTCAACTTGACAATTTAAAAAGTGGAGTGGTCTATTACTGTAGCACCACCTGCTGGGACCCAGAATTAACCCCTGCTCATTCTTTTCCCTTCTCTCTCCCTTCCCCTCAGATTGGAAGACATGCTTCTTGTCCTCCTTGTTTGCACCCCGGGGCATGTTTTCTACTTCTGGTACATTTGTGGGTCATTCTAGCCTTCTCTAAGGGTTCTGCAGTAAATGATGATGGACTCCTGGACTAAGTGGATTCTCAACATCCTAAGAATTTATATTATTTGGTTTATACATTTAACAAATATTTTTTGAGCACATAGTATTTGCTGTGTCATATGGGTAGGACAGTGATTATCACATATATAAACCTCTCTCCGTAGGAGCTTACAGTCTGGTGAAGGAGCCAAAGAAATAAAAAGAGATTTGCAAAATGAAAGTATCACAAGAGAGGTCAGCTCAAGATGCTATTTGTCATCAGACCAGAAGTCACCCTTGACTAAAACCGTGACGTTAAACCTGGCTCAATATCTAGTTCCTTGTGCCCAGGGGTACAAATATGGACTGGAAAGAACCCCAATTTATCTGCCCTGTCCTGAGGTCTGGGCTGGGATATAGCCCAGGTCTCATCTATTCTGAGGGGCCTTCCAGGTGGACACATGGACAGACCAGTTCTGGCCCCCTGACTTACTCCTCTGTAGTGAAAACAGACTCGCTAAACACAAGCTGAATTAAACTAGTCCATTGTTGCATTGACTTTTTTTTTTTTACTTTTTAGATCATTAAAACCCTGAAACCAAGCCAGAATCAAGCATCAATAATGTAACTGATACTCATTTTGTCCAAGATCACCATTTTCACCATCCCATCCTACTTAAAGAAAGAGAGAGCCGAGACAGGCTTCAACTAAAGAGCTATGGACAGGACACTCTGTCACTTCCTGTGATTTTGACCCCCAGCTGTCCAACAGAGGATGGTCTGTGCCTTTGCTCATTAGCCTAACTTAGATGATAGGTGAGAGACTGAAACGAGCTACACAGAGTTGTCCGCTTCCAGGCTGCTATCAGCATACCACCTGGGGTGTGGCAAAGCACAGAAGTTCAAGCCTCAGTTTTCCATCCTACGTGAATTCACATGGCTTTCCTTTTCTAGTCCTAAGCCTGAGAAATTTCCCTCCAAAATTCTTTTAGAACACAGTCCACACTGAATTGGAGTTGGGCAGAGTGAAAACGTTTACTTCTGGCTGGGGACAGTGGCTCACATCTGTAATACCAGCACTATGAGAGGCTGAGGTGGGTGGATCATTTGAGATCAGGAATTCAAGACCAGCCTGGCCAACGTGGTGAAAACCCATCTCCACTAAAAATATAAAAATTAGCTGGGCCTTGTGGCTCATGCCTGTAATCTCAGCTACTAGGGAGGCAGAGGCAGGAGAATTGCTTGAGCCTGAGAAGCAGAGGTTGCATTGAGCTGAGATCACACCACTACACACCAGCCTGCAAGACAGAGTGAGACCCTGTCTCAAAGAGAGGAAAGAGAGGGGAGGGGAGGGGAGGGGAGGGGAGAGGAGGGGAGAAATGTTTACTTCTTAAAACTTTTGGTTTCAGTCTGAAGTTTAATCTTTCTGATTTTCCCACTGCTCAGAGATTGCCCACCTCCTTCTCTCCCCCAGGATAAAATGACTGAGAATCAGGAGCAAAGTGGATGGAAGAAACAAAATTGTCAGACGCTTTAAAGAAGAGAAAAACAAAGTCCATTCACCCTGAGGCTTTTTAGTTCCAAATTTCTGGTAAAGAATAAGGAAAGGCCTTGTGCTTTGGTATCCATACTTCTATTTGCTGTTCAATTACCGTGATCCAATTATACACTGTATTTCCTAAATTTGGATTTTGTTAAGGAGCAGGTGTGAAAACGAACACTTATACACATCAAATATTGAAATTTAGGAATTCATATTATTTTATTAATACTATTTAGACAAAAAAATGAAATCCTTTTCAGCATATGGAACTGGAGGTCATTACGTGAAGTAAAATAAGCCAGACACAGAAAGACAAATACCATACAATCTCACTTACATGTAGGAACTTAAAAAGTTGATTTCATGAAGGTACAGAGTAGAATGATGGTTATCAGAGGCTGGGAATGGAAGGGAAAGTGAAGAGAGGTTGGTTAGTAAGTACAAACATACAGATAGGTAGAAGGAGTGAGTTCCAGTGTTCGATATTAAAGTAGGGTGACTATAATGATCAAGAATATTTTGTATATTTCAAAACAGCTGGAAGAGAGTAGTTGAAATGTTCTCAACACGAATAAATGATAACGGTGGCTCATGTCTGTAATTCCAGCATTGTAGGAGGCCACAGCAAGAGGATCACTTGAGCAACGCCCAGTTTGAGACCAGCCTGGGCAACATGGTGAAACTTGGTCTCTACAAAAAATACAAAAAATTAGTCAGGCATGGTGGTGCACACCTGTAGTCCCAGCTACTTAATAGGCTGAGGTGGGGGGATCACCTGAGCCTAGGAGGTCTCAGTTGCAGTGAGCTATGATCGTGCCACTGCACTCCAGTCTGGGAGACAGAGAGATACCCTGTCTCAAAAAAATAAAAATAATAAGTAAATAGAAATTTAAAAAATTAATTTAAACTTTTTTTTATTTTTTATTTTTTATTTTTTTGAGATGGAGTTTCGCTATTGTTACCCAGGCTGGAGTGCAATGGTGCGATCTCAGCTCACTACAGCACCCGTCTCCTGGGTTCAAGCAATTCTCCTGCCTTAGCCTCCCAAGTAGTTGGGACTACAGGCATGTGCCACCATGCCCAGCTAATTTTTTTTTTTTTTGTATTTTTAGTAAAGACAGGGTTTCACCATGTTGATCAGGATGGTCTTGACCTCTTGACCTTGCCACCCACCTCGGCCTCCCAGAGAGCTGGGATTATAGGCGTGAGGCACCGCACCCGGCCAAAAATGTTTTTAAAAAGATAGATGTTTGAGGTGATTGGTACCCTAAATACCCTGATTTGATCATTATTTATTGTATGCATATGTAAATATTTACATGTACCCCATAAATATGTATAATTATTAGTATCAATTAAAAATTTAAAAATACATAAATTAGATAAGACTTTAATAATAATATGAAAGCTTCCTGCTCAGTCCTTTTATCATTTATTCTTACAGTTTGACATCTGAAAGTCTTTAACAAGAAACTAGTTACATTAGCGAATGGGAGAACAGATATAAGGCTTCAAAACCTCACACGTGCCCAGGGCTTACTGAGGGCTCAGCAGCAATTTCTACATCTTCTTTCTTTTGTCTTTATGGGTTAATTTATTTGCTCCCTGAATTGTTATTTTTATGAAGAAACAAACAAACAAAAAATGACATAAGCTTTCCCGATGAAAATCAAATTTGCTTTAGTGAGCCCCTACAATTCCACCATTAAATGAGATAAAAGAGACAGACAGTACAAGAAAATCATGATTTTTAAAAAAAAAAATCTGACTCAACCAGAGTTCTTTAGCATCCTGTATGTGAAATTCATATCTTGGTTACTTTTCCCAGTTGGCCATTTGACAGGGTATCTAAATAGAAAAACTAAGTATGGATGGCTATCTGATCATGGAATGTCAGGAAATTATGGACTTGACTTTAGGATCAAAAAATACAGATACTCAAGTTTCCCCAAATTCTTCCTATGCAGTCCACTGGGATAGTATATCTTTTCTGTAAGTAGAAAGTATTGAAACAAAGATCCCATAAACAACCACTTAAATAAAGTCACGGTCTTTTCACCCATTTAATCAAGACTTCGTTATATGATATGTGGGTACAATTATTACTTCTGTGTCAGAGATAAGGATCCTAGCATAGAAAAGTTAAGTTACTGGCCAGGCATCCTGGATCCTGCCTATATCCCAGCACTTTGGAACCAACATGGCAAAACCTCATCACTACTAAAAATACAAAAAATTAGCCGGGCATGGTGTCATGTGCCTGTAATTCCAGATACTCAGGAGGCTGAGGCATGAGAATCGCCTGAACTCGAGAGGCCAAAGTTGCAGTGAGCCGAGATCGTGCCACGGCTCTCCAAGCCTAGGCAACAGAGCAAGACTGTCTCAAAAAAAAAAATAAAATAAAATAAAAAATAAAATAAAAAAAATAAAAAAGAAGGAAGAAAGAAAAGTTAAGTTATCTTACCTACTGAAGGCTCTCAGTCCCAAGGCAACACCTTTAACCACTATGCAAAGTGCCTCTCCTTTTCTCTGCCAAGATAGTAAAGAAATTAATGCACATGTACCCCAGAACCTAAAATGCAATAAAAATAAAAATAAAAATAAAAATAAAAGAAATTAATGGTCCTCGGTCTTTTAATAAGATGTAAAAGGAAAAAATAATAGAGCTTTTAAATAACTCTTCACGGTAAGAGTTTTCACAAATAGGTCTACTTTTAGCATAAACCATATATATCAGAATGTACCAGGCAAGTGGTTATAACTATTTCACACTTCCATTTCTCCATGTTACAGTAAGACTGCCAGTTTCTACCCCTTTCCTATTTTCACATAAATGTATGAAGTTGAGTAATATGATGTCAGCAAACATACTTTGAGCTTCTTGGAAACGTGGTACGATGTCAACACAAAATGGAAAGTTTATTAAAACAGTGTCAGTGTGGTATGTATCCAGTGTAAAATGGACTAAATTATTTCATTAGCGAAAGGGACAAAAAATAGTTCTTTAATCTTATCTATTTTTGTATCATTTTGTATATTGCCAGTGTCCGTGGCTTTCAAAGGCAATCTAAAATAGAAATAGGTCTGATAATGTGTTGATTGGATTAGCAGTTTAGCGTTCTCCCTATTGAGGAAATACTGCAATATCCAAGATCATGCCTGTTTCCAGGTTTTGGAAAAATCTCAGGTCAAAATTTTGTTGCCAGATGGGATTATTACATAGAGGAAAGCTGGCGTGAATTTCCATATACCAAAGGCCATCCTAACTGTCTTTTAAATCCAACAGGATTTTATTATAATTTAAAAATAGCCAGGTCACCCTAGGACTTTTTTCAGTGTTACCCAAATATCACTTTTACTGCCCAAACAGAAGTAGGCCATTATCTCACAGTAGAAAATAAAAGAAGCTAGCATGAGACCCAGGTAGTTTTAAATGGCATGAAGGATGAGAGTCACCATTCTTATCTAGTGGCTCTGGACAGCGTCACTTGCAAACAGTACTGCCTCATATACAGATAACAGTGCCTGACACCCATTCTCTTTATCCAAAAGGCAGAGGTGAACGAACACGTTCCCATGCACGTTCACCTCTGCCTTTTGGATAAAGGGCAAGAAGAAAGGAGCATTTACATTGAGAAAGAATTAGAAGACTTGTTAGTCTCCTTTTAAAACTTCTTTACATTCCACGCAGAGTAACTCTTAGGGAGAAAAACACTGCAAAAATAATCAGCAATGTATTGCAGAGGCTCATCAGCTCCTGCCTGACAGCTCACGTTGGTTGGATGGAGGCTGTGGATAGGCTTTTAGATTTGCTAACCTGTAATTTTGTTTCTAGAGTGGCCGAAAGTGGAAGGAGTTTTCACTCCCTCTCAGTAAGCCCTATTGCACAATTGTGACTTCTGCCCTGTTAATATTGACTGCCAGGTTTTTGAGGATAAGGGAGAGTTCCCTGACATCTTTGGGGTGAAGAAGAGATGGAGGGAGCAAAGCTGCCAAAGACCTCCTGTGACTTTGCAGTAGTATCCACTCATAAGTGCTGGACCATGATTTCCTGGGGAGAACAGTGGCCCTAAAGACAGGCCCCTGGGCTATTTCCTGGCTCTGACGCAGCTTCAAACCTGCCATGTAACTGCTCAGTCTAAATGTGTTCATTTACGGAACTGAAATAATCCTGCTAAGATAACCTACTTTCTTTGCTTCATGATGTTTGGCTAAGAATAAGTAACTGGGACTACAGGCATGTGTCACTATGCACATCTAATTTTTGTATT
Source organism: Saimiri boliviensis (assembly GCF_048565385.1). Classification (NCBI taxonomy): domain Eukaryota; kingdom Metazoa; phylum Chordata; class Mammalia; order Primates; family Cebidae; genus Saimiri; species Saimiri boliviensis. The sequence goes on from NC_133452.1 coordinate 96,951,488, forward strand.
TTTTGCAGAGACAGAGTCTTGCTCTGTTACCCAGGCTGGTCTCGAACTGCTGGGTTTAAGCAATCTGCCCACTTTGGCTTCCCAAAGTGCTGGGATTACAAGTGTGAACCATCACACCTGTCTAAAATGTTTTGTACAAATGTGAGATGTTGTGTGACATGTCACTGAAACAGGGTGGTATAAGAGAAAAGTTTTGGGAACTAGCAGACCAGAATAGGCCTGTCCGAGAAAAGTGCAGTGGCGCCATCTCGGCTCACTGCAACCTCCGCCTCCCAGGTTCAAGCAATTCTCCTGCCTCAGCCTCCTAAGTAGTTGGGACTGCAGGCGCGTGCCACCACACCCAGCTAATTTTTGTATTTTTAGTAGAGACGAGCGTCTCACCATGTTGGCCAGGATGGTCTCCATCTCTTGACATCGTGATCCGCCCGCCTCTGACTCCCAAAGTGCTAGGAGGCATGAGCCACCGCGCCTGCTCCGAAGAAAGCTTTTTAAAAGCAAAGGCAACTTGATTTGTTAATTGATCATCCAACTTCGTAAAAGTATTTTTCTCATGGTAAAATAGAGAACATTGTGGGTGAGGAGCAGGTCGGGAGACGGAATTCTCCCCGCCGCCCCAATAGATTGTATGTGTGGGTCGCTATTGCTGGGACCCACTAGGGCTCTAGACTGAGACACGGGGTAGAAGTGGGTAGAAGTGGGATCCTCTGCAGGGCAGTGTCAGATGTGTCTGTGTGATGTAGTCATGGGAGAGGCACGAGTCTTGGGCGAGTGTATCTTAGGGGTGTGGAAGTGTCTGCAAGGGCCTCCGTGGTATGTCATCACATGATATGTCATGGGCATGACCCCGAACGTTCACCCGAGGGTGGTGAGAGAGAGAAGGCCAGGATCTGAATCAGTCTTGACAGAGCAGATGAAGTTTGTTATTGTTTTTTGCCCCTCCCGAGGGACTCTGGAAATGGCCCCCTGGGAGGTCAATTCTTGGAAAGAATACGAGGGCAGTTAAGACCTCTCTGTCTCAAGCTCTCCGGGCTTTTTGCAGCTACCAGGGACTGCGAGGGTCTGCGTCCTGGGTGGAAGGAAGCGGCGTCAGTCAACTTCCTCGCAGCGGCTGCAGCGGCGCGGGCAGCGGCGGAGCGCGCGGGTCTGCGCATCCCGCCCCCAGGTCGGGAAGGGGCGGAGTCGGGCGTCACCCGCCCCCGGCGGTCTCCTCCTCCCGGCCGCTCCCCCGAGCCTAGCCAGTCGCGGTCACAACCGCCCGTGGGAAGCTGGTGGCCGGGACCCCGAGGCGGGAGTGCGGGCTGGGCCGGGCTAGGCTGCGCGCGCGGGCTCGGCCGCCGCCCCTGCCGGTGAGTCCAGCCGCGGGAGGCGCGGAGCGGGTCGAGTTGGGTATCGGGACTGCGAGGTCCGGGAGCCCCGGGGCCCGAGCTCGGGAGGCGGGGATGTCTGCATCGCGGCGTTGGAGAGTCCTCGCACCCAATCCGGGAGGGGAGGTCCAGAGCCGCAGCGTTAGGAAACCCGAGGCCAGGGGCCGGAGTTTAGGGCCCCGATGTTGAGTCTCAGAATCCGAGCCCAGAAGGACGACGGGTCGGGGTGTTGGGGAGCCCTGGAGCTCTGAACGTCTGTAGTGGGGTGGCCAGGACTACGATGCTGGGGAGACTTGGAGCCCGAGCCCGGAGAACTGGCGGGGGTGTCGGGGCCGCAGTGTTGGGGAGCTGGAGCCCGGAGGGCTGGAGATTCACGACCGGGACGTGGGAGAGTCCAGCAGACGGAACGAGGGGCGCCCTGTCCGCATTTTCGGGGCGCCCTCCGCAGGGCGGAGAGGAACGGAACCCGGGAGGGGAGTGCGATGGAGAGGAAGCCGGGGGCGGGAGGGGCAGCCCGAGGTAGGAGAGCCTGGGAAAGAGTAGAGTGGGGCTAGGCAGGAGGTTTCGCCGGGGTAAGATGGAGGGGGCTTCTCCGAGCCGGCGGGCGCGAGGAGCGGGGTTGTGCTGAGAGCCGCGGGCGGCTGGTTAATGGGCAGATGCTGGGGCTTGGCGGGATGGGAACGCTGCGGCGGGGGGTCGGAGGTGGCTGGCGGGGCCAGAACGCTGGGAATGTCTGTCTCAGCTAAGGGAACGCAGCGCCCTCGGTGGAATAGGGTCGTAGACTACTCGAGAGGGAATCTAATCGAGAGAGCAAGACCAGGCATCCCCCGAGGAGGGCGGGTGGGGACCTCGCAGTCAGCGCGCTTGGGGAGTATTAGGAGCCTGGGGTTGGGAGGCTGCTGCACCTCGCCCACCCAGTGCGGGGACCTGGAGGCAGCCGGGCACCGCAGCTTCCTGTGCAGCTGTGGGTGCTCCAGGCACCGGCAGATTAGCGGAAGGGTCAGGGGCCTTGGCAGGCTCGTTATCTTGACCTAAGTTGCATCCCGTATTTCTGAGCTGGGTTAGAAATGATTTTGTACGGGGACCCGATGAGAAGAGCCTGGGCTAAAAAGAATAGTTATGGAGTAAGATTTCAAATGTGCAAGTAATACCTACCTGTGTGTGTGGCCTAGGGATAACCCATATAAATCAGGTATGTGTGACTTTTAGACCCACGTGTACTTCTTGTTCCAGTACTCCGTGAGAGGCTGCTTCTGCGTAAAAACGAGAAAAATCCACAACCTATACACACACCAAACAACGCCCACACAGGCACTGTCTTCCACAGTCGAGTAAACATGAGGGTATTGTGCAGTTTGGGACTGTGTCAGTGAAGACTCCTGTTACTGAACTTGATAGGAGTTGCCTGCCTGGAAGGTGGACTGCCCTTGACTTGCCCTGTTAAGATCATCCACAGCCTGTTCCCAACCCCGAGCTGCTGCACCCTTGACCAGGTCAACTGGAAGGGAGCCAGACTGCTTAGGACCTCAGCGGATGAATATCCAAGTGTGTATCTAAAAACAAAGGACCAAGTCATGGCTTTTGTTTTTGTTTTTTTATTTATGTTGTTTGTCCTTGGGTGCATGTCCTTCAATTATTAGTTAAATGTTGACTATCTTATATTAACTAATCTTGTATTGTTAATTATGTATGGTAATTAGTTCAGTTATTTGGTGTAACAGCCAATTCAGGAAGACCCAGAGTAGAGGAATCTCGTTAAGTATATCCATTGAAAGATACTTTTTTTTTTTTTTTACGGTTATGTGTAGGGGGTGGGGTGGATTTTCTTCTGGTGTATATAGGTCCCTCTTCTGACACACTGAGATTTGAGCGTCATTGCAAGAACAAGGATTATTTTGGCAACTAGCATTTGTTGGGTCTGTTTGTCAATTCATGAAAAGGAAATTCAAGTTAACAGGACAGAAAGTGATTTATTCATTTTACAAGAATTATTTCAGGACAAGCATTTTTCCATTAAGGGTGTATGTATGCCTTATGGAGTGGTCAGGACTTTGCACCAAAATCTGCATTATCATTCCTGCAGCAGTATACTTACTCACTTGGACGTAACACTTGCTGATGCTTCCAGTTCTTTATCCAAATGTTAAAATAAATATGCCATTATTTATACATTCAAATCAGTATTTCTCCCCTTCAAAAACCTAATCTTGGCAAGCTGTGTACTAATTCTAGTGATGCTGTCACTGCTGAGAATAATTTTGGAGCTCCTGCTTTGGAGTTGCCTTCAGAGTTTGCAACACATTTCCCGATTGCCTCAGTGATGGCAAACCTTCCTCAGCTGGGAAATAGCCAGGTACTGTGCAGGGCCAACTTGAGCTTCCGAGGTGGGGAATAGAGGTTGCCAATATGAAGTATGCCCATTAAAGTAATGAAAATTCTCCTGAAGGACCGGCAGTTTTAAAAGGGGCATTCAGTAATGGCATGGAGTATGTGTTCAGGATTGGAAGGAATTATGGTTGGTCCCTGAACAACACCGGGGTTAGGGTCTCCCATCACCTCCACAGTGGAAATTTTGAATACAATGTTTAACTCCCCCAAAACTTAACTGTATTTTGAACACAAAACCTTCATTTTGGTGTTTTATGCTCTGGTATGTTTCTGGTATATGTATAAAGTAATTGGTCCTGTCACTTTATTTTTGTAGCTTATGGCATATTGGGCTAGAAAAAGTAAGTCTTTCTTTCGTCCTTCCTGATACTTGTTACTAGGCAGTCTCCATCACTGAATTTTCACAGAAAGTAAAACAAAAATACAAAAGACTTGCTGTCTCACCAAAAAAAAAAAGGTACCCAGAAAGCCATTGGCCCCAGCTGTAGGTAATGCCTGGTGCTTGACTTTTGATGTGAAAGGATCTGTAGAAGTAAAGAAAAGAGAATGATTTCTGAACATTCATTTCAACTTTGAGATTTCATGGCACACAGTATAAAAAAATGAAGTGAACATATTTGTTTTTAAAATCCCCATTTTTTTTTTCAGGTTGTGTATCATAAAGGGTCACACAGCTACTGCTTGAATCTTGATCTAGCTGTGATTTGGGGCAAGTTGTTTCATCTCTTTTGGCCTCAAGTTTTCTTACCTTAAAATGCAGATATCAATGAGTATGTACCTCATGGGGCTGTGATAAAGATAAAATAACATTGATGCTTGTAGAACACTTGAGTTCGGTGCCCAGCACATCATGAATGCTCAATAGATGCTAGCTATTCTTGTTAGGAATACTTATTGATAGTTGTTAATTAAAATTCCTTGGAAGCCATGTGGAAATTTATCATTTCCCAGGTTATGATATTCCCTTTGGTTGGATTTTGCAACTAAATACAAATAGAACATTTTGGTTTTTGCCTTCCTGGTCTTTTAGGAGTTTTTAACGGGTAACCTTAAAAACAACTACAATTAGTTCCATTTTATTTATTTAGAAATGAGGAAACACAGACTCCAAATAAATGGGGTCAGTGCTCCCAGTTACTTTCTTTTGAATTCGTATTTCTTTTTTAAAAAATGAGCATTCCTGTTATGATTGTAATATTAGGTATAACAGTTTGGTGTGGTAATGCAAATCTGAAAGAAAAAAGTTTAAAAGCCTCTCCTTTAATTTTTTTTCCTTCATCCAGTGAAAATATTATTCTAACGAAACAGCTACAGTTCTCTTGGCATGTATTGAAAGAGATGTTTCTGGTAAACATTCCCTTCATTCCAAATTTGAGTTTTGCTCTGCTGCGTTTTTTAAACAATAGGGAAGAATAGCCTGGCACTGAAATCTCAGCTCTTCTGTAAATGTCAATGCTTTTTTTTTTTCAAGTTTATAAATGTTATTTACTATATATACATACATTTATTAGAAAGATGAGAAAGTTTCATCGTAATTTTAATCAGATGATTGGGGCTGCTATGTAATAGTTAATGTTTCATGAAATGTTGACCTTTTAGTGAGAATTCTCTGTTTTAAGCAAGCAAATGCTGGAGATGGAGAGGCTTGAGATACAGGCTTAGCCCTTCAGAAGTTCACATCATGTGCTCTCTTAGGATGATGCATGAACAAAAGTTTCTTCTCCTAATGGCCTGTGGAGCTAAGGATTAATATGGATTCCACTACATGGTCTTTTCCCTCAATTTCTCCAAGAAGGGTAAATAGGTGGATCTCTCAATAATGTTCATATTTTTGAGCAGATTAACTCTGTCAGAATTAGATCCCGATATGCACTCAGAGGCCATAAAAGGAGATAATAGCTATAAAAGTACTTAGTGAATTACAAAGTTATATATCCGTAAGATAGGGTGGTACTATTGCTATACCAAACTTTCCTGGAATGTTGTGTTTGGTCTTGCTCTGTCTTCTGAGTAGCGGTTTATGTACTTGTAAAGTACCAGGAAACAGTATACATTGTGGCTTAAACTGGAGCCTTGAATCTTTTTTTTTTTTTTGAGAAGGAGTCTTGCTCCGTCACCCAGGCTGGAGTGCAATGGTGTGATCTTGGCTCACTGCAACCTCCATCTCCCAGGTTCCAGTGATTCTCCTGCCTCAGCCTCCTGAGTAGCTGGGATTATAGGCGCATGCCACCATGCCCAGCTGATTTTTGTTGTTTTTAGTAGAGATGGGTTTTACCATGTTGGTCAGGCTGATCTCGAACTCCTGACCTCGTGATCTGCCCATCTCGGCCTCTGAAACTACTGGGATTACAGGCTTAAGCCACCGTGCCTGGCCTGGAGCCGTGATTCTTAATGGGGAAAAGTGGGTGGTGAATTTGCCCCTTTCCCCCAGAGGATGAACGTTTGTGATGTCTGGATTTGATTGTCATAACTGGAGGTGGGAGGGTTGTTACTGGCTTCTAGTGAATGGAGACCAGAGATGTTGCTATCCATCCTATAATGCACAGGACAGCCCTCACAACAAAGAATTATCTGGTTCAAAATATCCGGTAGTGCTCAGAAGCCCTTGGCTAGAGCGTGGGATCTGGAGTAAGGATAAACCTGCATTAGCACCCTGACACCACCAGTTCTCAACTGTGCCACGCTGGGTGTGTTACTTAATCTGAGTATCCATAGAATGCGTATCTGAAGAGATGTGAATTAAATGAGAGAGTGTATATGAAATGCTCAGCACACAGAAGGACCGCAATAAGTGTTAACTCTTAGTATCATGACTGGTTAGTAGATGTAGGTCAAAATCCAAAGACTGTGCTTCAAACAGACATAGCTTTTGTTTATTTACAGGAAGAATCCAGATTTCTTGTTTCCATTTGCGTGCCCAATGAAAGGATAGGGCAGGGGCACAGACTTAGGGCCTCCAGCATCCCTGGTACCTTCTGCATTCTGGCCTAGTTTCTGCCAGACAGCTAAGTGTAGTCTGCAGATCAACCAAGCAAACAGGACAGTCCCCCAGACTTGTGTGGAGGAAAGATGGGTTGAGGATGGAGGAGCTTTCTGTTCCATGTGAGCTACGCTTGGAAGGAAGAGATAGCCAGGCCAGGAAGCTCCTTCTGATTGAACTTATGTCCCAGGCCTCTGAAGGCTCTTCTCAGACCCCTGTCCAGACACGATCAGAGAATTTCCTCTGCTGTGTGAGGAGGTCTGGCCATTTCCGCCTCCTTTTGCTTTTCTTTCTTTCTTTCTTTTTTTTTTTTTTTTTTTTTTTTTTTGAGACTGAGTTTCGCTCTTGTTACCCAGGCTGGAGTGCAATGGCGCGATCTCGGCGCACCACAACCTTCATCTCCTGAGTTCAGGCAATTCTCCTGCCTCAGCCTCCTGAGTAGCTGGGATTATAGGCAAGTGCCACCATGCCCAGCTAATTTATTGTGTTTTTAGTAGAGATGGGGTTTCACCATTTTGACCAGGATGGTCTCGATCTCTTGACCTCATGATCCACCCGCCTCGGCCTCCCAAAGTGTTGGGATTACAGGCATGAGCCATGGTGCCTAGCCCCTTTTGCTTTTCTTTAACCAGGTTTGGTGGTTCACGAAGCCTGTAATCCCAGCACTTTGGAAAGCCCAGACAGGAAGACAGCTTGAGCCCTAAGAGTTCAAGACCAGCCAGGGCAATATGGCAAGACCCCATCTCTACAAAAAGTATAAAAATCAGTCAGTTGTAGTGACACGTGCCTGTAGTCCCAGCTACTTGAGAGGTCCCAGCTACATGTGCCTGTAGTCCCAGCTACTTGAGTCACACACACACACACACACACACACACACACACACACGAGCCACATGAATGAATAATCAACTCAGTAACAAGCAGATCTTGAGCAGCAGGGTGGAGTGGGGCAAATTCTGTGCATAGAGAATGTTTAGCAGACAAGGATGTAAATAAGTAACAGTGTTTTTTTAGCTGTGATCTAGAAACTATTGGTACTGTGGTTCTCAGTCCTGGCTATAGAATAGAATCACCTGGGGCTGTCTAAGAATATTGGTGCTCCAGCCCCACCCCAGACCATTGTTAGTAAGTCAAAGTGAGTAGCTCCTAGGTATCAGATTTTTTTAATTTTTGGATAATTCTGATGCCCATTGTGAGTTGAGGGTCAAGGACCACTGTCTTGTGAAATGAATGACTTGCATTAAAAAAATAAGAGAAGAAACGGTAATTAAAAATATCTTAGTAACAAGTATTGTTTTGTTAAAATTTGCTTAGTCATGGGTATATGCTGGCTTCTAATTGGTTGTGGTCAAAGTTTGAACAACATTGTTTTGGAACCTTAGAGGTGTTTAGTTATAGTACTAACAATTTACCTCATTCAATATTTCTGTGTGCACATCTGCTGGACAGTTTTCAAAGTGCTTTTATATATTTTCTCAAATATGACTTTCGCTACCATCCCATGAGGCATAAAGAGTGATATGGTTTAGCTCTGGGTCCCCTACCCAAATCTCACCTTGAATTGTAGTAATCCCCCCAGAGCAAGGGCTGGACCAGGTGGAAATAATTCAGTCATGGAGGCAATTTCCCACATGCTGTTCTCTCCAGATCTGATGGTTTTGTAAGGGGCTTCTCCTGAAAGAAAGGTTTTTCTTTCCTCAGTGTCTTGGAGTGGTATAGGCTTTCCAACCATCTAGGTGGCAAATAAACAGTTCATATTTTCCTGTGTGAAGAATATTCAATACAATATCAGAGCAGGATTTGTTGAAGGAGTGAATTAGTAATCATGATGAATGTTAATATACAACGGAGGTAATAGATGGCTTCAAAAATTTGAGACAAGTACACCTAGGGAAGACCCAAGGCTGGTTCACCTCTCTTTCCAGGGTGACCTGGTTCCTGACTTTAATCAACCCTATAAGAATTTGAGAAAGACCAGAGCTAGGGTTATTGATTTAAGAGCTTTTCGTTGATTTTGAAACACAGCTAACAGTAGAGGTGGTGACATTTATCCTTCTAGGGTCCAAGATTAAAAGGAGCAAAGAAGGAGAAAAATCTCTGTTATTAAAGAATAGAGAATTGGCTGCTTTTCAACAATATTGTGAAACTCTGTATTTGCCCTGTCCTTAACACCTGCTCTTTTGAGTCCAAGAGAATACCAAAAGGTTCAAAATAAATCCATCATCATGAAACTGGAGGTGAGCTACACTTACCCAACCCAGGAGAAGATGGAAATAAGATATACATACTCTGCTGAATAATGTCTGTGGATCATAATTTTGGGAGAAATGACTTTGTTGGTGAAAACTGTTTTCTTGTTTTCTTCTTAGATTCATAAAGAGAATTTGGTAAATCTGTATAAAATATGGAAGAAAAGAGCAGAGAGTATACAGTCAATGGTGGAGTATAATGGCTCTCAAATTAGAAAATTTATATTCTCCATGGTGAATTCATTCCAGAAATCCCATTCTAGCTTTTTGATTCCTGCACTTAAGCAAAATAAAGGCATTACTTATTCCCTTGAGTTTTCAGAGCCCTGAGCACTTTAGAAAGTGGAATTCGTTTCATGGACTAATACTGAATTGCCTGCAGTACTAAAATACTACCCAGGTAGGTTCAAGGATGTCATTGAAACTGGGTGGCATTTCAAGAAGGTAGAAGTGGATTCATCAAATCTTGGTTTGATGAAGAGATTCCAGTTGATTCATGAAGTGCTATAGGTGTTTCTTGGATTGCATGGTTTTTTTTTTCCTCTTTAAAACATACTGAATAATGACTTGTTTATGACTTTTTTTTCTTTTTATTACTATTATTTTTTTCTTTTTTTATTTAAAGATGGGGTTTCACCATGTTGGTCAGGCTGGTCTTGAACTCCTGACCTCAGGTGATCTGCCCACCTTGGCCTCCAAAGTGCTTGGATTATAGGCATGAGCCACCGCACCCAGCCCGTTTATGACTTTTATCTCCAGAACTATTGCCCCCTTCTGAGAAGCTGCTGGTCTGAGGGTCTTGTCTCATCTGGGATGTAAATATTTTAGGCTTTTGTAGCTCTGAAGAATCACTCTAACTCAGAGGGACACTTGGGAGGGAGAGGGAGAAAAAGGCAGTAGATGTTGTTGGGGCATAAATGAAATAAGGCTGGAGCAGCAGAGGTGGGGTTCAAATAGGAAATTTGTCAATTCATTTATAGGGATTTTTTTTTTGTCCACTTAATAAGTACCCAACACTGCTAGATTCCTTGAGAGATCTAAGAGAAGTGTAAAGCATGTCTTTGTGTGTTTAAGGAGCCTAATACATTTGGAGTGTCTGCTTTTTTTCCATGAAAGAGAACACTTTAGAGTGTTTATAAATTGTGTGTAGGACTCTGGCAGTAGGTGCAATACCACTCATTGTGAGACAGGGCAAAGTCAGTGGGAGCTCTTTGTACTTTGAGTGTAATTCAGGAGAAACAACCTGAGTGAGATCTTGAAAGAAGAATAGCATCTAGAGAGGGAGACATTTATGATGGAAAGCATAGCTTCTGCAATAGCACATAGGCAAAAATCAGAATAGCATATGTAAGGCCCTGAGGAAATCAGTTTATTCGTCTTCATTTTTCTTCGTGTCACTTGGTACCACTTCACATGTATGTGTGTGTGTTTACTCCCTATCTTCTGTGCTGGATTGCAGCGGTCAGCTACATAAGGAGTACAAAGAGTAGGACCTCAGATCTAGATTCCCTTTTGCAATTGGGTGTTTACAGAAAGGGAAAAAAATGAAATCAGTCATTAAAAAAATACTTTTCAAGGGTTTACTTTGTGCTTGGTTGGCACAGTTCTAGGTACAAGAGATACAGAGATGAGCAAGGTCCCTTCCTTCATACATCATATATTCTCTTGGGGAAGGCAGACAATAAACAAGTAAATCAGGAAATAAGTGTATGATTTTAGGTAGTGAAAAATGCTATGAAGAAAAATAAATCAGGATAAGGGGAAAGAGAGTGCCAGTTTTAGGTAAGGGTAAAGGTAAGATTTTACATTAGCTCTTAGCTTCCTTAGAGAAGCTAAAGGCCACTGAAGTCTTTGCTAATGGAGTTCCAGCTTTATTCTATGCCATCTTGTCCATTGACCCTCTCAGCAATACACACATACACAGACACACACACACACACACACAGTGGACATTCAGCAAGTATTTCATAATAGTAATAATAATAGTCTTGCTAGACTTGAATTGGAGCATTTTTTTTCTCCTTTTTACTTTCTATAAAATGTTTTTAAGTTTAAAACATACTGTCATTAGACCTTTACAGAAGAAGCATGAATTGCACACGAGAGGACACGTAGGTACTGATGCCAATAGCAGTGATCCATACGTCATCTCTGTGGAAGAGAAGATTGAACGCAGCTGCACCAAAATGTTGTCACATGAAAAAGGAAGAAAATATTAAACTGTTTATAAATATGTGGCTGTGATACAACTCATGGCCTAGAGAACCACTGGGTCTAAATATTAACCACATTCTAAAGGAAGTAATAATACATCCATGCATACGTAAAAGCATACAAAGACATAAAATAGCTACTATGTTTGGAGCAATCACTGTGTGCCAGGCATTGTGCAATGTACTTGTGTTATCTTTGGTCCCTGCACCAACCTTAGGAGGGAGATAGCCCAGTACAAATGGGAAACAGAGATGATGAAGTGGCATGCAAGGCTATTACAGTTAGTGTCACAGCAAGGATGGCAGATTCCTTGTTTGTGTGGGGGGCATGGAATAGAGTTTGAGAATGTTGGTTTAATCAAAGGATTCCTTGGAGTGTATATCTAACCTGGCATTACTTCAGGGTGGAGTTTCCTGTCTGTCCAGCTGAGCACCCTATCTAAGAAATTCTAGAAGGTGGGAATTTCTGGGGCTGACTCTGAATGGATGTAACTGGTTCCCTGAACCTATTGGAGGCATGTAATGCATAGAACATTTTTTTCACCATTTCATATGCCTGTACAACCACATACACATCCGTCAAGCAGCTGCATGAGCCATTAAAACTTGGAAGTGCTTAGTTTTTGGCTGGGGATGACAGCAGCTCAGTGTGGAGCCACCACCAGCTCACTAAAGCTGACTTGGAACTGTAACTTGTGATTATGTGTATCTGTAAAAGATCTAGGTAATGAATATCGGAAGGATGTGAGATTTAGTAAACTTCCACAGCATAGATAACTAATAATAATCAAATTATTATTACTGGTGGTGAAAAAGGTTGGGCAGTAATGGATGATCTAGAGTGACAGTGATGTTCTCCATGTGTTTAACTCCCTCATGTTGACCCAGAATCCACCCATGTTTCTAGAGAGGCAGGTTGGTCTCTTGGTGCCTCTGTGACCTGGGAACAATGCCCTCAAAACCTCTGATCTAAAGCAGATTACATTTAATGAGCACATGTTATGTGCTAAGAGTTTTACATGTATTTCTTTCTCTCTCTCTTAAGCTTTCTGTTACTAAAAATTTAAACAGGCAGAGATAGACAATATGGCATAATAAATCAATCCTCATGTGCCCATCAACCAACTTCAGTAGTAACTCATGGCCAACTCCATATATATATATATATATCTTACCTCTAGATTATTTTGAAGCAAATCCCAGACATCATATTATTTGTGAGCATTACAAAATGTGTTTCCAAAAGATAAGGGCCCTTTTATTATAATTCTTTTCACTTCACAATAACCCTGTTAGATACCACTGTATCCCTCTTTGATAGATGAAGGCTCTGAGACACAAGGAGTTTAAATTACTTGTCCCTGGTCACTCAAATTGTAACTGAGAGAGTCAGGATTCAAATCCAAGTTGCCTAACTCCAAAAGCCCATCTTGTTTACTACCAAGCTATATGGTTGTTACCAGACCCCACTGTTGTAGCTAATCCTTGCATTACAGAATTGGATCCTGGGATTAGCAAACTCCTGCAGACATGACTATTGATTTCTATGAATTCAACTATTTTCCCATCGCTGCAAATTGGGTTCATTTAGGTAAAAATGGACAGAATCGCTGTGAAAGGCCTGCCTGAAGGAAAGAAAGAACCAGCCTGAAATATTAATGGGTTCTATTAGGGCAGCAGAACTAATAAAACAGTCAAGTCCTCCTTGTGATAGTGTTTTAAATCTTGGAAAAATCCACAGTGAAAAGGACTTAACAGAAAATATGACTGTCATTGGGTATTGCTGCCAAGGGAACTAAAAGGTTTCTTATAAATGAATTCTCCTTTGGTTTTCTCTTGGCAGAAGGAATCAGCCATCCCACTGAGTCTTTTCAGTTTGTTTCTAGCACAGCTAATTGTGTTTATTTGTCCCCAGAATCACATGCCTCTCTCCTCTCCCTTGCCTTTTCTTAAGGTCTCTTGCCTGCTGTGTACTGCTTTTACTACCAGAAATGTTCTCCTCACCTGGGAGCCAGCTGGCTGCGAACACTGAGTAGACACTGGGAGGCTGATTCTGCCTCTCCAGAGATATGACCTGGCCTGTGTTGCCTTAGGGTAGAGGGAAAGATTGTATAAGCTGGCTAGAAAGGATCTGTTTTTTGTTTGTTTGTTTTTTGCCTCAGATATGTCCACTTGGTCCATGACAGCATTAAGAACAGAGCAGACAGCAAGTAAATAGTATTGATTAATTGATAAATATAGCTTTGCTAGTTGATATGGTTTGGATCCGTGTCCCTACCCAAATCTCACGTTCAGTTGTAATCCCCATTGTTGAAGGCGGGGCCTGGTGACTAGATCGTGGGGGCAGTTTCTCATGGTTTCACATCATCCCCATTGGAGCTGTCATCCTGATAGTTCTTATGAGATTTGGTTGTTTAAAAGTATGTGGCAGCACATCCCTGCTCCCTCTCTTCCTCCTGTTCTGGCCTTGTGAAGTACTCCCTCCCTCTTTTCCTTCTGCTATGATCATAAGCTTCCTGAGGCCTCCCCAGAAGCTGGGCAGATGCCAGCATCATGCTTCCTGTACAGCCTGCAGAACCATGGCCAATTAAACCTCTTTGCTTTGTAAATTACCCAGTGTCTAATATTTCTTTATAGCAGTGCGATAATGGACTAATACACTAGTGAAGTTCAAGAAATTGGTTCTCCATTTTTCCTATATCAAAACATCACATTGACTTTTCTGCATAATACTTTCCTTTGTCATTAGGATCGCTGCACTACCATTTACTCATTTCTTTTATTTTTCTTTTTGAGACAGGGTCTTGCTCTGTTGCCCAGACTGAGGTCCAGTGGTATGACCATAGCTCACTGTTGCCTTGAGCTTCTGGGCTCAAGTGATCCTCTTGCTTTAGCTTCTCATTACGTAGGATTACAGGCATGGACCACCATGTCCAGCTTATTTTTTAACTTTTTTGTAGGGTCTTGCTATGTTGCCCAGGCTGGTCTTGAACTGTTGGGGTTATAGCTGTGAGCCACGATGCCCAACTCCATTTGCTTGATTCCTAAACTTCTATTTCCTTTTCTTCCCCCTTGCCTGTCCTGTCCCATCACAGAAGCTGTGTAAATGCTGGAGAACATCTTAGCTCTTTATAAACTATCTTATCCACCGAGTTCTAGAAGATGTTAATTGTAAGGTTGCAGTTGAGGAAAAGCTGACAAATTCCATCTTTGGCCCTCTATGGAACTGGTTATTATTATTAGAGATGATGCAAGTTGGTGTCCTTTTCAGGGAAAATGTATTTACTTTAAAGATTTGTTATTGCAAATGTTTTGAAATAGTTTTTCATTATTGATATGATCACTACTTTTTTAAACAGTTCAGTGGGAAAAACAGTAGACCACAAGTCACTTAGCTGTCTATAGTAGCGTCAACTCAGGGGTGGCAAATATATGGCTCTGTGTCACTGCTCCATCCTGATCCTCACCTTCCTCAAGAGCTTGTGGCAGACATTGTGAATCCGTAACACCTTGCCGTCTAAGCTCCAGTCCAGGCTTGGAATGCTACTTGACACAGGACTCCAGGAAGTCATTACCAAGCAATAGAGGTTGGCATGATGAGTGAAATCTATTTGCCATTTCCTAAATAAGTGGTCTCTAAAGCCCTTCCCATACTAAAATTCAGTGAGCTTTTTAGCTTGTGGTCGTATTCAGTCCCTAACAGCTTGGGAGCACATCTCCTCATTCAATGACATTACCATCCATAGATGCCAAACCCTTTCTAGAAAACAGAAGAGAATGGAAATTTTTTTAAAATTAATTTTTTAAAAAGATGCAGGGTCTCAATCGTCACCTAGGTTGGAGTGCAATGGTGTGATCATAGCTCACTATAGCCTCCTCTCTGGGCTCAAGCGATCCTCCCTCCTCAGCCTCCCAAGTACTTGGGACTACAGGTGCATGACACCACTCCTGGATAATTTTTATTTATTTCTTCTTTTGTAGAGACAGGGTCTGTGTTGCCCAAGCTGGTCTTGAACTCCTAGGCTCAAGTGATCCTACTGCCTTGGCCTTCCAAAGCACTGGGATTACAGGTGTGAGCCACCATGCCTGGCTGGGATATTTTAAACACTAGTGGTTCATGGAAGATTTGGAGGTCGCAACTCTTCCTTTGCAACTTACAGTAGGCCATTCAGTCAGTGGTTTGTAGATTGGTTGGTTAGTCTGTAAGACTAAATCAAATCATTCTTAAGGAGGAAACAGAATGCTAATACAGTGCTGAAGGGGAAGAAAAAGGAATTGAAACCCAGAGGCTGTCCTGCAGGGGTTCCCACTCTGGTATAGCAGTTTTATTAAACTGAATCTAGATTATGTATAGTTTAATGAGATGGGAAAGCAAAAAACTTAGTACCTAGTAATAACTAACTCGCTATCAGCTAATAATTCTCTTTACTTTTGAAGAAATTTGGAGACTATTAAGATAGTGCCTATGAAGCATCAAGACTTCCTTGGTAAGGTTTTAAGTGTTTATGACCATATTATAGACAATGTATTGGATGGCAGTAATGGCTCAGGCCAGTCCTTAGTCACCAAAATCCTTATCAGCTGGTAGAATGTGCAGGCAGAAGCTGCGTGGGCTGCTCCAGGCCTGCCTGTCTCTAGCAGGCTTGACAGAGGATGCCAGGCTGCCTTCTGGGTGGTTAAGATCAGGCTGTGTATTGTATGCACTGGTGTGGTTTTCTCTTTTTATTTTTATTTTTTTTGAGACAGAATTTCACTCTTGTTGCCTAGGATGGAGTGCAATGGTGCCATCTTGGCTCACTGGAACCTCCGCCTCCTGGGTTCAAGTCATTCTGTCTCAGGCTGCTGAGTAGCTGGAATTACAGGTGCGCACCATCACACCCGGCTAAGTTTTTGTATTTTTAGTAGAGACGAGGTTTCTCCATGCTGGTCAGGCTGGTCTTGAACTCCTGACCTCAGGTGATCTGCCCGCCTCAGCCTCCCAATGTGCTGGGATTACAGTCGTGAGCCACCACACCCGGCCGGTTTTCTCTTGTTTTAATCAACAGTACATTCTTTTGCAAGGAAAAGTCAAACTGAGGCTCATTTTGGAATGCTCTGATTTCAGAGCAAGGACAGCAGAGGTACTTTTCCATTTCAAAAGTCTCAACTGAATATTGGGTATGGGGTGAGGAAAAGCAGGAAAGAAAAACCCATCTAGGTTAGACAAGATATTAGATTAGCTAAGTATTTTCTAAAAATTAGATAAGATTTAGAGTCCCCCCCCCATTAATTGTATACTTTTATCTAGTAATTCATATGTAAAAATTATACTTAAGCTGAAATCACTTCTGACTTACTATTGTTCTTTATTTTCTGTATGTTTTTGGATGCCGTATAAAAAGAAGCTCCCCAAATTATCATTTGCTTGTTATTTGGGGAATCTGAAAGTAATTGAATTCTCTGGTGGGATGAGTGGTGGGTGAGGCTGAAATAGTGAGTTGGGGAATGAATGTAACTTTTCAGTAGATAGTACAGTCCTTTGTCAAAGGCGGTGCTGGGGTGATGGAAACAAAACTGCAAGTGCTGACCTTGAAGTTCTGGTAACATTGAATGCTTGTCTATTCCTAGCCCATATGATCTATGGATGTGCCCAAATAGCTTCTTGCTGGTACTGTATTCTCTGTTTTCTAAAGGCGCCTTAGGGACTTTAAAATACACACTTTTGTTTTAAAATGCATCTTATTCGAATGTTAACTCTATGGTAAACTTACAAAATACTGGCTGCTAGACACTGAATAAGCTTAAAATGCAAAAGTGACACTTTCTCAACCTGTATTCATCTTACTGCTTGTAATTGCATTCAGTTTTTCAGCTTTAATTCATAAGGCTTAAGTTCTTGGCCTTTATTATTCTTTTCCGTTTATAGATGGCATTACTGTTACCAGAAGGATTGTGGTTTTTTTTTTTTAAAGTATGTGATTCATTTAATTTGATGGGAGTCAGGCTTGGGCTCTCTGCCTTCTAGCCCACTTTGCCTCCAAGATCAATGCAACCTCAAAGAAGGAAAGTTGTCAGTTTTTTTAATGGTGTATATGATGGATGTACCTTGTTGATATCAATAACTGTATCTACTACATTATAGCTTTGATTAATCATAGTCTTCAAGTAAACTGACTTGCTGACATGTTCTACTTTGGAGAAAAAAAAAAACACAGGAAAATCAAGTGGTATTAGAATTTTTGTTTAAAAGCAATTTCCCAGGGAGAACATCCTTGGGAATTAAGTTTAAGAGGCAACTAGGAAGTTTTGTTTAAGAGCAAAACTTAAAGGGGAAACTTTGTTTTGTTTAAGAGCAAAACTTAAAGGGAAACTTAACTTCCCTATAATCCTTTGTTAGGGGGAGTGCCTAACTCTGCCTTTAAGTTTTGCTCTTAAACAAGACTTCCTAGGCTTACTACAGACACAGTCCTATCTTCTTTACATTGGTATCTCCATTAGCCAAACTGCACATGGAAAGAGAGAAAGGACCTGGACAGAATTATGTTCACTTACATTTAGAAAAGTGAACTAATACATTGGGTAGAATGATTTCCAATAAACAAGGTTGAAACAGAAAGCATTTCCTGAATAGCATAAAAGTTTAGGGCACGGGCTCTGGAGCCAGACTACCTGGGCACAGATTCTGGCTCCACCACTTCCTGTCTGGATTTTGGGCAAGGGACTTCACTTGTTTCCTTATCTGTATAAGAGCTAAAAATAATAGATTCCATTTCATAGAGTTGAGAGCAATAAATGTTTTATTTATTTAAGTCACATGCAATGAACTTAGAACCACGTGTAGTATAGAGTAAGTGCTCAATATATGTGAGTCATTTTAGTAATTATCACTGGCAACTGGATAAAGAGCAGTAACAACGGGGAAGAAGGAATGCTGTATCTCTGGTTTCTGGCTTGAGCACCTGGGTGCAGCCATTTACTGAGATAGGAACTAGAGGCACAGGACAGAAGTAGGGTTAGTGGGAGAAGCTTGATTCTCTTTTGGTAGTGTTCATTTTAGGTATCTTTGCTACAGCTGAGCAGAGCTATCAAGTGGGCATCAAACATTCTCCCTTCCAGATGTTAACACAATTTTGTGGAATATTATTCAACCTTAAAAAGGAAGAAAATTGGCCAGGTGTGGTGGCTCACACCTATAATCCCAGCACTTTGGGAGATCAAGGTGGGAGGATCACCTGAGGTTAGGAGTTTGAGATCAGCCTGACCGATAATGGTGAAACCTTGTCTCTACTAAAAATACAAAAGTTAGACGGTCATGGTGGTGGGGACCTGTAATCCCAGCCGCTCATGAGGCTTAGGCAGGAGAATCACTTGCACCCGGGAGGTGGAGGTTGCAGGGTGCCGAGATGGCGCCACTGCACCCCAGCCTGGGTGACAGAGTGAGACTCTGTCACACAAAAAAAGACAAAATGGAAATTCCGGTGCATGCTATGACACGGATGACCCTTGGGGATAGTATGCTGAGTGAAATAAACCAGTCACAAAAGGAAAGTACTATATGATTTCACTTATATGAGGTACCTAGAGTAGTATTGTCTACTCTAAATTCATAGAGACAGAAAGTAGAATGGTGGTTGCCAAGGGATTGGGAAGAGGGAGCATAGGAAGTTGTTTAATGGGTACAGAATTTCAGTTTTGCAAAATGAAAAGAGTTCTGGAGACTGGTTGCATGACACTGTGAATTGATTTAACACTACTGAACTGTACACTTAAAATGGTAAGATGGTAAATTTTATGTTATATGTATTTTACTTGGATTTTTTTTTCTCTTAGGGTCTTGCTCTGTTGGCCAGGCTGGAGTGCAGTGGTGCGATCTCAGCTCACTGCAACCTTCTCACCTCCTGGATTCAAGCGATTCTTCTGCCTCATCCTCCCTAGTAGTGGGGATAACAGGTGCGCACCACTACCCTGGCTATTTTGTATTTTTAGCAGAGACAAGGTTTCACCATGTTGGCCAGGCGGGTCTTGAACTCCTGACCTCAAGAGATCCACCCACCTTGGCCTCCCAAAGTGCTGGGATTACAGGCATGTGCCACCCTGCCCAGCTGGATTTTTTAAAAAGTGTGAGTGAGAAAATAATGTATTAAGTCACAAGGTGATAAGTAGTACTGTGGAAAACAAATTAAAAATAGAGCAGAGTTGGGTGTTGTTGAGTGCCAGGGAGAGCACAGATGTGGTATTAAATGAATAGGGTGGTTGGGAAGCCTGCCTCCTTGAAGAGGTGAGATTTGAGCAAAGACTGGAAGGAGTTGTTTGTGTCTTGGCTGCTGTTATAATCTTTGCCTAAATCTGCCTGGGTCCACCTGTGGTATGGCAATGCTCAGTCAATAATCAAGTGGTATATATCTGTTAAAGTACATATTGGTGGGCAGCTGTGGACATGGACATTTCAACTCATTTGGAAAAACAATCCAGGTACTCAGGTAGTACTTCACAGATGATAATCAGATGTCATCTGAGACTTGAGGTTATGTTACAGTAAAGACAAATGGTTATTCTTATATGTGGCCTTTTCTAAAGTCAACCTGTAACCGAGAAACAAACACCAGGGGTGTGATTTCTTTAGTTACTCCAAAATGTACATGTTGTTGTTTGCCTTGAGAAGTTGGCGTGCCTTGGGAGCTGAGAAAACCTACATTTTCCAATATGAGTTTTAAACTCCTTCCTAAGACTAGGATTTTCCAGGCTTCAACTGACCTCCCTGTCAACTTAAAAAGGGTAGCCTAAAAACCCTTATTTCATGTATTCTTTATTTGATGGATCATATGGCATGGAATGGTGAGCTGCTTATAAAAATCCTGTGACCTGGACATGTTTTATTACAAATTTATGAGGCTGGTATAAACAGGTATCAACTTGCTATCATCTAAGCCAATCCTTTATACTCATGAACAAACTGAAATAATTTTGCATCCTTGGATACTTGAACCGATTTTTCTGTGTGTCATTTCTTAACTTCATTTTTCTATGTCTAATAAAAAGAAGTATACTGAGCATGAATCTCTACTTTGGGATCAGGAAGAAGTCTCCCCCTGCTTCCTCTTCCCACTGAACGTTTTGGGGAAATTAATATTTATGGATGGACAGGCACTTTTGCCTCTCCCCAATCCTGTCTTCTGGTCAATAATTTTGAAGCTACACACTAGCAACCATTCAGAACACACATGGCTGTCTGTAACTCTTGTCAGGTCAAATTTACAGAAAAATTGCTAAGATCACAGGGACTAGGTGGGGGAAGAAGAAACTGACTCCCTCTATAAGTCCTTTCTACACTAATGGCAACAAGCCCTGGTGAATTAAAAAATCACCGTTGAATCTATTTTTTTTTTTTAAGACAAAATCTCACTCTGTCACCTAGGCTGGAATGCAGCATCGCTGTCGTGGCTCACGGCAGTCTCAACCTCCCAGGAGCAAGCAGTACTCCCCCTTAGCTGAGACCACAGGTGCATGCCACCATGCTCAGCTAATTGTCTAAAAATTTTTTGTAAAAACAGGGTCTCCCTATGTTGCCCAGGCTGGTCTCAAACTCCTGGGTTCAAATGATTCTTCCATGTATTATGGCTTGCATTTCAGCCTCCCAAAGTGTTGGAATTATTAGTGTGAGCCACCGTGCCCAGGTATTTTGTATCTGTTTTAGAAAGAAGAGGATGAACAGATAGATACACTAATATATATTTATATACACACATATAAACACCTATACTATGTACATTTTAAGATGTAAAGTAAACATCACATGTTAACATGTGATAAATGTTTGTTACATCATCCTCTACACTCTTCTATACACTTGAAATATTTCATAATATAAAAATGAAAGAGAAAGTCACAGGGCATGTTTAGGAATAGCAAATGATATAGAACAGTGATTTTCAAACTTTAATGTGAGCCTTGGCAAGAAATATATTTATTTTAGAAATCAGGAATTTCATGGTAGTACTTATCCTTAATACATTGGATATATTCTGACATGTTCTATTCTGTTTACTCTTTTATTCTGCGTGATGTCAAGCAGTGGGTGATGGCTACAGATACAGGTAAAGGCTAGGTCCTGGAAGCCTTCTGACGGTCAGGCTCAGGAATGTAAGCTTTAGTTGGCAAAGAGGAAAGGCCCACAGGTGGCTTTGGGGCATGTTATGTGAGTTAAACTTTGGCTAAATCAAAAAAGATGGAACTGAGGCCAGAGATTGGAAGATCAAAATCAGTTAGGAGATTATCAGCATTTGTATAACTGGGACAGGATATGGGTCTGCAGGGGAAGTGAGAAAAAAAAGGGACAGGTTTTGGATATGCTGTGATTAAAAATAATACTGATAATAGGGATATGATGACTGGGGTTTCAGGGAAGGGGGAGGGAAGTGAGACAAATTTCACTCTTGATTTCAAGGCTTGATGCCTGGGAGATTGGTTACATCAATAACAATTATGTATATCAGGAGAAATTTGGTTTTAAACAGAATGTTTAAGGTGCCGATGGAGACATCTACACAAATGTAGTGAAGTCATGGTTGAGGTTAAAAGGAATGCATAATGGTTTCACAATGTATTATGGCTTTCTATAGCAGTACATAGTACCTGGTGAGGGAAAAAATGAAAGGTGTAATCAAGGTGGGGCCAGGGGGCCAGACCTAGCAAAGGTGTGATGGGTGGAGGGTGATGAGTGCTAGCTAGGACAGAGTGAAATGTCTAGCACTGGGTTGGGTTTGTGTTGGGATGGCAGTGAGTCCAAATGCAATGGGTGCACTAAGAGAAGAAGGGTTGGAGGACTGAAGGTTATGAGACACCCAGAAAGTATCTTTAGCAGGCATGATGAAATATTACAGGTAGAGATTAGGAGTGTTGTAATCAAGGAGGAGGAATTCCAAACCTGAAATCTTGGAGCTAAAATAATTCTAAGTTAGAAAAAAAATACTATTCTGAAATTCATATGGAAACAAAGTGCCTAAGTAGCAAAAGCAATCCTAAGCAAAAGGAACAAAGCCAGAGGCATCACATTACCCAGCTTCAAAATACTACAAGGCTATAGTAAACAAAAGGCTTCAGTAGCATGGTACTGGTACAAAAAAAAAAACAAACAAAAAAACCACAGACCAATGGAATAGAGAACCTAGAAATAAAGCTGCACACCTGCAACCAACTGATGCTCGATAAAATTGACAAAAATAAACAGTGGGGGAAAGGATACCCTATTTAATAAATGGTGCTGGGAAAACTGGCTAACCCTATGCAGAAGAAGGAAACTGGTCTCCTGCCTATCACCATTTACAAAAATTAACTCAAAATGGATTAAAGCCTTAAATGTATGATATGGTTTTCCTGTGTCCCCACCCAAAGCTCATCTTGAATTGTAGCTCCTATAATACTTATGTGTTGTGGGAGGGACCTGGTGGGAGATAATTGAATCATGGGGGGCTTTCTCTCATAGTATTCTCATGGTGGTGAGTAAGTCTCACCAGATCTGATGGTTTTATTAGGAAAAAAACCCTTTAATTTCTTTCTCAATCTCTCTCTGCCTGCTGCCATGTAAGGTATCCCTTTGCTGTCTGTCTTCTGCCATGATTGTGAGGCCTCCCTAGCCATGTGGAACTGTGAGTCAATTAAACTTCTTTATAAATTACTTAGTCTCAAGTCTGTCTTTGTCAGCAGCATGAAAATGAACTAATATAATGTAAGACCTCAAACTATAAACATCCTTCAAGAAAACCTAGGGCGTACCCTTCTGGACATTGGCCTTGGGGAAGAATTTATAACTAAGTCCTCAAAAGCAACTGCAACAAAAACAAAAATTGATAAGTGAGACCTAATTTAAACTAAAGAGCTTCTGCATAGCAAAAGAAAACTATTGGCCGAGCATCGTGGCTTATGCCTGGAATTCTAGCACTTTAGGAGCCAAGGTGGGTAGACTGCCTGAGTCCAGGAGTTTGAGACCAGCCTAGGCAACATGTTGAAACCCCCTCTCTACAAAAAAATACAAAAAATTAGCTGGGCATGTGGCGTGCACTGGTAGTCCCAGCTACTCGAGAGGCTGAAGTGGGAGGATCACCTGGGTCCGGAGAGGTTGAGGCTGCAGTGAGCCATAATCATAGCACTGCACTTCAGTCTAGGTAACAGAGTGAGACCCTGTGTCTAAGAAAACGAAAAAGAAACTTTCAACAGAGGAAACAGACAACCTACAGAATGGGAGAAAGTATTTATACATTATGCGAAGGTCTAATATCCAGCATCTATAAGGAACTTTAAATCGACAAGCGAAAAAAAAAAAAAAAAAGCTCTAAAAGTGGGCAAAGGAGGAAATGAGCAGACACTTCTCAAAAGAAGACATAGAAGTGGCCAACAACATAAGAAAAAATGCTCAACATCACTAATGATTAGAGAAATGCAAATCAAAACCACAATGAGATACCAGTCAGTATGGCTATTATTTAAAAGTCGAAAAGTAACAGGTGTTGGTGAGGCTTCGGACAAAAGGGAAAGCTTATACACTGTTGGTGGGAATGTAAATTAATTCAGCCACTGTAGAAAGCAGTTTGGAGATTTCTCAATCAAACACAACTACCGTTTGACCTGGCATCCCCATTACTGGGTATGTACTCAAAGGAAGACAAATTGTTCTACCAAAAAGACACAGGTACTCATATGTTCATCACAGCACTATTCACAATAGCAAAGATCAACCTAGGAATCAACCTTGGTGCTCATCAACAGTGAATTGGATAAAGAAAATGTGGTACTTATACACCATAGAATACTACACAGTTATAAAACAGATTTGCAGCAACATGGATACAGCTGGAGGCCATTATCTTAAGTGAATTAATGCAGAAACAGAAAAACACATACCACATGTTTTCTCTTGTAAGTAAGAGCTAAACACTGGGTATACACAGACATAGAGATGGGAAAAACAGACATGGGACTACAAGGGAGAAGGAGGGACCAGGGCAAGGTTGAAAAACTACCTGTTGGGTACTGTGCTCACTACCTGGATCATGGACTCAGTTGTATCCCAGACCTCAGTGTCATGCAATATAATCTTGTAACCTGCACATATACCTCCTGAATCGAAAATAAAAGGTGAAATTTTTTTGAAAAATGAAGTCATTCTGAGTGATAAATAATCACAACTTTCATAGATACTACAGGTTAGGCAGGTAGGTAATTGTAATATAATGGAGATGAAAGCTGTAGCTGTGTGATAGTTTACAATTACTGATCTGAACTGAATAGTCTGACTTTTCAAATGAAGCTCCTCTATGGAATAACTAATGATTTTTAACCAGATCTGCTACTGATGATGGATTCCTACTTCTAATTACAGAAAAGGCCACACTGGGACGTGGAGCAGGGTCTTCAGGGGTGCCCTTAGGAAAGAGTCCTGATGGGATGTCTTAGGAGAGGAGGCTCTGGATAGTGCTCCTGAGTCACTACAGTGAGCCAGGGTTCCTAGTCCATCAGCGGCTCAGAGATGGACAGGCACTGTCTTCTCATCTAATACTTCCTTTTCATTCACAGCTGATGGACGTTCTTCTACAAAGACACAGTCAGTAGGCTGGACTTTAGGGACACAGGGGTCAGAATTCTTGGAGTCTGCCCATACATTATTGCTGATTTGGTTTAGGGCTTTGAATAGGTCACTTAAATTCACGACCTCAGTTCTCACAATCAGGTAACACAAGCTAAAATCTTTGAAAAAATGTTTTGACCAACTTCCTTATGCAACCCAATTAATTTCACAATTTAATATAAAGGAAGACACTTGTACAACCAGTTATAGCATAATGCTAAGATGCTATAGACTGAAGTGTCTCCCCAAATTAATACATTGAAATACTACCCCCCAATGTAAGGATATTAGGAGGTGGGACCCTTAGAAGGTCATCACCTAGATCAAGGATCTCCCAATCCCCAGCACTCATCTGTGGCCTGTTAGGAACTGAGCAGCACAGCAGGAGGTGATCGACGGGTGAGCAAGCAAAGCTTCATCAGTATTTACCACTGCTCCGCTTTGAGGAGCTCATTTCCTTTGCCTGAGCTCCCCCTCCTGTCAGATCAGCAGCAGCATTAGATTTTCATAGGGGTACAAACCCTATTGTGAACTGCACATGCAAGGGATCTAGGTTGTGCTTTCCTTATGAGAATCTAAAGCCTGATGATCTGTTACTGTCTGCCATCACCCCAGATGGGACTGTCTAGTTGCAGTAAAACAAGCTGAGGGCTCCCACTGATTCTACATTATGGTGAGTTGTATAATTATTTTATTATATATTATAATGTAAAAATAATAGACATAGGCTGGATCCAGTGGCTCATGCCTGTAATCCCAGCACTTTGGGAGGCCAAGGTGGGCACTTGAGGTCAGAGTGTGAGACCAACCTGGCCAACATGGGGAAACCCCATCTCTACTAAAAATATAAAAATTATCTGGTCATGGGGGTGCATGCCTGTAATCCCAGCTACCTGGGAGGCTGAGGCATGAGAATGGCTTGAGCCTGGGAGGCAGAGGTTGCAGTGAGCCGAGGTGGCATCACTGCACTCTAGCCTGGGCAAAAGAGCAAGAGCATGTCTCAGAAGAAAAGAAAAAGAAAGAAAATGAACAGTAAATGTAATGGGCTTGAATCATCCTGAAACCATACCCCTCAACCCTCCCAGACACTGTACATGGAAAAATGATCTTCCATGAAACTGGTCCCTGGTCCCAAAAAGATTGGGGACTGCCGACCTAGATGAAGGGATTACCGCTCTTATAAAAGAAACTCAGAAGTCGCTTGCCTCTTACGCCATGTTGAGGACATAGCAAGAAGACAGTCATGTTTGAACCAGAAGCAGGCCTCACTGGACACCGAATCTGCTGGTGCCTTGATCTTGGATTTTTGCAGCCTCTAGAAACTGTGAAAAATAGATTTCTTTTGTGTATAAGCCACCTAGTCTATGATATTTCCTTACCACCCTGAATGGACAGAGACAGAGGGTTTAATAAGACATGATGAATTCTACTTCAGGCTGTTGCTAAACTTCACGGGTAGGGGTTATATCTGAGTCTGAATTTGAGAGACAAGTGGGTTTTGCCAGGCACAGTAGGCTACAATAACATTGACGATGTCAAATGTGTGGCTTGTTCAGGCAGTCAGGACAGTCTGTTCTTTTTCTATGCAACAAGAATAAAAAACGAGTTCTAACAGTGCTCCAATGTTATTTTACATCATGTTTCTCTGCCTGGCACCTCCTTTTCTTCAATCTTTGCTTAGGCATTCTTGGTCACAAAAGTGACAGTGGTAGAAGATGATAGACCAAAAACAAGCTGATGGTTAGAATTCAGCCAGCAATTTAAATATTGGTGTGGATATCTAGCAA
Organism: Saimiri boliviensis; assembly: GCF_048565385.1. Taxonomy (NCBI): domain Eukaryota; kingdom Metazoa; phylum Chordata; class Mammalia; order Primates; family Cebidae; genus Saimiri; species Saimiri boliviensis. Next base: position 96,978,069 of record NC_133452.1, read on the forward strand.
GTGGATGAACTACACACATAAACAAGATCCCACTCAAATGGTGTTTTCTTTTGAAAACCCACATTTTCATTATCTTAGATCTCACTGGTTTTTACCTTTAGAAGCAGGGAAAGGATAGTCATTTCACTTTGTTTTTGAACAATGATCTATTGACACATTCTGGGGCATCTTTCCTCTGATTGTTTGCTGATAGAAATAAAGCATAGGTAAGCCCGTGTCCTGTCTCCAGAGGCTTGCAATTCAATAAACAGATGAGAGAAGGCTCTCTACACACACAGTAGTGAAGTAATGGGCAAGTCCGATGTTCTACTTACGAAAATGTGTGGAATAGGTAGGTAAGTGTTGGGGGCACAGGAGGAATCAAGGTGGCCTAGAAAAGGCTTTCTAGGGATTCGGAATTGAACTAAGGCCTTGGGGATATCTAAAGAGAAATGGAGAACAAAATGATTTGCTTGACTCTTTATAGCAAATAAAAATGCTAGGTCTTAGAACCACCAGGAGAGTGTACTGTTGTCACTAAAGAAGAGTTAATGTTTAATTGCTAGGGAACACAGCTTTCTTTATATGGCCTCCAAACCCAGTCTGGGGTTGTTATCAGATTTTTCTGCTATGGAAAGGACATTCCCAAGACTGATTTCCTGCCAGTGGAAATGAACAGCTCTCTTCATGTTCATCCAGGCTGGCCCAGGTCCCAGCTGGTTTGCAGATTAGTAATTTTATTAATATGGTATGCTAACTAGTGGAGCTCACAGAATAATCCAAGTATGCATGTATTCCTTTATAATGCTAAGGTGTTTCTTGCGGGCGGAGGGTCTTAATATTTTACCAACTTATGTTTTACTAATTTTTGCATATTTATGTCAGATATTCCTATTTGCAGAGTAGTACTAACTTTGGCTTTCCAATTACAAAAGTAGTAAATGTTCATTGTTAAGTACTATAATGAAAGTATTTCCAGAAGAAAAGTAAAACTCCCATAATCCCCTCATGGTAATAGCTGTATTGTTTTGACTATATGTACTTCCATACTTCATCTGTACCATGTTTGTGTGTTTACAGAAATAGAGCTGGGCGGGACACATACTTTAAATTTTAAATTTGTTTTTTCCTTCACATGTCTTTGACTTATTCAAGAAATATTTTTTGAGAATGTACAATGTGCTAGTCTGTCACTTTTCCTTTTTTTTTTTTTTTTTTTTGAGACGGAGTTTTACTCTTGTTACCCAGGCTGGAGTGCAATGGCGTGATCTCGGCTCACCGCAACCTCCACCTCCTGGGTTCAGGCAATTCTCCTGCCTCAGCCTCCTGAGTAGCTGGGATTACAGGCACGCACCACCATGCCCAGCTAATTTTTTGTATTTTTAGTAGAGACGGGGTTTCACCATGTTGACCAGGATGGTCTCGATCTCTTGACCTCGTGATCCACCTGCCTCGGCCTCCCAAAGTGCTGGGATTACAGGCTTGAGCCACCGCGCCTGGCCTAGTCTGTCACTTTTCTAAGTGCAATGGAGACTACAGTGAAAAACCAATGGAGCAAACATATCATGTGTGTCTTTATGTAACAATAAATGTAAATATGCTAGTTATTTTAATAAGTGCATAGTATTCTATTGTATAGATTTATCCTAATTTGCTCAATCAAATATTCCATTTTTCGATGTCGAGATTCTGTTAGGTTTTGTTAAATATAGGGGGGAAATATGCAATGACCATTGGTGAAGCTGAATCGATGTTCAAATGATCTCTGCTAATAATAGGGTTGCACTGGTAGCACCACTCTTTCAAATATGACTTTACAAATAGTGACATGCTCCTTGGAAGATGTGACTATAAAGATCAGTATGAGCCCAGAGATCTCTCACTTAATGAATGACTTTGGAGATCCTGAGGCATCTGAGACTGTTTCCAACTCCACCTCTGGTTCAAAGGCTGCTGTAAGCACAGTTCCAATCCTTATAAATGGACACCAAGTTGTCATTTTGACTGCTATTCCTTTGCAGCCATTTGTGGTGATGCAGTGATATGTGAAGTTGGGCTTCTGCGGATTCTGGAAGCATTTCTTCTGCCTTTGATAGGAATTGCTGCTCTTTTGTTCTGTGTCCAGCAACCAGCAGGTCAATTTCCTGCCATCTGTGTGAGTCCCACACACAGTGACATGAGGTGATGTCACAGGATCTGTTTGTTGGTGATTTCAGCCTGCTGCTTGACATTCAGTACAAAGCAAAACACAGCCCAGATGAATTACAGAATGTTACAGTATTAGAGCTTATGTAGATTATAACCCCATCTTATGGGCAAGGGCACCAAGGCCTAGAGAGGTTGAGTAATTTGCTTTAAAGTCACATAGTGGTAGAGCTAGAACTAAAAATTAGGACTTCTAATTTCTTGGCCAATGTTCTTTCCAGGGAATCAGCTATTCCAAGTTTGTGGTAAATTCACATAGCATCCTTGTAATAGGTTAGGAAATACTATTGCTTTTGGAGTGCTTCTATTTGGCAGCCAGATAAAATGTCTTTAGTACCAAACAGTGCCAGTTTCCCAAATATGGAGCTTTTATTTAATTCCCCACTTTAATTTGGGAGAGGCTTTTTAGGTAGCTTGCTGTATGCATAGCAGATTTAGTGATCTCATTGTCATAGTGCTTTCCACCATTAGGCTGATAAATGACTTCAGGTTTATGACTGGCATGTCTCACTGTACCAGTTCTGTAAAGCCAGCCACACAGCAAACCATGTGTCTTTAATATGAAAGAGGCCCATCTTATTTATGATCATATTTATCTGGGCTAATAGACCTATTTGCATTATTTGATAGATACCACTTAGATTTTGTGGAAGTCACATTTTATTCACTTAGGAAATATCGGAATCTGATTTACAAGTAAACTCAGTATCAGAGAACTGAGAAACTTTGCAGTACTGACTGTTTTTGTAAGGCCAGCTGCAAGTTATCTTTGTTAATGGAACAAAGCAGTATTGCAGCAGCATATTTGAAGTTGTATATCAGAAAAAATATTGGGGTTTAGTCATAGAGTGCATTTTTTTGAGGTATAGTGGTTAAGAACCCACACTTTAGAGTCCACTGCTTAGTTACCTCCTGAATCTAACACATACTGTATAGCCTTGGACAAGTTACATAATCTTTCTGACTCTGTTTACTTATCTGTGAAATGGAAATAATAATAGTACTGGTGCCAGGTAGTTGTTGGGAAGTTTAAATAAGGTAATATTTTCAAAGCACCCAAAACACTGTCTGGGATGTGATAAACATGTAAGTGTTTGATACTATTATTCTGACACTTTATCTCTCTCTCTCTCTCTCTGAAATAGGATCTTGCTCTGTTGTCCAGATTAGAGTCTAGTGGCATAACTATGGCTCACTGTAGCCTCAACCTCCTGGGCTTAAGCGATCCTCCCACTTTAGCATCTTGCATGGCTGGGACTACAGGTGTGCGCCACCATACCTGGCTGTTTTTTAAATGTGTTGTAGAGGTGGAGTCTCACTATGTTGCCAAGGCTGGTCTTGAACTCCTAGGCTCAAGCTATCCTCCCCTGTCAGCCTCCCACAGTGCCGGGATCACAGGTATGAGCCACTGTACCTGGTCAATTTGGACACTTTCATTCCATTCATTCATTCATTCATTCGATGATTCATTGGAATATCTACGTGCTAGGCACAATGCTAATGATAAAAATATTCTCACCCTTCAAAGGATCTTGTAGTTTAGTGGTCAGAGTGACATATAATGCAAACAATGTAGGCATAAAGCAAGGAAAGTCCTATAATGAAGGACTAGAAGTGCAGCGGCAGTATAGGTGAAGGAGCACCGGAGGGGAAGGCTTCACAAGGAACATTTGAGATGGGACATGAAGGATGACTAGGAGTTGGCCAGTGGACATCAGTGGTGTGGGCATTCCAGGCATGAACAGAAGCACAAAGTACTGAGAGGATGGCGGAATAACTGGAACATAAACTGGCAGGGTGGGTGATGCTCTAGGGACAGTTATAGAGACATACAGGTGCAGGAAGGCCTCCTCTATCCTACAGAGGTTCCTGTGAATAAGAACTCAAATTCAGACAGGGGCAATGCCACCTGGGAGCCCTCACTGAGAGGGAACCCAGCAGATGGAGGAGATGGCCAGGAGCGGTAAGTGCAGTGGGAATACCTGTTAGACACGCTATACCTGTTTCTCAGGTGATAGGAGAGGTGCCCAGGTATGGCTCTGCTTATCCATACAGTTCCTCTTTGAAAGTTAAATGGTCTCTTATGGGTACTTGACATATTTTTACTGTGATTTCAGAGGATAACAATCACCAAAAACATGTCATTTCACTGTTTTATTTAAAGTTACTGAAAAGGAAATGCATTTTAGGTAGTTTCTATTAGTCAGAACTAGGTAAACAAAACCAAACCTTAAGAATACAGATGATCCCCAACTTAGTTTGGTGTGAAAGTGATACACGTTCAGTAGAAAGCATACTTCAAATTTGGGGTATTGATCATTTCCAGGGCTAGTTATAGGCAGTGAAATACTCTAGCAATTCCAGGCAGCAGCAGTAAGCTGTAGCTTGCAGTCAGCCATGTGATCTCAAAACAACCAACACTCTATAGTGTCCTTTGTTGCCAGATGACTTTGCCACCTATGGGATAATGTATGTGTTCTGAGCATGTTTAAGGTAGGCTAGGCCGAGTGGTTAGGTTCAGTAGTTGAGGTGCATTAAATGCATTTTCAACTTATGACATTTTCAACTTAACAGTGGGTTTACTGGGTTATAACCCACCGTAAGTCAGGGAACATCTGTATTTAACTTAGTTTTGTGATTTAAAAAGAACACCTAAATGCACAATTTTTGGCTAAAATATCAAATAATTGCCATGAACTTGAGATTTTTACCCTGTTTTTCTCTATTAAGAAAAAAATTTGATTTTTTTTAATAATCTAGTATTGTGTTATTGGATAGTTGTTTTCTCTGATTTTTGTAAATGTTCACGTTCTCTGCAATCAACATCCTTTATACATACATGTTTAAGGACTTTTAAAAAATCAGTACTTTAGGGAGGGAAAAAAATCTTAGCGGTGGATTTACTGGGTCAAAGGCTATGTGCAATTTAAAAGTTTTTGTATATGTGTTGCTACATTGCCTTCCAAACTAATTGAACAGATCTAAATTCTCATCAGCAGTGTCTGAGATTGTCATGGGAAAACTTTTCAATGAAGCAAGGCCAATTGATCTATAGCACTTTTGATTGCTGAGAATGTCTAATAAAAGCAAAAGAACAAATGAAACAAAGTATTTCCCGATGGAGTGCTTCATAACCCAGACACACCCATTTCCTATTCCTTATGTTAGTCCTTACTTTCTTCCAATGTCTACTTTAATTTTTATGAGTGTGTAGTACATGAATATATTTATGGGGTACATGAAATATTTTAATACACATACAATGCATAACAATCACATCAGGGTAAATGGGGTATCCATCACACCAAGCATTTATCCTTTCTTTGTGTTACAAACATTCCAGTAATACTCCTTAGTTATTGAAAAATGTACAATAAATTTTTGTTGGCTGTAATCACCCTGTTGTGCTATCAAATACTAGATCTTATCATTATTATTATTTTTTTTTTTAGAAAGAGAAAAAGAATAATAAGGAAAAGAATAAAGAAGAGGAAGAAAGAGAAAGAGGAAGAGGGAGAGAGAATGAGGGTATTGCTTTGTTGCCCGGGCTAGAATGCAGTCTAAATATGGGTATGCCTGTAATTGTCCTTAATAATGGAGACATGAAAGAAAATGAGGGAAGAGAGTAACAAACAAGGAGCCAACCAACATTTCGTTTAAACTTCTAAGTTGATATGATGTGGTACTGATAAGAGTGTATATTTTGTGTAAAGTGGAGAGTTCTATAAATGTTAATTACGTTTACTTGTTCCAGATCTGAGTTCAAGTCCTGGATATCATTGTTAATTTTCTGTCTCATTGATCTGTCTAATATTAATGTTGAAGTCTCCCACTATTATTGTGTGGGAGTCTAAGTCTCTTTATAAGTCTTGTATGTCTGGGTATTCCTGTATTGGGTGCGTATATATTTAGGACCTTTAACTCTTCTTGTTGTTGCATTGATTCTTTTATCATTATATAATGTCCTTCTTTGCTTCTTTTGATCTTTGTTGCTTTAAATACTATTTTATCAGAGGCAAAAATTGTAACTTCTGCTTTTTATTTATTTATTTATTTTTGCTCTCTGGTTAGTTGGTAAGTCTCTCTCCATCCTTTGTTTTGAGTCTTTGTGTATCCTTGAATGTGAGATGGGTCTGGATGCAGCATACAGTTTTAGTTTTTTGTCCAAATTGGCTGTCTGTCTTTGAATTGGGGAATTTAGTCAATTTAAATTTAGAATTAATAATGATATATGTGAGTTTAATACTGCCATTTGCCCATTAGTTGATGTAAATTCTTCATTATATTGATATTCTTTACTTTTTGATATTTTTTAGAAAGGCTGATACTGTTTGTTCCTTTCTATGTGTAGTGGTTCTTTCAGAAGCTCTTGTAAAGCAGGCCTGGTGGTGATGAATTCTCTGAGTGCTTGCTTGTTCACAAAAAACTTTATTTTTCCTTCACTTATGAAGCTTAGTTTGGCTGGATGTGAAATTCTTGGTTGAAAGTTCTTTTCTTTAAGGATGTTGAATATTGGTCCCCACTCTCTTCTGGCTTGTAGGGTTTCTGCTGAGAGATCTGCTGTAAGTCTGATAGGCTTCCCTTTGTGGGTAACCTGACCTTTCTCTCTGGCTGCCCTTAGTATTTTCTCCTTCATTTCAACCCTGGTGAATCTGACGATTATGTGCCTTGGAGTTGCTCTTCTTGAGGAATATCTTTGTGGTGTTCTCTGTATTACCTGGAGTTGAATATTATCCTGCCTTACTAAGTTGGGAAAATTTTCCTGAATAATATCCTGAAGCATATTTTCCAGCTTAGATTCATTCTCTTCGTCACATTCAGGTACACCTATCAAGCGTAGATTAGGTCTTTTCACATAGTCCCATATTTCTTGGAGACTTTGTTCATTCCTTTTTATCCTTTTTTCTCTAATCTTGTCTTCTAGTTTTATTTCATTAAGTTGGTCTTCGACCTCTGATATCCTTTCTTCTGCTTGATCAATTTGGCTGTTAAAACTTGTGCATACCTCACGTAGTTCTCATATTGTGTTTTTCAGCTCCATCAATTCACTTATTTTCCTCTCTACATTTTGTATTCTTGTTGACATTTCGTCAAACCTTTTTTCAAAGTTCTTAGTTTCTTTAGATTGTGTTAGAACAAGTTCTTTTAATTCACAGAAGTTTCTTATTATCCACGTTTTGAAGCCTGCTTCTGTAATTGGAACACACTTGTTCTCCATCAAGCCTTGTTTCATTGCTGATGAGGAACTGGGATCCCCTGCTGAGGAAGAGGTGTTCTGATCTTGGGTATTCTCAGCCTTTTTTTGACTGTTTTCTTCCCTTCGTTGTCGATTTATCCATCTGTGGTCTTTATAATTACCGTCTTTGTAATTGGGTTTCTGAGTGGACATCCAACTTATTGATTCTCAGCGCCGAAATCTGAGCAACCCATTGCACCGACTAAATCAGCGGCGTTAAGATTGGTGGTGCTTTTCTGACTCTGCACCGAGAACCCACGCTCTGAGGCGCCGGCAAAAACCGCCTCGCCGGTCACTAGAGTCGCGCTGGCGACCTGTGGGGCTCCTCCGCTGGGAATCTCCTGGTACGTGAGCAACAAGAATTCATGTAAAGGTGTGGCGTCCTCTCGTTCTTTGCGTTTTCACTGGGAGCTACAATCCCGAGCTGCTAGTGATCAGCCATCTTGGATCTCTCTATTAAGAAAAAAATTTGAAAGGCGCTCCTAATACAAAGCTTTAAGATTAGATCCTGACTGGGCATGGTAGCTCACACCTGCAATCCCAGCACTTTGAGAGGCTGAGATGGGTGGGTCACCTGAGGTAAGGAGTTCGAGACCAGCCTGATGAATATGCTGAAACCCCGTCTCTACTAAAAATTCAAAAAATTAGCCAGGCATAGTGGCGTGTGCCTGTAGTCCCAGCTACTCAGGAGGCTGAGACAGGAGAATTGCTTGAACCTGGGAGGCGGAGATTGCAGTGAGCCAAGATCATACCATTGCACTCCAGCCTGGGTGACAGAGGGAGGCTCCATTTAGATCCCTACATAGCGCTTTCTGTGAAGGCATTGTTCAACATTTTATAACACTTTCTTATAAACGTTAAGTGAATTCACGGTACAGATACTCAGTAAATAGAACTTTAAATTCCAATTCCATTATAATCTGAATCTAATTAAAAATCCTTAAAGGAGTCAGGGGAGTTCAAATATCCAACTGCTGCAGGTGAGTCCAAATTAATGTCCCCCATGGGCACTTCAAACTCCACATCTTCAAACATATCTTTCAGCCCAGACTTGACCCACGGAGGCAGTATTATGATGATTCCCAGAAGTGTTTCAAAAGAATTGGTATTCCTTTTTGATTTTAAAACAAATTGCATTAAAATCAATTATAAGATAGAAAATAAGTGTGTATAGATGTATTTTTACTAAGTTACCTTCTTCAGTGGGCTCTTTATTTGAAATATTTCCAGGACTTTAATGTGCATGCTTTGCCTCCTCAAAGTACTATTCCATTACTGACCACTTTATTGTTACTTATTCTGTTTTCTTCCTAAAAAGTGGATAAACAGGAAGTCACCTCCTCCCACCCACCCTTTTTTATGAGGACAGTGACACTGAGTAATTGATTATCTTAGGCATAGCCACACACCTAACTGAGTAGAGCAAATACTAAGTCAGACTTCCTGACTCCCAATCCATTATTTCTTTTTTTCTTCACCTTTGCAGAAGAGAAAGAAATTGGTGCCATGAGCCTGGACCTAAAGAACTCTTCATTTAGTAAATAATTATAAGGTGTCTTCTATATGCCAGATATTACTTTCAATCTGGGGAGTTCTGTACCTAACAGCCCCTGCCTTTAAAGGAGCTTGTGGCCAATGGGAAAGTAGGTGGAGTAAACCAATGAACCCAGCTCCATGAATGAAGCAAACTGGGAGAGGCAAGGCCAGAGTATAATGAGAGCTGGAGAGAGCCATAAGCCAGTCTGGGAGTTAAGAAAGGCTTCCTGGTAGAACGTTGGAAATTAGCCAGAGTTGCTGGGCTAGAGGGTACTGAGTTTGCCTGCATGGGAGATAGAGTATGAAGAACTCCCATTATTAAGATCTGGGCCAACAAAGTGGACTTAGAGGTGTGGGCTCTGGGAGAGGACGCTAGAATAGGAAGGTCAACAGAGAAAGGATCTGTTTGCATAATTAGGGCTTAGAATTTGTATTGTAAACAAACAATGGTGAGCTATTGAAGAATTTTGAGGAAGGAATGATGATCAGACTTCCATTGTTTATTTTTTTTTTTATTTTTATTTTTTATAAAGACGGGGTTTCACCATGTTGGTCAGGCTGATCTTGAACTCCCGACCTCAGGTGATCTGCCTGCCTTGGCCTCCAAAGTGCTTGGATTACAGCCGTGAGCCACTGTGCCTGGCCCAGATTTCCATTTTTAAGCTGTTGCCCTGAAGTGATTTGGAGAATGAAGTGAGGGTTGGGGATGTGAGGCCAGGGAGCCTTGTTGATGAAGAAAGGTCAGTTGAGACTGCTATTGTCATTATTAACATAAGTTGTGGAGGCCTAAATTAAGGGAGAACAGTCGAAATGGAAAGGATACATGGATTCCAGAAATGTTGAGATAAAATCAGCAAACCTGGATGCTGATTAGATGTAGGGGAGGAGTCAAGTCTGGGTTGAAAGAGATATCTAAAGAGTTTGAAGTGCCCATGGGGGACATCGTTTTGGACACATCTAGAGTGGTTAAATATTTGAATTCAAACCTCAGGTAAGACCTGGCTGGAGGCAAATTTGGAAATCAGCGGATACAGGTGCTAGCTGAAGCTAAGGGTCTGGGAGAAGTACCTGTCTGAGAGGCACTGTGGATGATGAAAAGGTGGCAGATAACCACATTTGACAGGGATGGTGGGAGAAGAAAGCCAAGGTGGGGCCAGAAAGGGTAGTGCCATTGTCACTTAAGCAAAGAGAGGAGGGATTGGTTAGCATTGGGAATCCTTGCAGAGCTCAGAGAAGATAAGCACTGAAACAGGGTAATGGCTTCAGGGGAGAGAAATGACTCCCATTTCCTCTGTAACATCAAACCTAAACTTTCACTAAATTCATTGAACCTGTCTCACTTCCTCATTACTCCCCAAGTGCCCCTCTGCTCACAGACCCACCAGGAAGTCATATTATTCCTAGGCTCTTATTTTGCTTCTTTGCTAAAATGCCCCAGTTCTCACTTGTCTGAGCTCTATCCAGCCTTTTGGGGCTAACACAAGCCCATTTCCCCCAATGGCTGCCCCAGCATGCTCCAAGTGTGTTTTGCTCTATAGATCTATTTGTATTTCACTCTACCTTACACTTGATTGTGTGCCATCTGGTGGTGTTGGCTGTTGATTCATGAAGTTTGACTCTTCTAAGCTTCTTGAGGTAAAGGATCTTATTTTATTCTTCTGTGATCTTTGTAGCCTGGAATACTGTTGAGCAGATAATCTTTGCTCTGAAAAAGATTTCTGGTTGATTAAAATGAAAAGACTTGAGATTATCTAGTTCATAAAAATTCTTGAGGAAGATTTAAATTTCAGCCGTCCAGGAGTTGGAGTGAACCCTGTGCAAAGGAGACTGTTCTAAGGTAGAATCTTGGTCAGCTCATAGCCACATCGGGTTGGGTAGTAGGGCATGGGAACAGAGGCCAGAAGTAAGGGAGGGGCTCTTACGTGGTGCAGCCACCTGGGAAGTCTGGGAGGATTCAACATCATGATGACAATATGTGGTTTCCGCCAAAATTGACTTAGACTTTACAGCTGGTCCTTTGAATCGGGGAAGCATTGCCCATTCCTGCTTAGTGAAAGTGAGATCTAAGAGGGAGGGGGCAGAACCCACTTGACAGTGGCTTCAGAAGTTAATGATGATAAAGGAATTATAACTCATTACCATTTTTGTTGTGTTAGCTGCTCTCAGAGGGAGAATTTCATGGCAGGGGAAGAGGTGGTTGCTAAGGAAATGACAGAGGAAAAAGAAAAAAACAACCCAATCTCTTTCTGACCACAAGTTTAGAATTTTTCATGACCTTGCACTACCAAAGGGAAATTTAAGTCCTTTTTTGTTTGTTTGTTTTGGAGATGAAGTCTTGCTTTGTTGCCCAGTCTGAAGTGTAGTGGCACAATCTCTGTTCACTACAACTCTTCCTCCTGGGTTCAAGTGATTCTCCTGCCTCAGCCTCCCTAGTAGCTGGAATTACAGGCACTGGCCACCATGCCCAAATAATTTTTTGTATTTTTAGTAGAGATGGGGTTTCACCATGTTGATCAGGCTGGTCTCGAACTCCTGACCTCAAGCACTCTACCTGCCTCAGCCTCCCAAAGTGCTGGGATTACAAGCATGAGCCACTGCACCTGGCCGGGAAATTTAAGTACTTTTTACCCACAGATAGAGGACTCAGATCTTTGCAACACTCTCATTCCTGGGAGAGATAAGGTATCATATTCTGAGTTAGAGGCCATGGTGGTTGTAACCCTGGACTCACTGGTTCTTTTGTGGGTATTGGGTTACACACTTCAGGGGGTGGAGTTATTAAGGAGACCCTGAGATCTCTGTGTCTGCATTTAAAAGATCTCATTTGTAAGAGAAATTATGATTCTGCCTATTTCCCCGTGTGCACCTTTTCTTTTGAAGTTAAAGTTAAAATCCTTTTGGATTTGTACCTGTCTCCTTCTTAGTTCTATAAATCTCTTCCTATTTTCTATGAGAGTGAAGTAAAAATAATTTCCTAAAAAGAACTTGTTAACATGAAGTCATGAAGGAGGTTGGTGCTATGAGGACTGGAACTGTCAGAGCTCTCCAGTCATGGTCTTCTGCAGACCAAAAATAAGGCAGTATCATGTTCTGTCCTTTCTTCCTCAGAACAGACAGATGCCAGTTAGTTCCCAGGTCTGAATTGTGCTCTCTTCCAATCGCTAAACTACTAAAACCCAACATTTTAGTCGTTAGAAATTCAGTTGAGTTGTCAGTTTATAAGAACCTGCTATGTGATGGATACACTATTTTAAGGATACAAAGTTAAGTAGAAATTGTGTGGTTATATATTGTTGAACTCTGGATGCAGGAATCGTCTGATTGGTTTGGGTTCCCAAAGATGAGAGAAATAGCCTTGATTTTAGACAGCTTGCAGACGAGGCTAGTGGGAGCATCTTTGGGGATTCCTTCTATAGATTTATATCCCCATTGACTCGCTTTGATTTCTCCCAGACATAAAATCAGACTGGTAATTTCATCTGGTTTCCTCTCTATTTCACAAGAGGTAGTAGAAGACTACATCTAAAAAATAGAGCACTGTAATTCCCCGGAACGCCAACAAGCCCAGTACCCCCAGATTGCATGTTGTTAACAGCAACAGGACAGCTTCAGAAGTTATCCATGTCCCAGGCTCATTCCTGTAGTTTGTCCACCAACGTCAGTTGGAGAAACCTCCATCTAGAACTTAACTTTCAGGCACTTGGATCCCTCTGCTGGCTGATAGCAGAAGCACCACTTAGCTTTTTCTTTTCTTTTTGTTTTTAAATGAATTCAGGTATTCTAATTAGCATTTTTCTTTCTCTCTCCCACACCCCTTCTTTCTGTGTTTCTCTTTCTGGCTGACTCTGTTATCCGTGATACATTTCTCTGGTGTCTTTAATTCCTATGTTGAGCACGAGTGCATAGCCCATTCCTGGTAGAAGACTACTGTCTGATGGGTGCTGGCTAAATGAATGCCTCAATACAGGGTTATAGGGACTGTCATAGAAATAGGTTCAAGGTACGGAGGGGACATTAGGCCCTCTACTCATGAACGATTCCTGCATCTCATACCAGTGATGATCATAATAATGGCAAGTAGTTAATGCAGAGTTGGAACCAAGCACTTTGTTAAACAAACACTTTACAGGCATTACATAGTTCTTGCTCAGCCCTGTAAGACAATTATTCTGTCATTAACTCTATTCCACAGATGACAAAGCTCAGGCTGGATTCATGCAGCTTGTTGATGGTGGGGCTCAGGATGTGAGCTCAGGTCTCTCTGGCACCAATGTCAGAACTGCCACCTACAATGACCTCAGATGCTCCAAGCTTTCCAAGCCCCTATCTTGGCAGAAGTTCTTTGACCTTGCTCTCTGCCTAGAAGTCTCTCTCACCTTTATCTTCTCTCAGGAATTCTGATTCTTCCTTCACGATTCAGTTCAGGGTCACTTTGAGAGGGCTACCCCCATCTGCTCCCTGTTTTGGTTGTTTGCTGAGACCCCCGTGAACCAGTGCTTATCTCTAATGGAGCACTTATTGCACATTTTTGTGCTGATTCCCCTACATGTCTGTCTCCCCTGTAAACTCTGACCTCTTTGAAGGCAGGAAGTGCATCTTACCAGTCTTTGTATCCTTAATACCTAGTACCTAGCACAGAGCCCAGCTCATAGCAATAAAAACAATAGCAATACTTCACATTTACTAAGCACCTTTCTTGGGCTGGGCAGAGTGCTAAGCACTTCATTTTCTAGAGTCTCTCATTTAAACTATCACACAACCCATAAAACATATAGAATTATGAAGAAAACTGAGGCTGAGAGAATTCTATAACTTGCCCAAGGTCACCCTAGTAAGTGGCAAAACTGATCTTGACTCCAGGTCTCCCTAAACTTCTTTACATTTTCTTAATTTTCATGCTCTGCACTCTTCACCTGGTTAGGTATTTTTTCTCTTTCAATATTGATTAAGCCATATGAGTAGGAATTTCATCTTCTTCACTAAAATTAGTAAGCACCCTGAACAATACTTTCTGTATGTGCTCCAGCTGAGGGTCTTTGACGGAAGGGTTCCATTTAGATAAATCAGAGTGAACATTTCTGAAGAAAAAAGCTTGGGAAACATAACTATATAGGGTAACCAGAAATGGTCAAAATCTGTTTCTTTACCTAGCAACTTCACATGAAATTTTGCAGCAGTTTATGAAATGTTTTATAAAATAACTGCTGTGTTCATCTGTCACTGAGAAATACAAGTTAAGCATTTCTGAAGCCTGAAATTCACTGAGTAGTTTTAATTACCCAAGAGAGGCAAATCCAAAACTACTTGCATTCCAGAGCATAATTTAAAAACAACAACAACAAAACAGTCTTTGCAGTTAGATTTTATGTTAAATTTAAATCACATGTTAATTTTAACTGTTAGGATATCCTAGAATATGCATTGTTGTTTTTTTTTAACCAACCTAATTGATGAGTCAATTTGCCAGTCTTAAATGTGAGTTTTACTCAGTTGCTCACCTCATATTTTCAAAGTACCAGTGAGACTAGTGGATAGTTTAAGTGGATGCTAAAGAAATACAGTCTATCATTAGTTATATCAGTATTTATAATTCTTATATTTCAGTATTTATATTTCATGCCATTAAAGCCTGCTTAATTATTACATCTTAATAACATTGAGAAAACCCCATATGGTTTAAAAGTTATCTTACTTATAGATATAATTAAATCTTGATAATCATTAAGGCATCCATATCATTAAATTAGGGTAGTTAACATTTTCATTTTACACGATGTGGCTTTGCTTCACACTGACTGCAGTAAACATAGAATATTGGGACAAGCCAGGCACGGTGGCTTATGCCTGTAATTCCAGCACTTTTGGAGGCTGAGGCGGGTGGATCATTTGAGGTTAGGAGTTCGAGACCAGCCTGGCCAACATGGTGAAACGCCATCTCTACTAACAATACAAAAAGTTAGCTGGGTTTGGTGGTACATGCCTGTAATACCAGCTACTTGGGAGGCTGAGGCAGGACAATTGCTTGAACCCAGGAGACCGAAGGTGCAGTGAACCAAGATTGCGCCACTGCATTCCAGCTGGCCAACAAGTAAAACTGTTAAAAAAAAAAAAATCTTGAACCAAGATCCCTTATAGACAGTAAGGGATCTTGGTTCAACTCCATTATTCGACAGATGAAGAAAAGGAGGCTCAAAGAAACTGTTTGCAGCTCCCTGCTTCCCCTACTACACTAGAAAGCCATGTTCCATTAAAATAACCACAGATTGTAGCCGGCCTGGTGGCTCACGCCTGAAATCTCAACACTTGAGGGGGCTGAGGATGGGGGAGGAATGCTTGATCCCAGGTGTTTGGGTCCAGCTTGCTGTACATAGAGACATCCCCCTCTCTAGAACAAAAGCAACAACAAAAAATTATCCGGGCATGTTGGCGTGCACCTGTGGTCCTAGCTACTCTGGAGGATCACTTGAGCTCAGAATTAGAGGTTGCAGTGGGTTGTGATCGCGCCACTGCACTCTAGCCTGGGCGACAGAGTGAGACCCCATCTCAAAAGAAAAGAAAAAAATAGAAAATAGCCCTAGTTTTCCTTGTCCGCCTTAGCTTCATTCGTGTCTCACTGCAGCTTGGCCAATTTTCCTCTTTTCTGCAGGTTACATCCCCTGTCCTGAGTGCCCGGCTCGGAGCGCAGGTGAGCTGCGGCCATGACGACCGCCATCTTGGAGCGCCTGAGTACCCTGTCGGTCAGCGGACCGCAGCTGCGCCGCCTGCCCAAGATCCTGGAGGATGGGCTTCCCAAGATGCCTTGCACTGTCCCGGAAACGGATGTGCCCCAGCTCTTCCGGGAGCCTTACATCCGTACCGGCTACCGCCCCATAGGGCACGAGTGGCGCTACTACTTCTTCAGCCTTTTTCAGAAACACAACGAGGTGGTCAACGTCTGGACCCATTTACTGGCAGCCCTGGCCGTTCTCTTGCGATTCTGGGCCTTTGCCGAGGCTGAGGCCTTGCCATGGGCGTCTGCCCACTCCCTGCCACTGCTCCTCTTCATCCTGTCGTCAATCACTTACCTCACCTGCAGCCTTCTGGCGCACCTTCTGCAGTCCAAGTCGGAGCTCTCCCACTACACCTTCTACTTTGTGGACTATGTTGGCGTGAGCGTTTACCAATATGGCAGTGCTTTGGCTCATTTCTTCTATAGCTCTGACCAGGCCTGGTATGAGCGGTTCTGGCTTTTCTTCTTGCCAGCGGCTGCCTTCTGTGGCTGGTTATCCTGTGCTGGCTGTTGCTATGCCAAATATCGTTACCGGAGGCCTTACCCAGTCATGAGGAAGATCTGTCAAGTGGTGCCGGCAGGGCTGGCCTTCATCCTAGACATCAGCCCTGTGGCACACCGTGTGGCACTCTGCCACCTGGCTGGCTGCCAGGAGCAAGCAGCCTGGTATCACACCCTCCAGATCCTCTTCTTCCTGGTCAGTGCTTATTTTTTCTCCTGCCCGGTGCCTGAAAAGTACTTCCCGGGTTCCTGTGACATCGTGGGCCATGGGCATCAGATCTTCCATGCCTTTTTGTCTATCTGCACGCTCTCCCAGCTGGAGGCCATCCTCCTGGACTACCAGGGGCGGCAGGAGATCTTCCTGCAGCGCCACGGACCCCTGTCTGTCTACATGGCCTGCCTCTCCTTCTTTTTCTTGGCTGCCTGCAGTGCTGCCACCGCAGCCCTTCTGAGGCACAAAGTCAAGGCCAGACTGACCAAGAAAGATTCCTGAGGGTAGCACGTGGGGCAAGGTGTGGAGGCAACCCTTCATAATTTGGAGAAAACTTGATAAAATAGAAGTTGATTTTTAAAGGATTGGCTTTTAAATTAATACATATATCCAAGGATATGTTATAGCTGCAGTGTTTGAAAGCCAAAGGATTTCAGAGTTTTGTTGTTGTTAATAAGAGGACTATTCCTTTTCCTTTTGGATCATAGCCTTGCAAGGCACAGGAAGGGAAGGGATCTTGGCTAAGATTCATGAGACATCGAATTAAGGAGAATCATCTTCATGCCTGAAAATTTAGCAAAATTTTGATTGTGGCCTCCGGGGCAATTCTTAGAGCAGAAAGGATAAGGATAATAAAATTGGACTGGAAAGTAAGTAGGTGGCTGGTCCTCACCCTGTTGGAATGGATATCCTACTATGCTGGTCTTTGGTAATGGAATAAATTGACCCAACGACCAAATTTCATTTAGTTTTCAAATTGTCCAGGGTGGAAAAGTTTTCAAGATGACATAGTGAATTACTCAGTTCATCTGATTTCTGGTCCTTCCTTTCTCACCAGCTATAATACTAACCCTTTTCTCAGGATAACTGTCTACCTGGCAGTTTTCTTTGAAGTGTTACTCACTCCCATCCCTACCTTGCATGGTAATATAAAGGACTAGGAAGCAGTCATACTTCCAGGAAATGCTTGGATTTATGTGGACATTCAGGAAGCTTATTCTCATATAATATTAATGTAAACAGTACTAGAAATTACAGTGCCAATAGTCACCAGGAGGCCCAGCCAATAAGCTTAGATACTGTATGGTGGCATGGGACTCTTCTGTTTTATACTGGTGGACTACAGGATTACTTGAGAGTTATCAGGGCTGCCTTACAGCCTAAGATATCGGGATTGCACCAGGGAATCTTCTGCAGATTTGACCAGCATGTTTTAAAAGCTCTTGGTAGGATCAGTTGGTTCTAAGGGTCCCTCTAGGGACCTCATTATTTCAAGAGGAATCCAGGGTCCAGCCTCCTGCATAGATGGTGCCCCATGAAGAACCCACATAACTAACCCAGTTCAGGGTTCTCAGGCAGCAGTTCTGCCTCAGCTTAGAGTAGAACTCTTAAAATACTCAAGTACTGGGATAGGCAAGCATGTGTGCCTACTTGGATTGGTCCCTGAAGGTTTCTTTGGGTGAGAACGTGGTTTGTTTGGAGCATTGCTGCCCACAAGCTTCTATGGGATAGGTGGTGCTTGGGATTGATGTGTTCCGGCCATGCAGCCCTCCCTGAGGATTTACTCCTGCACTAATCCAGTGAAGGAGGCTGTGTCAAAAGAAGGGCTCAGAAGGCTTCTTTTCACAGGCAATGATTCCTATCAGTATAAGGTCCCTTATTTACTAAAAAGGGAGGTGATTTAACTCCAGTTTGATGAACTTCCTCTGAGTTTACTTTGTTGTCCTCAAATCTTTTGTTTTCTTCCTTTCTCTGAGATTCATGTGTTTGGTGCCTTATAAATGGAAATGTGTGAATACTTAATATATGCCCATGTAGAATTTTCTGTTTTGGGTTATTGGAATTAGAAAAAATATACATTGCTCTTCAACTAGTGAATGGAAGAAACTTCAGAAAGCTAGAATTGCTTATCAATCAAAAGACTTTCTCAACCTGTATTTTGGCCACACAGAAAAATGATATTCAGCTGAAGCTTTCCAATAATCTTTATAGCAAGAAAGCATGTGTCTTGTCAGCTACATTGTTTTCTTAGATTTCTCCTGTTAATCCTCAAATATCTGAACTTCTGTGCTACCCATGTGTCTTACACAAGTTTCTGGTGTCTAGGCCAAACTCATGACAAAATTAGCAAAACTGAACTGAGTTGAACTGAACAAGAGGATGGGGAAATTGTGCAAATATGTTGGAAGTAGATTTAAATAGGGACTAGAAAGTGTTTGAAGTTTTCATTATTATGGATTCAAAGACTATTATTTTGAAAGTTGGAAGAAGGGAGGGAAGAGAGCAGAAGGGAGGAAGGTATAAGTCAAGCTCTTGAATATAACGTGGTGAATATTGTGGGCAGAGATCTTTAAGTCAAATCCGGCTATTTTTAGAAAGAAGCAGAGGTAGAGTAGTGATCGCCAGATGTGTGCACAGACCAGTGCCAATCTGAACGTTAATGACCTGTGACATATGAGCACAGGAACAGGCATCAAGATATTGCCGTACAATTTTAATTTATAAAAGTATTGGTCCCTCAAGTGGTTGGAAATTATTTTTTTTTTAATCTCTTTCTGAGACACGGTCTTACTCTGTCACCCAGGCTGCAGTGCACTGGTGCGTTTATGGCTGACTGCAGCCTCGACCTCCGCAGCTCAAGCATTTCTCCCACCTGAGCCTCCTGAGCAGCTGGTACTACAGGAGCATGCCACCACACCTGGCTGATTTTTGCATTTTTTGTAGAGACAGGGTTTTGCCGTGTTGCTTAGGCTGGTCTTGAACTCCTGAGCTCAAGTGATCCGCCCACCTCATCCTCCCAAAGTGTTGGGAGTACAGGCATTAGCCATCACGCCCGGGCTAGAAAGTTTTTTAATAGGATATATTTGAGAGGCATTGAGATAGAAGACTCAATGACATGCCCTCAGAACACCAGAATCTTATTAGAAATAAACATAGGAAATGCGGATATTTTTAACTACTCAGACTTTTGAGGAATTACTCCTTTTAAAACATTTTTGTTTTAAGTTAGTGTATCAGTAAGACACACACCTACTTTAAAAGGAATAATTAACAATTTTATAAAGGAGATGGCTGTCTTATATCACTGTAGCCCCTCCAACAGTTCATATCTACTGGAAATCCTGCTAGTTAACTCTTTCTCTCTCTCTCTTTAGACTTTCAACCTATGAAAATGTAAATACCTTTGAAAAAAAAAACTAAACTATCAGTCATTTAAATCTTCTCATGAATGAAAGGCATTGTAGGGAGAGGAGATGGCAGGACACAGCAAATTAGGGACACATTTGCCTGCTTCTCTCTTGCCTAATTCTTCCTAACCTGTATTTACTGATGAGCTAATGATACTTGTAGGACTCTAGGGGGGGGGTTCATTTCCCATTTCAGCTGAAAGTACTTCATTCAGTGACAATATTCTCAAGAGTCTTCTACTGGAAGCTTGAAAGAAATAGGACTTTACATCCATAGAATGAAGGTATTTATTCCTTCCTCTGTTGCCCACTTGTTCACAAAAAGTACTTTTATGCTTGAAAACAGGTTCTTTGGTTACTGCACTGTAGTTTCAAATGGTTCCTCCAGATGGCATTCATGTCTTACTCAGAAAGGGCACAGCCATTGTCCCCAGGGTTTCTGCCTACTAATTCTATTGGTCTTGTGTTTGCTTGATTGCTTGGCAAAGAAAAAGTGGAGCTATTTTCTGTCTATATAAATCTACTTATGTGAATAACCATTAAAGTGATTTTGTATATGCATTGTTGTAGTGCCAGCAGTTTAAAGAAAACAGCTACCTTGTTTCTTTCACAAGGTTTTGACAAGGACTACCTTGGAGAGGCCCCCTCTAAAAGGTTTTATTTATAACATTGCCAGGAAAAGGAGGTCAGGACACTTTACATCCATCAAGAAGCAGGAAAGTATAAAAGCTTTAAAAAAAAAACATCTATACCCAGACCCTCATACACATATATAGACACACACATCCTAATACCTACTTGTGAGTAGAACAAATTGTTTCCCCACAAAAAGCTATGAAGTTGATTTCTCTGAAGATTTCAATATAATTAAATAAATACTCCTAGTTTCACAGATAATAGTGTAAAAGATTTCAAAATATTTATTGGCTACAATTTTTTAAATGTAAAAATTTTGAATTATACATTATGAATTCAACTATAGCAGGCATTACAATGTACATGTTGTGAAATGTGGCATCTATCAACCAACTAATTTTGTGCCTTCACAGATTGAAATAGCTGTGTAAGAGGTGATTCTCTAGGCTACTGCAGCTTCAGGCTGCGGTACTATCACAATCACTAAGAAAAGATTTCTATGGCTAGAGGCTCCACTGGTCCAATTATGTTTGTCACTCTTGCCCAAACTCTTTTTTTTTCACTAGCAGGGGCCCTAGGCAGTTTGAAGATGCTTCTGTTGTTACTAGTTTAACCACTCTCCAATTACTGATTTAGCAAGAACTTATTGATCACCTGTTGGTGACAGGCACCACGCTGGCTCTGGAGATGCCACAGTGAGGAACAACACACCCTGCGGGCAGAGAGTCTGCTGTCTGCTAAATGAACACCAGCATCTTTTCCTTAGGCCATGAAGGGTCCCTCTCCCCAGATAGTAGTTCCAATCACACCCTGAGGGACAGGAGGCTGGGACCTGGTTTGGGCCAGAACCTCTTAAGAAGGATCAAGCTCTCCCTCCCCTTTACCTCCAGAGGTTAGAAACATCTTCCCCTGTAGCAAGGCAGTCACCCTAAAGCTGCCTCTACTTACCGTTACTCCTACTTCTCCAACTCTTCTCACTGCCCTGGGGATCCTTGACACATCCAGATGCACGGAGAAGCCCTAAAATTTCCACAAGCAGTAGAGTCTTCCCAGGTACATAAAGTCCCATCCTTCAAGGAAGGGGACGTGTGGTTCCAACCTGAGTACAGGTTCCTGATGTGGTAAGTTAAAAACGGCATGCTGCACTCTGGCTACCTCCTTAAAAAATAACAACCATATCCTTTGTGAAATTATTATAGAAATAACAGAAGGAAATCATTGCATTAAAAAGATAATTCATTTCAATATTAACTTTGGGAGCATGACTATCTATGGTAAGGGCTTTTCTTACCTAACAGGATTCTCACTGGAAGAGGTTTTTCTCTATATTTTAAGATTCCAGGAGGCCCAGACCATAGGGAAGGCTACGTAATAATACCTCAAATTTTTTGTGCATTATGATTTCTAAAACATTTCCACATCTATATGAGCCTCTAAATAACTATATAAGGTAAGGCCAAACAGGTCTCCATTGAACTAGAAAATACTAGAAAGGTAGAGTGACTGGTTTGAAGCCACACAACTAGTTAATAATGTTTAAACTCATTTCTCCTTAAGATAAACTCAGGGTCCAGCTAATCAGAAACATCAGCACCAAATACTTGCAGACCTTTTCACAGCAAATGAAGCATTTTATGTATTATGTATACTGTAACATAATCTTTTAACCTTTGATCCTAATATCTCATACATAGCCAGGGTTGTATCATTTCTTTTTTGAGTTAAAGTGACTTCATTCCACCCACATCCTCGGATGCAGAATAAAGCATTCATTGCATCACAGAAGCTTCTCAGAACCCCAAAGGTTTGTTGTCCACAGGCCCTCGGTGCCTGGATTACAAAGTCAAGTCCTACTCTCCAGTTAGTTTCCTGAAAATATGTTTGGATCCTTGGATGAGAAAGTCCTCAATTTTGATAATCTTGCCAAATCCCAAATCCTCCCTTTTATCTTTTGATGGGATTGTCAGTTCTTTAAAAAATCAGCTTTCCCAGGGATTTTGACAAGAGCTATGAACTCAAACATGGGATTTTAAAAATGTTTTTCTGCCATATGAAAGAGTTTTGCAGACTTAGTAGAAAGCACGAAAAAGTCATTATTTCTTAAAGTAATATATGCTTATTAAGGAAACTAGAAAAGTAGAAAGAAAATATAATCCTTGGGCCCATCACTAAAATAAAATCCCTGTTAGGGAAAAATAAGGCTTATGTCAAAATATTGTCAGTGATAAAAGGTATAGCAGTGTCATGTAAAGATTCCTAAAAAAAAAAAAAAAAAGATATTGTAAACTAGACATTTTAAGCAGCCTAGTACTTTATTCTGTAAGTTACAAAATCAACAGTCTTCGGCTCAGTTTACAGGACTACCGAGACAGTGACATTACACTCCCTTCTGACATTACATTATGTAGGTAATTTGATGATGTGGCTGATGCTGGCTCATTAATCCAAGCCAATCATACATTATCTCTCTTGTTGAAAGAATTGTGTGAAATGTTTCTCCTGAATCAAGCTCTCAGAGAGGACTGTGCTAGAAATACCTTCACTGGAGGTAGGGACTAGCCTGCTGAACTGGTGAGTATGTGGATTCATTGACAGCCCTTCCACAGTGAGCACTACTAGGTACCAGGCTCTGTTCCAGGCACCTGGGATATAGGAATGAATGAAACACACAAATCCCTGCCCTTATGGAAAAACGATGAACCAAATCAATAAGTTTTATGTCAGAAGGTGATGGTGCCAAGGAGAAACAGCAAGGAGGAGAGACTGGAGGAGGGCCTAAGTGCACCATTTTAACAGGATCGGGGAAGAACACCAAGAAAGGTGATGGAGCTGGCTCTGTTTCTCCCCCAGGCAAAGGGAAGATGTGCAAGGACTGAGGTTAGGGCATTCCAGGAATGGCCAGAAGGCCAGTGTGAACAGAGAGGGAGAATACAGCAGAAGATGAGGACAGGTGGCAGAGGTCTTGCAAAGAGTTTTGCTTTTACTGTGACTTTGGGAATGGGGCATTGGGTGGGGGGAAGAATTCTGTCCAAGGAAATTCAGGGTAGCTATCTACTACATTACCTTGCCTTTAGAAAACAGAGCAAATTCTGTTTCCTGCAATATGCACAAAACCAGATTGGCATCAAGCTATTCCACGTGTAGGCCTGGCCCAGCAAACTCTGTGTTCCTCTGGGCACACTCTCATGCTTGCAGAATTCTTCCCAGTTTCCTCCCAGAGCATTTTTAAAGTGCCCAGCATGTTGACCTCTGCTTTGAATGTTTTCTCATTCTTTGGACACTAGTTTGTACTCCGGATAATCCTCTGGGCAGAAATGGAATGACATGTCTAAGGCAGAGCCTGTAAATTGGGGATAATAACAGTTTATATTATCTAGTGCTCACCACTTGCCAAGAACTGAGCTGAGTTGTTTTCCTAGATTCTTTCATTTAACCCTCATAGTAGCCCTGTGAGGTAGGTACTAATACTGCCTCCATTTTGCAAATGAGGAAACTGAGGCATAGATAAAGTAAATTTGCCCACAATTACCTGGCTCTTAAGTCATGGGATCTCACAGATGCTCAGGCCTTTAAATCCAGAGACTATATTCTTAGCCATCAAAATTAAGTAAGTGTAGAAGATTATTTCATCTAACTTCCCACATTGTCACTTGTGTGAACCAGAAAAAGTTTAAAGTAAAGAGGGAAGTATGATGTAGATTTCTGTCTCCCCACCCTTCATAAATGAAGTAAACCTAAGGATGCAGTTCTCATTTCATTCCTGGACACTTTAGCCAAGCAGAAGTCCATATACTATTTTTGTTGAATGACACCAAGGCTGAGATTCCTAAATGTATTTTGTGCTGGAATACAACATGGAGCAACTCACATTACAGTCTCAGAAGCCCCCTGTAACGACCTGAAGGATCTGAAGGACTGAAACTCACTTTAAGAACCACTGACCTCACATTATTTTCCCATGCTTCCCTAATGTGTATAAAATGACTCTAGTGAATACTTTCTCATCTTTAGGACCTTTTAATATATCTTACTCCTCATTAAAGTAAATTGGGGCATTATTCAGGCTAAACCAATTTTTTTCTTTTTTTGAGGCGGAGTCTCACCCTGTTGCCCAGGCTGGAGTGCAGTGGTGTGATCTCGGCTCACTGCAACCTCTGTTTCCTGGGATCAAGTGATTCTCCTGCCTCAGCCTCCGAAGTAGCTGGGACTACAGGCGTCTGCCACCAAGCCCGGCTAATTTTTGTGTTTTTAGTAGAGACGGGGTTTCACTACATTGGCCAAGCTGATCTCTAACTCCTGACCTCAGGTGATCCACCTGCCTCAGCCTTCCAAAGTGCTGGGATTACAGGCGTAAGCCACCGCATCCAGCCAGTAAACAATTTCTTCAAGACAACAATGGCAACATACAAAATATCTCCATCTAGTGTTTTTTCTAAACAGGAACAAGTTATCTTGGAATCTAATTTTACTCCAGGAAAAATACCATTGCACACAGTACCCAGCACAAAGTTTGTTTTTGGAAAGTGCTATTGGTAATATTCAGTCATTATTTCTATGATTTCACACTAAGCAATGTGCTGTGAGTTCTGCACAAACTCATCTACACTCTCTATGCGCTCCCAGGCATCTCTCACCAGAATAGGAGCTCTATGTCCTTGGGAGGGATTTTTCTCCACCCACCACAGAGTAAGATGTATTTCATCTTCCCATGGAAATGGGGGATTTCTTGCTTTCCTCCACATTCCTTCCGTAACACTCAGTCTGCACGATCACAGATTCTCCCAGGCATCAGGAAGAACCTTCCATTGCTACACACGCCAGCAGACGTACTGGCAGCACCGCCTTTTCTCACTGTGGTCCCCACGTGTTGTCAGACTACAGAAGAAACCCTACTGGTCCACATACTCACTTTTTCTACCTCTCGATTCCCATCTAATGTGTTTAACTGTGTCCCCTAGAAAGATATATTGAAGTCCTAAACCCTGCTACCTCAATTAGTGACCTTATTTGGAGACAGGGTAGTTGTACATATAAACAGTTAAGATGAGATCATACTGGACAATTTCTTAATTCAATATGACTGGTGGCCTTATAAGAAGAGAAGACAGAGGAAAGACAGTCATGTGAAGAGACACACACGGGAGAGCACGATATGTCAATAGAGGCAGAGATGGGAGTTATGTACCTGCAGGCTAAAGAGTGCCAAGGATTGCTGTTAACAACCAGAAGCTGTGGGGTGGGTTGCCTGGGTTAGGAAGAGGGGTGGGCAGAGACAGAATGGCCTTGTCAGCGTCCTAATTTCAGACTTCTAGCCTTCAGAACTGTGAGAGAAAAAAACTGTGTTGTTTAAAGCCACTCAACTTGTGGAACTTTACTATGGTGACCCTAGAAAATTTAATACAGCATCCCAGGGCCAACCTCAGTTTTTACCTCCCTATGAAATTGACGCAATTTTTCCTAGCCAGTGTCTCTTAGTCTCACAGCAAGCACAGGTAGAGGATGGAACACAAAGACTCCCTTTTCCCCCTACCTATACCCTATTATAGGGAGAAATGGGATTTGCAGGTCTCAGCAGAGATACTGCTGGGAAGGTTATCGCATGTATGAATACGATACAACCTCTGTGGTAGGGAGTTAAGTACAGAGAAAACGTTGTGAACAGCAAGTTTCAGTGTGGCTGTGTTTCCCATCTGAGTCTCTGCAAGCAGGTGCTCCTGGGTTGCACCTTGGCAACTTCCCACTTGGGTCTTTGCCTCGTCTCTCAGTACTCACAACCAACTCATCCACCTGCAAGCACCTTCTTCTTTGGGTGCAAAGGCTTTTTCACCGTCTGCCTCACATTCCAGTGGTGATAATAACAAAAAATACACGGTTAACCCAACAAATAGGGAAAAGGCCATGGCTCCGCGAAAAGCTCCAGCCCGTTAGCCTCTTCCGTGGCCCACCAGAAAGCCTTCTGCTCTTTTCAAAAACTCTACCTTGAAGATGTGTTATTAGATGCCCTCCTACCCTCTAAAAGGATCTGGGGTGTGTGTGTGTGTTTGATGTTTATACAGAACTGGAGGTGGGGGAGGTGAAAAGGAAAGAAAGACCTGAGTCACATAACCCAAACCCTTCTACATGTTGCATTCTCTAAAGCGTCCAGCGTATTTCCCCCAACTTTTATCCTTTCTTTTTACCTTAATCTGTCTTTAATCTTCCATAGTTTTTCCAATTCCCAGTCACTGCCCAAACTCTCCATTCACCATGCTCCCCCAGACAATGGTAATAACAGTCAGGGAGCACTTATTATGTGCCAGGCATTATGGTAAGTGCTAACATACATGAACTCATTTAATGCTCACAACAACCTTGTGAATTGGGAATGATCATTATGATTCCTGTTTATGGCTATAAAAAGGTTAAGAAATTTCTCAGGGTAACAGAGCTGGTAAGTGATAGGATATATACCTCTGTAGTCTAACTCTGCAGTCTATACTATTTTATTTTTTAATTATAAAAAACCTTGAACATATACAACAGAATTGTATCATGTAATCACACACACAATTAACAAATCATGAGCAATCTAGTTTTATCTATATCCATACTCACTGGCTTCTGTCCATATTATTTTGAAGCAAATCCCAGATATTACATAATTTTTTCTGTAATACTTTTCATGTATCTTCAAAAGATGAAGATTCTTTAAACAAGAATATCATTACCATGTCTAAAGAACTGAACAATTCTTTAACATCAAATATCCTATGTTTGAATTCCTAATAGTCTCATAAATGTCATAATTATTTTAAATATTTAGTTTAAATCAGGATCCCAATAGGATCCACACATTACAATTGGTTGACTTTTTACTTAAATCTCTTTTAATTTATAGGTTTCCCTTCTACCTCAGTCTTTTTACTCCTTTCCAATTCAGTTGTTGGCAAAACAGAGTCATTTGTCCTGGAGAGTTTCCTACAGTCCCCTACATCATTCTCCCTTTGGGGTACTATACTATAGACTTTTCATTGCATAGATTGTAGAGCAGGGAAAATTCAATGAGGTGATTTCTAGACTCACTGGAGCTTTCTTGAACTCTATGAAATTATAAGCAAATTTTGAACATGTGAATATGTACATTTTAGGGAACCAAAGTCTAGAGCTTTCACAAGATTTTAAAAATGATCCCATGATCCCCGAACAATTAATGATCATTAGCTCTGGTCCTGGCTTTTCATTTTAGAAATGAAAAACAGGAGACTTGGGTGGGTAAATTGTCTAAACTCACATAAATGTTCTTAATAATACAGGAATGTGGCTCTCAGGACCTAACCTGTTCCACTTTCGGTTTCATGCTGCATATGTGAAAGGGGAAAAACATCCCGGGGCCAATCTCAGCTTTTATCTCCCTATGAAATTGACACAATTTTTCCTAACCAGTGGCTTTGAGATGTCATTTGAGCTGCTCAATAGGAAGTGTCAAAGTTATTTCCCCATTGTTTCAAAGTTGTAATTTGCCTGAATTAATGAATTCACTTCTTGTCCACATTTGGAATCTAAAACTGTAGTCAATATTACTACCACAACATTCTCACTTCTCTTTCTCCATACTATTGAGAGCTTTATTATGCCAGAGATGTCTCACAAGCAGGATGCCAAGATGAGTAATCTGTCCTGAGCTAAATGAGAACTATCTTTCCTAGATGTGAGAGGATTGAGGTGGAGTGTAAGTAAGACTCAGTTGGGAACCGGTCATTAATGGATCGTTCCTTGATCTCTTTTGGTCTGGGGATTTCTGATTGGTAAAATGAGCTAACTGGATTGTGTCAATTACTTTTCAAGCATTTTGACTGTGACCACGATATACTCTCACTGTGAATGTGTATGTATTTGTATATCTTGAAAAAAACTTTCACTGAATTATTCTTACATACAAAATGGAATGCATCTGGATAATTTCTATTCTTTTTAAAAAAATAATTCTGGTTGTGGTCACAATCTATTAAGTTGATTTTAAGAACTGCTAAAGGAAATCTGCTGGCAGTTTGAAACAATACTTTCCCAGGTGACCTCTGAGTCATCATTTGTTCATTAACTTTAGTTGGTCAGTCATTTTACAACTATCTAATGAGTATCTATGTAGTGCTAGGCACCGTGATGAGAGTTAGGAAAATGGCAATGAAAAAATGAAGAACTTCTTATGATGCAATCCTGTGAGGTATGTTTGATCAACTTTGATAAGGAAAGAGAATTCCGGTGGAATCGGCTAAAGCCATTGAATAGGTTTGACTTAAGGGAAGAAACAGCAGCAGAAATACAGGATTTTCCAAACTCCAGGCAGAAGCCCACATCAACACTAAAACAGTCTAAACCCAAATTATGTAATTTTTTTTATCAAATGGAGATCTCCTGTGGATCCTAAATCCGTTCCAGCATCTGCCTGAAAATCACTGGATGTTTCTTTCTCTTATTTTGCAAAGATCAAAGTAGTTGACTGGGTCCTCTTTTTAAGTAAAATATTTCAGAGGCCATTCACAAGGAATGTTAGAGAGCACTCTGACTGAGGGCCATCTTACGCCATATTCACACGCTCATCACAACCCCAGTACCTGCAAAACCTGCAGGTATGTAATTAGTTGTTTTCTTTTCCAGAAATTTTGCTGTACCACTACTATCCAGCAGAGGGAAGCAGAACACCAAAATCACCGCAGAAGTAATCCAGGACACGCACACACAGCCCTTTGGTATTTTTTTGTCCTGTGAATGTAGGTACTTAAGAATAAGAATGTCACAGTTTTGAAAACAAATTCTGGGTAAAGCCAGCCCTGGGTAAAATGCTGAAAGAGGAGAGGTTTATTTTCGCTGACTGCTTAACCCGGCCTGTCCCATCGGGATTCCCTGGAAGGCATCACCCAGTCCACAAGGCCCTCTTTCAGGCTTGGCTCCTGGCAGTCTGACCTTTCCATTTGTTTCCATTCCCCAAGTTTTGGAACATCTGGTAAAATCATGTAACATTCTGTGGTCTTCTGAGTCAGGCTTTATGCGATGGCCTTTCAACCACGGCGTTTCCTACTTTAGCTGCCAGGAACAGTCCGTTTCCTACTCTCTTTTATCTAGTCCACAAAGTGGGAAATGGTGGGTACAAACTGAAATGCAGTACATGCTAAGTGGTCACGTTTGGGAGAAATGAGACACAAAGTCGTTTTTTTGTTGTTGTTGGTTTTTTTTTTTTTTTTTGAGACATGGTCTTGCTCTGCCACCCAGGCTGGAGTGAAGTGGCACAATCTCTACTCATTGCAACCTCTACCTCCCGGGTTCAAACGATTCTCCTGCCTCAGCCTCCTGAGTAGCTGGGACTACAGGCATATGCCACCATGCCCAGCTAATTTTTGTATTTTTAGTAGATACAGGATATTGCCAGGCTGGTCTCAAACTCCAGGCCTCAACAGATCTGCCTGCCTTGGCCTCCCAAAGTGCTGGGATCACAGGCATGAGCCACTGCACCCGACCAGGATACAAACTCTTAATCATAGCAGACCTTCTGAGGATCCAGGTACTTTTCTGAAGCCCTGCCTTTCCTCCTGCCCTCCTTCTTTACAGACCTGTCCCTGTGCCTTTTAACACTGATGCAGTACTGTCTGACTCCCCATCCTCAGAGATGAAAACATTTTTAGGAGGCCATAGACCAACAGAAGTTGCCTTCATGCATTTCTGGGGTCCAAAAGTAGTAAACACACCCCTTAGCCACTTGACTGGTGTGCTTTTCTGGGAGAGAAAGGCATGAGCAGAGGGCACTCCTCAAATAGAAACAGATGTGATAATGGACAATAGGTTTAGGCATGACTCAGCCTTTCCAGCTCCACAAGTTCCTTCCCTACCCAACCCATGAATATAGATCCAAGTGCAACTATGCACTTAGTCAAGAAGGGCTCTTCAAAGTGTGTCCTAATGCCATTAAATTTACTTTTATTAAGAGAGTGGGTAGGGAGGGATCATGGAACTTGCAAAAGTTTAAGGTTATCATGAAGAGTCAGCAAGAATTACAGTAACCAGTGATTCTGGATAATCAGCATCAATGAGGTAGAGGGAAGTGAGGGAGGTGCCTTATCTTTGAAAGGTTAAACTTGCCATCTTGACATATTCCTCCAGTGACTGGCATCCATCCTCAGTTGATGTGTAAGGTATAATACAATGGGCTGGTACTTTAAAAGTTTTCAGTAACTTCCACAATGCTAATCAATGTTTCAGGAATGGGGTTACATTTCTTTCCATTTAAAGCTAGCGTGGTGGCTCATATCTGTAGTCCCAGCATTTGGGAGGCTGGGATGGGTGGATCACCTGAGGTCAGGAGTTCAAGACTAGCATGACTAAAATGGTGAAACCCCATCTCAACTTTAAATGCAAAAATTAGTGGGCCATGGTGGCACACGCCTGGAATCACTCGGGAGGCTGAGGCAGGAGAATCACCTGAACCCGGGAGGCAGAGGTTCCAGTGAGCCAAGATAGCATCCACTCCAGCCTGACAATAAAAGCAAAACTTTGTCTCAAAAAAAAAAGACTAAAAAAAAAATAAGCAAGTTTTGTAAAAAGCACCAATGGCAAAAAAAAGTTAATTGTTTTTAAAAGCCATATTAAACTGCTGCATTAAGGTAATGTACTTACAGAGAATGAAAAGAGAAAAAAGGTTAAAAAAGGACAAGAGGATGATCCAAGATGGCCAAATAGGAACAGCTCTGGAGTGCAGTTCCCAGCGAGAACACAGAGGGTGAGTGATCACCACATTTCCAAATGAATTTTTACTGTCCACAGACCAGATTCCTGAGTGGAAAAGCACGACAAGTCTGCAGCACGGCTGTTTCAGCTGACACAGCAGGTCTCCACACAAAAACTCACACGAATCTGGGCACCGTTTCAACTGGTGACTGGAACGCCTGGGAGCCAGAGTTGCTCATTCAACTGAAAAAAAGAGGGCTGAAACAGGGAGCCAGGTGATCTGGCTTGGCGGGTCCCACCCCCACAAAGACGAGCAATCTGAAATGCTCTGGATTGAGAGTTTCACAGCAAGCACAGCTGGACCCTGGATGGTCCAGCTCTGTGGGGGGGAAGGGCATCTGCCATTACCAAGGGAGTCCACCACTACCGAGGCAGTCCTCCATTACTGAGGCAGTCTGCCATTACTGAGACAGACCACCATTACTGAGGCAGTTATAACTATACCTCTATAAACAAAACCATAAGGAAGTTCACACAGTAGCTGGGCAGAGCCAATAGCAGCTCAGCAATGCCTCTTCTAGCAGACAGTGACTAGGCTACCTCCTCACTGGGAAGGGCATCTCTGAAAAAAGGCAGCAGCATGTCAGGAACTTATAAATAAAGCCCCACCTTCCCAGAACAGAGCACCTGGGAAAAAAAGGCAGTGAGGAGTTCCACTGCAGCAGACTTAAACATACCTGCCCAGCAGCTCTGAACGGAACAACAAAGCTTGCAGGTCAGCACTTGAGCTCCTATAAGGGACAGACTGTCTCCTCAAGCAGCTCCCTGACCCCCATATATCCAAAGAAACACCTCATACAGGAGAGCTCAGGCTGACATCTGGCAGGTATCCTTCTGGGACAAAGATAACAGAAGAAGAAACTGGCCACAACCCTTACTGTTCTGCAGCCACTGCAGGTGATCCCCCAGCAAGCAGGGTCTGGAGTGGACCTCCAGCAGACCTACAGCAGAGGGCCCTGACAGTTAGAAGAAAAACTAAAAAACAGAAAGAAATAACTTCATCATCAAAAAAAAGGACGTCCACTCAGAGACCCCATCCAAGTCATCAACTACAAATACCACAGGCAGATAAAGCCACAAAGATGGGAAGAAACTAGGGCAAAAAAGATGAAGACACCCAAAACCAGAACATCTCTCCTCCTGCAAGGGATCACAACTCCTCACCAGCAAGGGAAGAAGGCTGGATGGAGAATTAGTCTGATGAATTGACAGCAACGGGCTTCAGAAAGTGGGTAATAACAAACGTCTCTGAGCTAAAAGAACATGTTCTAACCCAATGCAAAGAAACTAAGAACCTTGAATAAGGTTGATGAAATGCTAATTAGAAAAACAGCTTAGAGAGGAATATAAATAAATTGATGGAGCTAAAAAACAACACAAGAACTTCACAAAGCATACACAAGTTTCAACAGCCGAACTGACCAAGCAGAAGAAAGGATATCAGAGACTGAAGATCAACTCAATGAAATAAAATGAGAAGGCAAGACTAGAGAAAAAAGAGTAAAAAGAAATGAACAAAGCCTCCAAGAAATATGAGATTATGTGAAAGACCTAATCTATATTTGATAGGAGTACCTGAATGTGACAGAGAAAATCAAACCAAGCTGGAAAACACTCTTCAGGATATTATCCAGGAGAACTTCCCCAACCTAGCAAGGCAGGCCAATATTCAAGCCCAGAAAATACAGAGAACACCACAAAGATATTCCTCAAGAAGAGCAACCCCAAGGCATATAATCATCACATTCACCAGGGTTGAAATGAAGGAAAAATGCTAAGGGTAGCCAGAGAGAAAGGTCGGGTTACCCACAAAGGGAAGCCTCTCAGATCTGCCACAGCAGATCTCTTGGCAGAAACCCTACAAGCCTACAAGAGAGTAGGGGCCAATATTCAACATCCTTAAAGAAAAGAACTTTCAACCTAGAATTTCATATCCAGCCAACTAAGCTTCATAAGCAAAGGAGAAAGAAAATCCTTTACGAACAAGCAATTGCTGCAAGGTTTCATCACCACCAGGCCTGCCTTACAAGAGCTCCTGCAAGAAGCACTAAACATAGAAAGGAACAACCAGTACCAGCCACTCCAAAAACGTACCAAATAGTAAAGAACATTGAAACAATGAAGAAACTGCATTAACTAATGGGCAAAACAACCAGCTAGTATCAAAATGGCAGGATCAAATTCACACATAACAATATTAACCTTAAATGTAAATGGACTAAATGCCCCAATCAAAAGACACAGACTGGCAAATTGGATAAAAAGTCAAAACCCATCGGTGTGCTGTATCCAGGAAATCTGTCTCACATGCAAGGATACACATAGGCTCAAAATAAAGGGATGGAGGAAGATTTACCAAGCAAATGAAGAGAGAAAAAAAAGCAGGAGTTGCAATCCTAGTCTCTGATAAAACAGACTTTAAATCAACAAAGATCAAAAGAGACAAAGAAGGGCATTACATAATGGTAAAAGGATCAATGCAACAAAAAGAGCTAATGATCCTAAATATATATGCATCCAATACAGGAGCACCCAGATACATAAAGCAAGTTCTTAATGACCTACAAAGAGATGTAGACTCCCACACAATAATAGTGGGAGACGTTAACCCTCCACTGTCAGTATTAGATAGATCAATGAGACAGAAAATTAACAAGCATATCCAGGACTTGAACTCAGATCTAGACCAAGCAAACCTAATAGACATTTACAGAACTCTGCACCCCAAATCCAAAGAATATACATTCTTCTCAGCACCACATCAAACCTACTGTAAAACTGACCACATAATTGGAAGTAAATCACTCCTCAGCAAATGCAAAAGAATGGAAATCCTAACGAACAGTCTCTCAGACCACAGTGCAATCAAATTAGAACTCAGGATTAAGAAGCTAACTCAGAAGCACATAACTTCATGGAAACTGAACAACTGGCTCTTGAATGTTGACTAGATAAACAATGAAATGAAGGCAGAAATAAAGATGTTCTTTGAAACCAACAAGACCGAAGACACAACATACCAGAATCTATGGGACACATTTAAAGCAGTGTCTAGAGGGAAATTTACGGCAATAAATGCTCACATAAGAAGCAAGGAAAGATCTAAAATCGACACCCTATCATCAAAATTGAAAGAGCTAGAGGAGCAAGATCAAAAAAACTCAAAACCTAGCAGAAGTCAAGAAATAACTAAGATCAGAGCAGAACTGAAGGAGATAGAGACACAAAAAATCCTTCAAAAAAAAATCAATAAATCCAGGAGCTGTTTTTTTTTTTTCAAAGATCAACAAAATAGACAGATCACTAGCCAGATTAATAAAAAAGAAAAGGGAGAATAATCAATTAGATGCAATAAAAAATGAGAAAGAGAATATCACCACTGATTCCACAGAAATAAACACTACCATTAGAGATTGCTACAAACAACTCTATGCACATAAACCAGTAAATCTGGAAGAAATGGATAAATTCCTGGACACTTGCACCCTCCCAAGCCTAAACCAGGAAGAAGTTGAAACCTTCAATAGACCAATAACAAGGGCTGAAGTTGAGACAGCAATGAACAGTCTACCTACCAAAAAAGGCCTAGGTC
Organism: Saimiri boliviensis; assembly: GCF_048565385.1. Taxonomy (NCBI): domain Eukaryota; kingdom Metazoa; phylum Chordata; class Mammalia; order Primates; family Cebidae; genus Saimiri; species Saimiri boliviensis. The sequence goes on from NC_133452.1 coordinate 97,012,677, forward strand.
CAGATGGGTTCACAGTCAAATTTTACCAGACATACCTTCCTTCTGAAACGACTCCAAACAATCCAAAAAGAGGGAATCCTTCCCAAATCACTTTATGAGACCAACATCGTCCTGATACCAAAACCCGGCAGAGATGCAATATCCATGATGAACACAGATGTATAAATCTTCAATAAAATACCAGCAAACCGATTGCAACAGCACATCAAAAAGCTTATCCATCACGATCAAGTAGGCTTCATCCCTGGGATGCAAGGCTGGTTCAACATACTCAAGTCTATAAATGTTATTCACCACATAAACAGAACCAGACAAAAACCACATGATTATCTCAATAGGTGCAGAGAAGGCCTTCCACAAAATTCAACAGCACTTTGTGCTAAAAACTCTCAATAAACTAGGTATCGACGGAACGTATCTCAAAATAATAAGATATTTACAACAAACCCACAGCCAATATCATACCGAATCAGCAAAAACTGGAAGCATTCCCTTAGAAATCTGGCACTAGACAAGGATGCCCTCTCTCACCACTACTATTCAATATAATATTGGAAGTTCTAGCCAGAGCAATTAGGTAAGAAAAAGAAATAAAAGGTATTCAATTAGGAAAGGAGGAAGTCAAATTGTCTCTAGTTGCAGATGACATGATTGTATATTTAGAAGACCCCATCGTCTCAGCCCAAAATCTCCTGAAACTTATAAGCAACTTCAGTAAAGTCTCAGGATACAAAATCAATGTGCAGAAATCACAAGCATTTCTATACACCAATGACAGACTTAAAGAGAGTCAAATCAAGAACAAAATGCCATTCACAATTGCTACAAAGAGAATAAAATACCTAGGAATATGATTAACAAAGGATGTAAAGGACCTCTTCAAGGAGAACTACAAACCACTCCTCAAGAAAATAAGAGAGAACACAAACAAATGGAAAAACATTCCATGCTCATGGTTAGGAATAATCAATATTACAAAAATGGCCATACTGCCCAAAGTAATTTACAGATTCAACGCTATCTCCATCAAGCTACCTATCACCCTCTTCACTGAACTGGAAAAAACACCTTAAACTTTATATGGAACCAAATGAGAGCCCGCATAGCCAAGTCAATTCTAAGCAAAAAGAACAAAGCTGCAGGCATCATGCTACCTGACTTGAAACTATACAAAAGGCTACAGTAATCAAAACAGCAGGGTACTGGTACCAAAACAAAGATATAGACCAATGGAACAGAAGAGAGGCCTCAGAGGCAATGCCACACATCTACAACCTGACAAAACAAGCAATGGGGAAAAGAGTCCTTGTTTGATCAATGGTGTTGGGAAAACCGGCTAGCCATGTCCAGAAAGCAGAAACTGAACCCTGTCTGACACCTTACACTAAAATTAACTCCAGATGGGTTAAAGACTTAAACCTAAGAACGAACACCATAAAAACCCTAGAAGAAAACCTAGGCAAAACCATTCAGGACATAGGCATAGGCAAAGACTTCATGACTAAAACACCAAAAGCAATGGCAACAAAAGCCAAAATAGACAAATAGGTTCTAATTAAACTTAAGAACTTCTGTACAGCAAAAGAAACAATCATTAGAGTGAACCAGCAACCAACAGAATGGGAAAACATTTTTGCAATCTACCCATCTTACAAAGGGCTAATATCCAGAACCTACAAAGCACTAAAACAGATTTACAAGAAAAAAATAAACCCATTCAAAAGTGGGCAAAGGATATAAACAGACACTTTTCAAAAGAAGACAAATATGAGGCCAAGAAACATGAAAAAATACTCATCATCACTGGTCATTAGAGAAATGCAAATCAAAACCACATTGAGATACCATCTCATACCAGTTAGAATGGTGATCATTAAAAAATCTGGAGAAAAACAGATGCTGGAGAGGATATGGAGAAACAGGAACACTTTTACACTCTTGGAGTGTAAATTAGTTAAACTATTGTGGAAGACAGTGTGGCGATTCCTCAAGGATCTAGAAATAGAAATACCATTTGACTCAGTAATCCCATTACTGGGTATATACCCAAAGGATTATAAATCATTCTATTATAAAGACACATGCACATGTATGTTCATTGCGGCACTGTTTACAATAGCAAAGAGCTGGAACCAACCTAAATGCTCATCAATGATAGACTGGACAAGGAAAATGTGGAACATATACACCAGGGAATACTATGCAGCCATAAAAAACAATGAGTTCATGTACTTTTTAGGGACATGGATGAACCTGGAAACCATCATTCTCAGCAAACTGACACAAGAACAGAAAATCAGACACCACATGTTCTCACTCATAGGCAGGTGTTGAACAATAACACATGGACACAGGGAGGGGAGCATCACACACTGAGGTCTGTTGTGGGAGGACTAGAGGAGGGACAGTGAGGGGGTAGGGAGTTAGGGAGGGATAACACGGGGAGAAATGCCAGATATAGGTGATGGGGATGGAGGCAGGAATCCACATTGCCATTTATGTACCTATGCAATAATCCTGCATGTTATTCACATGTACCCCAGAACCTAAAGTGCAATAAAGTTTATATATATATATATATGTATATATATAATAAAAATAAAAAAGGACAAGAATGGGAAACAGATGTATTAAGGGGAGAAGAAGAGTTAACAAAGAAACTCCCTGGGTAGGGTATGGTAAGCAGTCATCAATAACTGTCTCAGGTGCCACTTAATGCATTCATGTCCTGGGCCTCAGGAGCTTCATGCAAGTTAGTGTAACCCAACAGGGGTATTTACTCGGACAAGCAGCAATAAAAGTAAAGCTGCTGTCTGTAAAGCTGCTGTCTGTATTGGCAGTAAACTACCTGTGATGCTGAGATATGCCTTCTGTGTCCAGCTTATTACTCTATCATGTTCCTACACTGGTTTGTCACAAACACTTGTTACAAAAATCAGATTCCTGGCCTCCACGTCAGACCTAATGAATCCAAATGTCTGGGCATCTGGGTTTTGATTACCATTTTTTTAAGCTCCTCAGCAATGATGGATAGGTTTCTTCCCTCCGCCCCCCGCAAATATGTGTCAGGAATAGGATTTCATTTCTTTTGAGAAAACATAAGCAAGTTTTGTAAAAAGCATCAAAGGCAATACCTATGATACTGACAATATTTCACCTCACTTGTCTGCTTCTTTCCCATGAGTTAGTCTTTCTCTTTGAAGGAGCTGCGTTTCTCCTAGTGGTTCTGATCTTTACCTTGCAGCTACAGGTATAAACGAGGGACTGAGATGCCTACCCCTTCAACCTCCAGCTCCTCCGTCAAGAAATATCGAGTACCTATCAGAGTGCACCCTGTCCTGCGGCACATACTCAAGGCTCTGCCAACAAGAATAAAGAAGGTGTTTAACCGAAAGGATTGACGATAGAATAAAGAGAGCTGTCCGGGCGCGGTGACTCACGCCTGTAACCCCAACACTTTGGGAGGCGAGGCGGGAGGATCGCTTGAGTCCAGGAATTCGAGACCAGCTTGGGCAACAGTGGGACACCATCTCTACAGAAAAGAAAAATTTGAAAAGAGTTACAAGGGGGAAAAATATATAAGGTGGCAGTGGAAGGATGAAGGATGAGTTGATTGCATTAGTTCATCGACCATCCCTGAGCTAGAGAAACACAATCATGACAGAAACAAAACTGCCCACAAGAAGCATGGGTCTGGGTTAGTAGCACTACCAACCGGACTAACCATTTACACTTCGGTGTGAAAAGGGGCAGAGCGGGGAGAAAAGAAGCCCTGAGCTCACAGCGTTGGCGGGGCGCAGTCAGGTCCGCCAGGGCTATGTGAAAGGAGGGAAGGAACGTCCTTCTCTGCAGCTCATCTAAGGGCCTGCTCCGACCCCGGATGTCACAGCGAAAACTACCGCCTCACCACACTGGCCTTTACTCCACCTACCCAGCAGCTCCCACGTCTCATCCTCTGGCAGCGGGGAGAGGCGGGGCGAAGCGGAAGGGGAGGGGCCTGTACGGCATTGCCCACTAGCCGCGCCCCAAGGCCGCGACCTCCTTACCGCGAGAACGCGGAGTCCCGAGGACGGCGCACGCGCAAACCTGTGACGTCTGCGGCCCCTGGCCCCACCCTCCGCTTGTGGGAGTTCCGGATGTTTAGCGTTACCATGGAGCCTGGAGGTGCCCGCGAACGCTGCTTGTCGCCTGGGCAACCGGAGAGGACGAAGCAGGACCTAGGTGGCGGTGGTGGTACCGGCTGCAATGGTGTCCAATCCCGTTCATGGCCTGCCCTTGCTTCCGGGCACGTCCTTTAAGGACTTCACGGTGAGAAGTTATCTGCCGGCCTCCCAACCTGTCCTCACCTGCCAGCAGCCCAGGAGGGTTCCCGGCTCCCTGCGCCTCCATTTCCCTCCACTCAAGTCTGTCTGCTCTCCAAGCACGTCTTCTGCCCTGACGCCCTTCTTTCTTCTCGGCCGAACTTCTGCCGTTCATCCCTAGCCAGCCTCATTCTCCCTCTCCAATCCTTTGCCCTCCGCCTCATCATCCCTCTATAGTTTGGCAGTTCTCCATCTTGGCAGTCTGTTGGCGCCTTCTTTCTCATCCCGTTAGCCGCGTTCTTACTTAGGCTCTGCTCCTCCAAGCCCCTGCCTCTTGTCCCTTTAGATCACTATTTCTCCCACCCTAATCCCAAGCTATGTCTGCACCTAGCTCATTCTCTCGCACCATAACCTGTCTCCGCCTACCTCCATCCTTAAAACCTCCCCTGCCACTCTGCACCTTCATCCTCATTCCCACAGGCCCGACATTCCCGCCCCACCTGCTTCCTCTTTCTGTATCCTGCACCCGGTAGTGTCTCCGACTCCCAGCCCCATTTTCTGTTTTACATGTATATTGATTCCACTCTTCTTTCCAACAGGTCTTTCTCCTTTCTTCTTTATGTTGCATCCAACCCCATTCTTTTCTCCCCATCTTCTACCTTTTCGACAATTTGGTCCCGTCCTCTTCTCATTCTGTTCTTTCTCCATTGCGGTTTTTCTCCAAAACTTGTTCATATTCCTCCCAAACCATCTTTCCCTACTTTGTAAGACATATCCCTTTCCAATTCCCCTATAATTGATTAGTTGCTGTTTATTCTTCCCTGGCCCTATTCTTTTTACTCTTTTTTTTTTTTTTTTGAGAAAGAAAAAAAGAATAAAGAAGAGAAAGAGAAAGAGGAAGAGGGAGAGAGAATGGGGGTATTGCTTTATTGCCCGGGCTAGAATGCAGTCTAAATATAGGTATGCCTATAATTGTCCTTAATAATGGAGACATGAAAGAAAATGAGGGAAGAGAATAACAAACAAGGAGCCAACCAATATTTCGTTTAAACTTCTAAGCTGATATGATGTGGTACTGATAAGAGTGTATATTTTGTGTATTTCAAGTGGAGAGTTCTATAAATGTTAATTACATTTACTTGTTCCAGATCTGAGTTCAAGTCCTGGATATCGTTGTTAATTTTCTGTCTCATTGATCTGTCTAATTTTTAATGTTGAAGTCTCCCACTATTATTGTGTGGGAGTCTAAGTCTCTTTATTAGTCTTGTATGTCTGGGTATTCCTGTATTGAGTGCGTATATATTTAGGATCTTTAGCTCTTCTTGTTGTTGCATTGATCCTTTTATCATTATGTAATATCCTTCTTTGCTTCTTTTGATCTTTGTTGCTTTAACGACTATTTTATCAGAGGCAAAAATTGTTATTCCTGCTTTTTATTTATTTATTTTAGCTCTCTGTTTGGTTGGTAAATCTTTCTCCATCCCTTGTTTTGAGTCTTTGTGTATCCTTGAATGTGAGATGGGTCTGGATGCAGCATACTGATGGGTTTTAGTTTTTTATCCAAGTTGCCTGAGACGTCTTTGGATTGGGGGATTTAGTCAATTTAAATTTAGAATTAATAATAATATATGTGAGTTTAATACTGCCATTTAATATTAGCTGGCTATTTTGCCCATTAGTTGATGTAAATTCTTCATTATATTGATGCTCTTTACTTTTTGGTATTTTTTAGAAAGGCTGATACTGTTTGTTCCTTTCTATGTGTAGTGGTTCTTTCAGAAGCTCTTGTAAAGCAGGCCTGGGGGTGATGAAATCTCTGAGTGCTTGCTTGTTCACAAAAAACTTTATTTTTCCTTCACTTATGAAGCTTAGTTTGGCTGGATGAGAAATTCTTGGTTGAAAGTTCTTTTCTTTAAGGATGTTGAATATTGGTCCCCACTCCCTTCTGGCTTGTAGGGTTTCTGCTGAGAGATCTGCCGTAAGTCTGATAGGCTTCCCTTTGTGGGTAACCTGACCTTTCTCTCTGGCTGCCCTTAGTATTTTCTCCTTCATTTCAACCCTGGTAAATCTGACGATTATGTGCCTTGGAGTTGCTCTTCTTGAGGAATATCTTTGTGATGTTCTCTGTATTACCTGGAGTTGAATATTATCCTGCCTTACTAGGTTGGGAAAATTTTCCTGAATAATATCCTGAAGCGTATTTTCCAGCTTGGATTCATTCTCTTCGTCACATTCAGGTACACCTATCAAGCGTAGATTAGGTCTTTTCACATGGTCCCATATTTCTTGGAGACTTTGCTCGTTCCTTTTTATCCTTTTTTCTCTAATCTTGTCTTCTTGTTTTATTTCATTGAGTTGATCTTCGACCTCTGATATCCTTTCTTCTGCTTGATCAATTTGGCTGTTAAAACTTGTGCGTACTTCACTTAGTTCTCGTATTGTGTTTTTCAGTTCCGTCAATTCACTTATTTTCCTCTCTAAATTGTGTATTCTTGTTAACATTTCGTCAAACCTTTTTTCAAAGTTCTTAGTTTCTTCGGATTGTGTTAGAACAAGTTCTTTTAATTCACAGAAGTTTCTTATTATCCACATTTTGAAGCCTGCTTCTGTAATTGGAACACACTTGTTCTCCATCAAGCCTTGTTCTGTTGCTGATGAGGAACTGGGATCCCCTGCTGAGGGAGAGGCGTTCTGATCTTGGGTATTCTCAGCCTTTTTTGGCAGTTTTCTTCCCTTCGTTGTAGATTTGTCCATCTGTGGTCTTTATAATTACCGTCTTTGTAATTGGGTTTCTGAGTGGATGTCCAACTTACTGATTCTCAGCGCCGAAATCTGAGCAACCCACTGCCCCGACTAAATCAGTGGCATTAAGATTGATGGTGCTTTTCTGACTCTGCACCAAGAACCGACACTCCGAGGCACCAGCAAAACTGCCTCGCCGGTCACAAGAGTTGCGCTGGCGACCCGTGTGGGGCTCCTCTACTGGGAATCTCCTGGTGCGTGAGCAACAAGAATTCATGTGAAGGCGTGGCGTCCTCTGGTTCTTTGCGCTTTCACTGGGAGCTACAATCCTGAGCTGCTGGTGATCAGCCATCTTGGATCTCTCTCCTACTCTAACGTTTTTGTAAAAAGATACCTGTTTAGATTTTGTTCTGCTCCTTCCCCAACCTTGTGTTTTTATTTGCATTTCCTAGACAAAATTTTTTTAAAAGCAGCAGCAGCTTGGATTTTTTTTTTTAAACTCTTGACACAGCTTAGGTCTTAAAATCATTTAGTATTTGTTTTAATTCTAACAGGGCTACTGAAATACATGTGCTGAAAAATCAATAATGAGATTCAGTAGACTGATCATCACAGATGAGCTAACAGTAGATTATATTTATATAGTATAATAATTTAAATTCTTACCTTCCTCTCCAGCTTCAGAAAGTTAAAGAGAAAATATTTGTCAATTTATTTTCTTTGGGGGACTAAATTTAGAATGAAGTAGAAAGTTTGGTTAGAGAATTTGTATTCTGAGTCTTTGTAATCATCCCTGTGTTAGGACACAACATCATAGATTTTTAGTTTCAGTGGATTTTTCAGTTTTATGTAATTTAGAAAACGTTGTAGGTATTTGCCTTATAACGGATGAACATAAGCTTTTGGTGTTGGTGAGTGTAGACGGGGCTGAGTTGATTTGGGAGATTACAGAGGTGTGGATGGAAGTCCAAAGCTCTAAAAAATATTGCTGTATTACAAATAAGATGGACTGTGCATTGGACATATTTCATATTTTAAATACACTGGCCAAGCGTCAACCAATTTGCCCTATTTCAAATTTGAAAAGCATTGTCAGTATATCTTCAGCAGTGAAGGACTGGATATATATTAATATAATTCTAAAGACACGCAGATAAAAAATTTTAAAAAAAATTAAAGGGGAGTGTCTTTATAAAAGACACAGAGAAGGTGAACCATAATGGTCAAGAAGGGTAGAGAAGGCTGAGGCTGCCTTGCCTGGAGTGTCTGTGAGTTATGGCTGAATGATGGTAGAGACATTTGTCTAAAACAAAGAAATAAATTGAAGTCATTGGTGTTGCTTTGCCTTTAGTGGTGGAAAAAGAGCTTGAAGTTGCATAAGTTCCCCAATGAGGATGTTAACTCAGGGTGTTTTGCTCTATGTCATGTTTATTATATACCTGGAGCAGTCTCTGTCAACTGACTTGTGACTCTGAATACATGACCTTTAGAAACAAATGTCCACGGTTTGTAGTTTATGACTCTTTTAGCAAAATAAGTTTATTGTGTTGTACCTTGTATGTTAGTGCAGATCTTGAAAAATGGTACACTGGGCTCTAAAGCAGTTAGGATGTAGAAAGTTTTTTTCATAAAAATATATTTTATGATTAATCCTAAATTATATCTATGTAATTATATGTAACTGAATATTACATATATAAAATTTTGAAAGTATTCTCACAACAGAAAAAGGAAAACCATTAACATTAACCTCAATTTGCCTTTCTACTCTTTTTTATGTAATCTTTTTTTTCAGCTGCTAATAAGCATGTGTTCATTGTAAAAAATCAGCATAATTTAGAAATGTATAATACAGAGGACCAAACCAGTCTCTTCATGCACATATTTCCATGCTTATAATTGTAGTATACTCATAATTTTATATGTTGCTTTTTCATATAAATCATAAACATTTTCACCAGGTTGCCACGTGATCTTTAAAACCAGTATTTTAATGACTGTACAATAATCCATTGAGTGAGTTTTTGATCATTTGCTCATGTCTTCATGTGATTGTGTTTTAAATTCTCTTCAATATTTACCATTGTAATGAGCAGTTTCAGGCATATAGTTCTTTCTCATGATTTTGGATCATATTCTTAAAATAAATGATTAGGGGTAGAATTATTGAGTTCAAGAATTTAAATATATACCATCCAGTTGCTTTCCAAAGAGTTGTAAGAATGTATCAGTGTCATTGTGACAGGTAAAAATAAATTCATGGCTGGGCATGGTGGCTCACACCTATAATCCTAGCACTTTGGGAGGCTGAGGTGGGTGGATCACAAAGGTCAGGAGTTCAAGATCAGCCTGGCCAATATGGTGAAACCCTATCTCCACTAAAAATATTTTAAAAATTAGCCAGGCATGGTGGCAGGCACCTGTAGTCTCAGCTACTCTGGAGGCTGAGTTAGGAGACTCTCTTGAACCTGGGAGGCGGAGGTTTCAGTGAGCCAGGATTGTGCCACTTCACTCCAGTCTGGGCAACAGATTGAGACACCATCTCAAAAAAAAAATCCATTGCATGTAAAAATAAAATTCACAGAACCAGATCTTCTAGGTTCTACAGGTTTTATGGCCACAAGATACCAGATGAAAAAACATGAGAAGATTAGTGAAAAATTTAAGAGTATAGATTAAATATTCTTTTAATCTCTCATGCAAGGTGAGTTGGTAGTTAAATTGGGCATTACAGAGCAGGGCTTTAAATTTTACTTTAAGCTCAGGTGGCTACTTCCCTTGTTGTTCTTGTCCAAGTGTTTTAAAATACAGCACCCTTTAATGTAGGTAAGCTTTTTTCTTATTTTTGAGACCATCTCACTGTTGCCCAGGCTGGAGTACAGTGTTTCAGTCATAGCTTACTGCAGCTTGGGCCTCCCAGCCCCAAATGATCCTCCCGCCTCAGCCTCCCAAGTAGCTGGGAATATGATAGGCACAAGCCACCATACTCAGCTAATTTTTTTTTAGTTTTTATAGAGACAGGGTCTTGTTGCCCAGGCTGGTCTTGAACTCCTGGGCTGAAGTAATTCTCCTGCCTCAGCCTCCCAGAGTGCTGGGATTATAGGCATGAGCCACCATGCCCAGACTTAATGTTGGTAAGCTTCTTGATGTAAGTTTTGTGAAGCTTATAAGCAAATATTTAAGTTATATTTTTAAAAGTTAGGTTTTTTTCTTTTGTTTTGTTTTTACCTAACATATTGTCTATAACATATTTGTCTAATGTTATTAATGACACACTTCTTGTCTTCTTCAGAAAACAGCCTTTCATAGAAGCCAGACGCTGGGCTACAGGAACGGCTATGCAATTGTCCGACGTCCAACAGTTGGGATAGGCGGGGACCGGCTCCAGTTCAACCAGCTGTCCCAGGCTGAGCTGGATGAGTTGGCCAATAAGGCACCAGTCCTAACTTACGGCCAACCTAAACAAGCCCCACCTGCAGATTTTATTCCTGCCCATGTGGCTTTTGACAAAAAGGTATGATCTGAATTTTAGGTACCCCTTGAATTAGGATCTGAGAGCCAACTGCTTGCAGAAAAGTTAACAGTAAGCCACAGGATTTCCAAAGTGCTCTGAGGAGAAAATTGTTCAAATGCCTTAACCCTTAGTCACGGACAGCTGAACTCAGGCTAAAAAGAGGCTTTCTTTAGTCAGGAAGCTGATTACAGGGAGTAAAGTAATTCCCTGTAGACTTCGCTGGACTATTTTCCAAATACAGTTAAAGAAAATTTGGCTAAAATTCTGAATTCTTGAATTTATGTTGTTCTGTGTTTATTGGCAGTGTGTTTTCCACTTTTTAAAGGTACTGTATTCTGCAATGGTGACATATCTAATCTCTGTGAGGTGCAAAATACCATTGTGGAAACAATGACTCCATCTATTTTCAGTTTTCTGCAGGTGGTCTCCATAAGTTTTTGTTTTTCAGGGAACTTTTCACGTTGGATATTACATAACCAATGGGTGGTATAATATTTTTGGTTTTTTTCTCATTTACCTTTAAGCTTTTGCAATGCGAGTCGCCTCATTTCCATCTGTTGACATTACCACATCATTCTTGTTTTTCCTTGTCAATGAGCCTCCTCTTTGCACTGAAGAAATCCTAGCCATGACCATGTAGCAAGCAGAATCACTGGTGAGATTTTTAAGAAAATTACATGTTATTCCAACTCTCATCAATTCTAATTTCCAGATGAGTTTTATGTGTAACTGGTTCTGAGAACTACTGATCAGTTTTGATAGGTTAGCTTTCTTAATTTACTCTTAGTCTGTTTCTTTTCCTGTCTTAATTTTTATATATTATTTCTGTTAAATGTCTATAACATTTTCATCCAGCCAGCCAGCTTTTACTGAGTACCTGTTGTAAGCTAGAGACTGGGGAGGAACTATGCCATTTACATTAATAACTACTCAGTTTTTAAGCAATTTTAGTCTCTCAAGTAGAATCTCTATCATTTTCTCTTCCCTACGTAACTCATTTATAGGAACACATTCACATATACATTCATAGACTTAACCCAAATATCCACTAAACAGTGTGATTTATATAATTGGGTATATCTTTTCCTTTTGCTTGTTTCTCTTGTTTATTCATAGCTGTAACAGGCGCTGCAAAATCAGCAGAGAAAGGAGAGGGCTGAAAATACAAGAGAAGTGGAATAGGCATTTAATAATTTACCTAGATATGAATTTTGGTATGTCTAATTTTTACTGAAAAGAATAGCAAATAACTATTATAAAGTAGAAGTTGATAAAGTTATATGTGTCATAAGAAAGTATTAGTAAAATTCAGAGGAGAAATTGTGCCTCAGTAGGAAATAGGCTTCCTATTTTCTGTTTTTCTATGTTATTTTATACTGTTTGTTGTTACTTAATTTGTAGTTATTTAATATTATTCATAATTCATTTCTTTAATGATAGTGCACATAAAAATATTATTTTTATTTTCCAATTCATTTTACTTGGATCATCACAATTTCTAGATAAATGAGCTTTAGCATAGATAATGGGGTAGAGAGTAGCTAAATGCATGACCCTGAAACTAAGTTAGTTTATAATAAGGGAATTTTGGTTTCTCTGAGTTAAATGAAGTTTCAGATTTTTTTAGGAGTACCCAGAGGTCCACAGAATAGCCAACATACTTGTCTATAGTTTGGAAATTCTTAGGACTGTTCCTCATAGACAGAATATAACTTCATTTCTTACTTAGGTAATAAGGACCAGGACATCTGTTGCAAATGCCCTAATCTTTTCCCCTTGGTCCCATATAATTCTGGCATCACCCAGTATATTCTGTTTCCCAGACTGGCTTCCAAATTTTTATTTCTGATGTTATTCTTTCATCTTTTTCATCTTCACCTTTCATATTATTACGATTTCACTCTAGTGACGACTTCTCTAGCTAGAGTCATATTATCTTGTCCTCTTTCTATAATACCTTGTGACTCCTTTAAGTAAGAGAACTTTGTTCCTCACGTGACTGTCAAGTCACTTGTAACCTGACTTCTCCCTATCCACAAGCCCCAAAATACTTTTTCCTAAGTAGCCAGTGCTGTCACTTTTGCCAGATTTAGAGAGGTTTACTTTGCCCACTTTCATTATTTCAGCTATCACCTCGCTGTAGAAAATGTCACTATTTTCAACTCTGACATCATTGAGACTCCAGGCCTATATCCCCCTCCCCATGGAATATCTTCACCTGGATGAACTGCTAGCACCTCAAGTTCTGTATGTCTTTAATTTATCTCTATCCATCACCTTTTCCCATAGACCTGCTTTTCCTGTATGGTTCTACTTGGTAATCCAAGCTTGAAACCTGAGCTATCTTTGTCTTTCTCTTCTTTATTCTCCACATTTAATGAGTTGCCAAGTCAAATACCTCTCGCTTTAATTTCCTCTGCCACTGTCATAGTTCAAACAAGCCATATGACTACCTAACTGTTGTTTTAGTCTCATTCCTAGTCTTTATGCTTACAACAGGTCTGCTGCCTAGTTTATTCTCTAGATTTCAGCTCTGATTATGTCAGTTTTCTAGGAAAATGCCATCAGGCTCTCTTAACCAATACAGTAAAGATTACTACAATTCATCTAGCTGTTCTAACCCCCAACTTGAAAGTCATCTTTCATTCTTCTTTCCCCCTCACAATCCACATCTAATCTATTAGCAAACTCTGTTGTCTCACTTTGTCACCCAGGCTGGAGTGTGTTGGCATTAACTCAGCTCTCGAAACCTCCACTTACCAGATTCACGTGATTCTCCTACCGTAACCTCCCAAGTAGCTGGGATTACCATGCCTGGCTAATTTTTGTATTTTTAGTAGAGACAAGATTTCACCTCGTTGGGCAGGCTGATCTCAAACTCCTGACCTCAGGTGATCTGCCTGCCTCAGCCTCCCAGAGTGCTGGGATTACAGGCATGAGCCACTGCACTTGGCATGTTTTATGTTTTTTAAATGTGCAGGCTATGTATTGATACCATTTTGACTTCACATTGATGATGATGCTCCTCAGATGACCAATGGTTTGCTTGATGTAATATATGTTTCTGAGCACAATGAGGATATTTACACACCTTTTAGAGATTCTATAGTGGATTGATGATGAGGGTATGCACACACCCTTTAGAGATTCTATAGTGGATTGATGAAGTGAAAGTCATTCATATAAAGTCTATAATAATGAATGTAATTAATATACATTTACAAAGGACTACACTTCTAAAGAAGTGCAATTAGGCCTTCATTTTCAGTTTGAAACCCAAAATCACAATATTGTCCAATATTTTTTACTCTTCTCAGAAGTTCTGGGAGTGACTTTTGACATGGAGATGAAGCTAGTAAAGTTCTTTAAAATGTATTCTTGGCCAGGCGCGGTGGCTCACGCCTGTAATCCGAGCACTTTGAGAGACCAAGGTGGGCAGATCGCCTGAGGTCAGGAGTTCGAGACCAGCCTGACCAACATGGAGAAGCACCGTCTCTACTAAAAATGCAAAATTAGCTGGGCATGGTGGCACATGCCTGTAATTGCAGCTACTTGGGAGGCTGAGGCAGGAGAGTTGCTTGAACCCAGGAGGTTGCGGTGAGCTGAGGTGGTGCCATTGCACTCTAGCCTGGACAAGAGTGAAACTCCGTCTCAAAAAAAAAAAAAAAAAAAAAAAGATGTATTCTCACCAAGGAACATGTGAAATAAATAGTTGATACAGATTGTGAGTATTTAAACCAGACGTTAGCAAACTTTTTCTGCAAAGGGACAGATAGCATATATTTTGGCCATTGCAGTGGTTTTAGTCTGCTTAGTCTGCCACAACAAAATGCCACAGATTGAATGGTTTAAATAATAGAATTTATTTTCTCACAGTTCTGGAGGTTGGAGGTCCAAGATCAAGGTGCCAGCTGGTTTGAATTCTGGTGAGGGCTCTCTTCCTGGCTTGCATACAGCAGCCTTCTTCCTTTGTCTTTACATGGCCTTACCTTGGTGGTGTACATTTGGGAGTTAGGGGAGGGAAGTAACTCTTCTACTTCTCTTCTGAGGCCACCAGTTCTATGGGATTAGACTTAAGGTGGAATACCCCTATCTTTAAGGTCTTGTTTAACCTTAATTACCTCCTAAAGATCTTGTCTTCAATTATAGTCACATTGAGGGTTAGGGTTCAACATATGAATTTTGGGGATGAGGGAGACACAATCTATCACAACTATTTAACTGTTCTCGTAATGGGAGAGCAACTTTAAAAAATGTAAATTATTTGCATAATTATTTGTGGATTGAAAATTTAAATTTGTATAATATCCATGTGTTATGAAATTTTTAAAAAGTTTTTTAAACCATTTAAATATGTAAAACCCATTCTTAGCTTGAAGGTTCATTAAGAAAAAAAAAAAACAGGTGGCAGGTTAGATTTGTCCCATGGACTATACAGTATCTGTAATTTTAGACTATCAAGATTTAGAGGGTAGGAGTGATGAGTGTTAAAAGCTCCGTGTGTGGTTCTGTTTTCAGGAGCGTACTTGATATTTTTTAGATGACTATGACAAACTAATAGTATACCATTTCTCCTTTACTTGCGTGCTACAGGTGCTGAAATTTGATGCCTATTTCCAAGAAGATGTTCCTATGTCAACTGAGGAACATTATAGGATCCGTCAAGTGAACATATACTATTATCTAGAAGATGACAGTATGTCTGTCATAGAGCCTGTTGTAGAAAATTCTGGAATCCCTCAAGGCAAGTTAATAAAACGCCAGCGGCTAGCCAAGAATGACCGGGGAGACCATTATCATTGGAAAGACCTAAATCGAGGAATAAACATCACAATTTATGGCAAAACTTTCCGCATTGTTGACTGTGACCGATTCACACAGGTATAGCATATATTTTTGAAAGTTGTGGGGTCTGAGGCATCATCCTAATTTATCGAATAATACATTTCATTTATTAGAGTAAGGGGAGGACATTGGTAATCTCTCCCACGTGAATTATTATGGTTGGCTAGGTATTTGTGTGTATGTATGTGCTAATATGTGCCAACACTAGTAGTAACAGAATTTTTTCAGAATGAAATATAAAATACTCAAAATCAAACTCTCACATAGCTGAATCATTTGGTAAGAAACCGGGTTAAAATGGCAGTTCAAATAGAGGGTAGGGGAATAGCACCCCTGCTGGGATAGACGTATGGAAGAGGGATTAGACATTTTATCTTAAGTGTGAGTTTACGAAAATAACACTACTTCTGTTAGCAGATATGAGCCTAAAATTTTTTGTGTAGCTCATATATTTTTGGCAAATGATACTTGCTATATTCTAGGAAAGCTTACTATCTAAAGAATTTCTGAAATAAAACTTTTTAAATGAAAAAAAAAAAAAACTCTTAAAAATATAAAAAGTCCTCTACTTTCTTTATTTCATAAGTTTGGATTTTTTTTTTTTTTTTTTTGAAACAGAGTTTCGCTCTTGTTACCCAGGCTGGAGTGCAACGGCGTGATCTTGGCTCACCACAACCTCCGCCTCCTGGGTTCAGGCAATTCTGCTGCCTCAGCCTTCTGAGTACACAGGAGGGACTACAGGCACGTGCCACCATGCCCGGCTAATTTTTTGTATTTTTAGTAGAGACGGGGTTTCACCATGTTGACCAGGATGGTCTCGATCTCTTGATCTCGTGATCCACCCACCTTGGCCTCCCGAAGTGCTGGGATTACAGGCTTGAGCCACCGCGCCCGGCAAGTTTGGATTTTTTAATACAAAGGAAACTTTTCTTAAATACATAGAGGATATGATGGTCTTTCTTTAGTACAAATAGGAATTAGGAAGTCAATTCCAAATTTGTCTTAGTTAAAAAATGTTTCTAGCAGCAAAGAGATAGTTTCTGAAGTATTTTATGTCCTTTATTCCATGGTACCTAGTGCCATATGTGACTAATTTTTACCATACACTGAACTGTGAATCCATTTACTGTTTCCATTTAGTAGTTTATTTAACAAATATTTATGTGCATGCCTGCTTTGTGCCAGGCACTGTTCTAGGTGCCAGATGTAAAGATGTGCCCTTGTAGAGGTTACAATCTTGTTGGAGGAGACAAACAACAGCAAATAAATAGATTGATTATATGTCAGATTATGATAAGAGCCATGGAGGAAAGTAAAGCTAAGTAAAGGGAAGTTGAGGGGCTTTTTATACAGGCTGATCAGTGAGTGCCTCAGTGATAAGATGACCCATGGATAGAGGCCTGAAGGAAGTGAAGAAAAGAGCCATGGCATCAGTGCCATTTCAAAGTAATAGAGAAAAATAGCTTCGAAAGTAGAGGTGCTAGACCATCTTTGAGATATTCTCCCCTTCCAACATATTTTTATCTCTTTGCTTTTTAGGTGTCTGAGGTCTTATATATCATAGGCAGTTTCACAGTTGTACCAACAGTGAGAAATTATAAAATGTTATCTAAACATAAAGATATTAACAATTATTTTTACAGTTGTGTTTCTATTACAATTATTTATCATAGTGTTTTTATGGACAATTTGAACATTTGCAAGTTAATCACTGAGCAGTTGATCTATTTATAGTCACTTCTCATTATTCACAGTAATTAGGACTATAGTCACCACAAACACTGAATTAGTGAATACCAAACCTCTGCTCTTAGAGGAAATACAGGGCTAGATTCCCACCAATCTTTGGTCACATTTTTGTCAACTGATCAATACATAAGTTTGTTACATGTATGTTTCTGTTTAAAGACACCTTATTTAATTATATACTGTTGATTCATTAACATTAAACTTATACCCAGCAGCACTACAACTCATGTCTGAACAAAGCTTATCTAAGATATGCATTTTCTCCATCAGGTGCGTTACAGCCTTCTTGTGCTGATGAGGAACACTAAATAGCACTTCAGCACTAGACATTGGGACTCTTTAAACAGCAAAATCACCAACAAAAACACAAAAATGCAAAAAACATGGCACCTCCATGATCACATTTTCTTTTTCCAGTTTACCATTGATGGGCATTTAGGTTGATTCCATGTCTTTGCTATTTGTGAATACTGCTAATATGAACATGCTTGTGCATGTCTTTATGGCTGAATGATTTATATTCCTTTGGGTGTATACCCAATAATGAGATTCCTAGGTCAAATGGTAGTTCTGTTTTCAGGTTCTTTAGGAATCACCACATCGCTTTCTACAATGATTGAACTAATTCATACTGTCATTAACGGTGTGTAAACATTTCTTTTTCCTCCACAACCTTGAGAACATCTGTTATTTTTTGACTTTTTTTTTTTTTTTGAGATAGAATTTTGCTCTTCTTTCCCAGGCTAAAGTACAATTCCATGATCTCAGCTCACTGTAACCTCTGCCTCCCAGATTCAAGCGATTCTCCTGCCTCAGCCTCCCAAGTAGCTGGGATTACAGGCACCTGCCATCACGCCCGGATAATTGTTTTGTATTTTTAGTAGAGATGGGGTTTCACTCTGTTGGCCAGGCTGATCTAGAACTTCTGACCTCAGATGATCCCCCTGCCTTGGCCTCCCAAAAGTGCTGGGATTACAGGCATGAGTCACTGTGTTCAGCCTATTTTTTGACTTTTTAATAATAGTCATTCTGACTGGTGTAGGATAGTATCTTATTGTGGTTTTTATTTGCATTTCTGTAATGATGAGTGATGTTGAGCTTGTTTTTCATATGCTTATTGGCCATGTGTATGTCTTCTTTTGAGAAGTGTCTGTTCACGTACTTTGCCCACTTTTTTTTCTTTTTTTTTTTTTTTTTTGAGACGGAGTTTCGCTCTTGTTACCCAGGCTGGAGTGCAATGGCGCGATCTCGGCTCATCGCAACCTCCGCCTCCTGGGTTCAAGCAATTCTCCTGCCTCAGCCTCCTGAGTAGCTGGGACTACAGGCATGCGCCACCATGCCCAGCTAATTTTTTGTATGTTTAGTAGAGACGGGGTTTCACCACGTTGACCAGGATGGTCTCGATCTCTTGACCTCGTGATCCACCCGCCTCGGCCTCCCAAAGTGCTGGGATTACAGGCTTGAGCCACCGCGCCCGGCAACTTTGCCCACTTTTTAATGGAGTGGTTTGTTTTTTTCTTGTAAATTAAAGTTCCTTATAGATGCTGCATATTGGACCTTTGTCAGATGCAGAGTTTGCAAATTTTTTTTTCCATTTGTTAGATTGTCTTTTTACTCTGTTAATGCTTTCTTTCACTCTGAAAGAAGCTCTTACATTTAATTTGATACCGTTTGTTAATGTTTGCTTTTGTTGCAATTGCTTTTGGTGTCTTTGTCATGAAATCTTTGCTCACTCCTGTGTTTAGAGTGGTGTTGCCTTGGTTGTCTTCCAGGGTGTTTATGGTTTTGGGTTTTACATTTAAGTCTTTAATCTGTCTGGAGTTGATTTTTATATATGGTGTAAGAAAGGTGTCCAGTTTCAATCTTCTGTATATGGCTAGCAAGTTATCCCAGTACCATTTATTGAATAGGGAGTACTTTCCCTGTTGCTTGTTTTTGTCAGCATTGTTGAAGACCAGGTAATTATAGGTGTGCAGCCTTTCTTTTCTGTACTCTCTATTCTGTTCCATTTGTCTATGTGTCTGTTTTTGTACCAGTACCATACTGCTCTGGTTACTGTTGCCCTGTAGTATAGTTTAAGGGCAGGTAACACGATGCCTCCAGCCTTGTTCTTTTTGCTTAGAATTGCCTTGGCTATTCAGGCTCCTTTTGGGTACCATTGAATTTTAAAGTATTTTTTTTCTAATTCCATGAAGAGTGTCATTGGTAGTTTGATAGGAATAGCATTGAATCTGTACATTGCTTTGGGCAGTATGGCGATTTTAATGGTATGGATTCTTCTTATCCATAAGCTTATAATGTTTTTTCATTTGGTCATGTCATCTCTGATTTCCTTGAGCAGTGTTTTGTAATTCTCATTGTAGAGATCTCTCACCTCCCTGGCTAACTGTATTTCTAGTTATTTTATTCTTTTTGTGACAGTTGTAACTAGGATTGTGTTCCTGATTTTGCTCTCAGCTTGGCTATTGTTGGTGTATAGGAATGCTAGTGATTTTTGTATGTTGATTTTGTATCCTAAAATTTTGCTGAAGTTGTTTATCAGCTGAAGGAGTTTTTGGTCCAAGGGTATGGGGTTTTCTAGATAAAGAATCATATTGTCTCCAAACAGAGATAGCTTGACTTTCTCTCTTCCTATGTGGATGTCCTTCGTTTCTTTCTCTTGCCTGATTGCTCTGGCCAAGACTTTCCATACTATATTGGATAGAAGTTGTGAGAGAGGGCATCCTTGTCTTATGTTGGTTTTCAAGAGGAATGCTTCTAGTTGTTCCCTGTTCAATATCTTCCAGTTTTTCCCTGTTCAATGTTGGCTGTGGGCTTTTCGTAGATGGCTCTTTTTGTTTCGAGGTATGGTCCTTCAATACCTAATTTATTGAGAGTTTTTCTCATTACATTTAACATCTCATTACATTTCTCATTACATTTGATTCAAAGTCATCTTTCTTTTTTTTGAGACAGAGTCTCATTCCTTCACCTAGGCTGGAGTGCAATAGCTCAATCTCAGCTCACTGCAACCTCTGCCTCCTGGGTTCAAGCAATTCTGCTGCCTTAGACTCCTGAGTAGCTGGGATTACAGGCATGCACCACCACGCCCAGCTAATTTTAGTATTTTTAGTATAGAAAGGGTATCACTGTGTTAGCCAGGCTGTTCTCAATCTCCTGACCTCATGATCTGCCCAGGTCTTTTCTGTATCTATTGAGATAACTATATGGGTTTTGTCTCTAGCTTTGTTTATGTGATGAATTGCATTTATTGATTTGTGTTATGTTGAACCAACTTTGCATCCTGGGAATAAAGCCTACTTGATTGTGGTGGATTACCTTTTGGATGTGCTGCTGGATTGAGTTTGTAAGTATTTCACTGAGGATTTTTGCATTGATGTTCATCAAGGATATTGGCCTGAAGTTTTCTTTTTCTGTTGTGTCTGTGCCAGGTTTTGGTATCAGGATGATGCTGGCCTGATAGATTGAGTTAGGGGGGAATCCCTTCTCCTCAATTTTAAAAAATATTTTCTGTAAGAATAGTACCAGCTCTTCTTTGTATATCTGGTAGAATTTAACTGTGAATCCATCTGGGCCTGGATCTTTTTTGGTTCATAGGCTATTGACTACTGATTCAATCTTGTTATTGGTCTGTTCAGGGAATCAGTTTGTTTCTAGTTCAGTCTTGGGAGGTTGTTTGCATCCAGGACTTTATGCATATCTTCTAGGTTTTTAGTTTGTGTGCATACAAGTGTTCATAATATCCATCTGGAGTTAATTTTAGTGTAAGGTGTCAGGAAGGAATCCAGTTTCTGCTTTCTGCAAATAGCTAGCCAGTTTTCCCAACACCATTTATTAAACAGGGAATCCTTTCCCCATTGCTTGTTTTTGTCAGGTTTGTCAAAGATCGGATGGTTGTAGATATGTTGTGTTGCCTCCAAGGCCTCTGTTCTGTTCCATTGGTCTATATCTCTGTTTTGGTACCAGTACCATGCTGTTTTGATTACTGTAGCCTTGTAGTATAGTGCTTGGGGGCCGGATTAAAGACTTAAACATAAGACCTAACACCATAAAAACCCTAGAAGAAAATCTAGGCAAAACCATCCAGGACATAGGCGTAGGCAAGGACTTCCTGACCAAAACACCAAAAGCATTGGCAACAAAAGCCAAAATAGACAAATGGGACCTAATCAAACTCCACAGCTTCTGCACGGCAAAAGAAACAGTCATTAGAGTGAATCAGCAACCAACAGAATGGGAAAAAATTTTTGCAGTCTACCCATCTGACAAAGGGCTGATATCCAGAATTTACAAAGAACTAAAACAGATTTACAAGAAAAAAACAAACAAGCCCATTGAAAAGTGGGTGAAGGATATGAATAGACACTTTTACAAAAGAAGACACACATGAGGTGAGGCCAACAAGCATATGAAAAAATGCTCATCATCACTGGTCATTAGAGAAATACAAATCAAAACTACATTGAGATACTATCTCATGCCAGTTCGAATGGCAATCATTAAAAAATCTGGAGACAACAGATGCTGGAGAGGATGTGAAGAAAGAGGAACACTTTTACACTGTTGGTGGGAGTGTAAATTAGTTCAACCATTGTGGAAGACAGTGTGGCGATTCCTCAAGGACCTAGAAATAGAAATTCCATTTGACCCAGCAATCCCATTACTGGGTATATATCCAAAGGATTATCAATCGTTCTACTATAAGGACACATGCACACGAATGTTCATTGCAGCACTGTTTACAATAGCAAAGACCCGGAACCAACCCAAATGCCCAACGATGATAGACTGGACAGGGAAAATGTGGCACATATACACCATGGAATATGCAGCCATCAAAAACGATGAGTTAGTGTCCTTTGTAGGGACATGGATGAACCTGGAAACCATCATTCTCAGCAAACTGACACAAGAGCAGAAAATCAAACACTGCATGTTCTCACTCATAGGCGGGTGTTGAACAATGAGAACACATGGACACGGAGGGGAGCACTATACACTGGGGTCTGTTGGGGGGAAATAGGGGAAGGACAGTGAGGGGTGGGGAGTTGGGGAGAGATAGCATGGGGAGAAATGCCAGATATGGGTGAAGGGGAGGAAGGCAGCAAATCACACTGCCATGTGTGTACCTATGCAACTATCTTGCGTGTTCTTCAAATGTGTCCCAAAACCTAAAATACAATTTAAAAAAGGAAAAAAAAAGTGTTCATAATATTCTCTGATGGTTGTTTATATTTCTGTGGGGTCAGTGGTAACATCCCCTTTGTTGTTTCTCATTGTATTTATTTAGATCTTCTCTCTTCTTCATTAATCTAGTTAGTGACATATTTTTTTTTTAATAACAACCAACTCCTGGATTCGTTGATCTTTTGATGTTTTTTTGGTATCTTGATTTCCTTCAGTTCAGCTCTGATTTTGATTATTCCTGTCTTCCACTAGCTTTGAGATTAGTTTGCTCTTGCTTCTCTAGTTATTTCAGTTGTGATGTTAGGTTGTTGATTTGAGATCTAACTTTTTGACATGGTGTTCAGTGCTATAGATTTCCATCTTAATACTGCCTTAGCTGTGTCCCAGAGATTCTGGTATGTTGTATCTTTGTTCTCATTACTTTCAAAGAAGTTCCTGATTTCTGCCTTAATTTCATTATTTACCCAAAAGTCATTCAGGAACAGGTTGTCTAATTTCCATATAATTGCATGGTTTTGAGTGGTTTTTTAAGTTTTAACTTCCATTTTTATTATGCTCTCCTCTGAGAGAGCATTTGCTATGATTTTGGTTCTTTTGCATTTCCTGATAATTGTTTTCTGTTTGATTATGTGGTCAATTTTAGAATATGTGCCATGTGGTGATGAGAATAGTGTATATTCTGTTGTTTTTGGGTGGAAAGTTCTGTAAAGGTGTGTCAGATCCATTTGGTCCAATGTTGAGTTAGGTCCTGTTAATTTTCTGCCTCAGTTATCTGTTTAATATTGTCAAGGAAGTGTTGAAGTCTCCCACTGTTATTGTGTGGGAGTCTAAGTGTTGTTGTAGATCTCTAAGAACTTGCTTTATGAATTTGGGTATTCCTGTGTTAGGTGCATATGTATGTAGGATAGTTAGGTTTTTTTGTTGAGTTGGATTCATTACCATTACACAATGCCCGTCTTTGTCTTTTTTTGATCTTTGTTGTTTTAAAATCTGTTTTGTCTGAAATTAGGATTACAACCCCTGCTTTTTTCTGTTCTCCATCTGCTTAGTAGATTTTCCTCTATCCCTTTATTTTGAGCCTTTGGGTGAGATAGGCCTCTTGAAGACAGCATACCATTGGGTCTTCCTTTTTCATCCAGCTTGCTACTCTGTGCCTTTTTTTTTTTTTTTTTTTTTTTGAGGCAGAGTATGGCTCTGTTACTCAGGCTGGAGTGTGGTGGCTTGATCTCAGCTCACTGCACCCTCTGCCTTCCAGGTTCAAGTGATTTTCCTGCCTCAGCCTCCCAGGTAACTGGAATTACAGGTGTGTGCTACCACGCCTGGCTAATTTTTGTATTTTTAGCAGAGATGGGGTTTCACCATGTTGGCCAAGCTGGCCTCAAACTTCTCACCTCAAGTGATTCGCCCACCTCAGCCTCCCAAAGTGTTGGGATTACAGGTGTGAGCTACCATGCCTGGCCTCTGTGCCTTTTAAATGGGGCCTTTAGCCCATTTATATTTAAGGTTAGTATTGATATGTGTGGATTTGATCCTGCATTGTGTTGTTAGCTGGTTATTTTGCTGGCTTGTTTGTGTGGTTGCTTTATTGTATTACTAGTCTGCATACTTAAGTGTGTTTTGTTTCGGCTGGTAATGGTCTTTTCTTTCCATATTTGGTGCTTCTTTCAAGATCTCTTGTAAAGTGGATCTGGTGATGATGAAATCTCTCAGCATTTGCTTATCTGAAAAAGATCTTATTTCTCCTTTGCTGAGAAGCTTGGAGTTTGGCTAGAAATGAAATTCTTGGTTGAAGATTTTTCTTCTTTAAGAATGTTGAATATAGATCCCCAATCTCTTCTGGCTTGTAGAATTTCAGCCTGATGGGGTTCCCTTTGCATGTAACCTGCCCTTTCTCTGTAGCTGTTTTTAACATTCTTTCTTTCATTTTGACCTTGGAAAATCTAATGATTATGTGACTCAGGGATGATCTCCTTGGGTGGAATCTTGCAGGGATACTTTGTATTTCCTTAATTTGATTGTTGGTCTCTCTAGCGAGATTGAAGAGGTTTTAACAGATGATATCCTGAAATATGTTTTCCAAGTTGTTTGCCTTCTGACTGTCCCTTTCAGGAATGTCTGGTGAAATTTCAGCACTTAGTTTATCTTTCCTATTTTGCTTTGCTAAAACATTTTCTGATCTAATATAACCAGTGGGTATGATTTCTTTTTTATCTTTTTTCATGAGGGGAAGGGACTTAATCATATACAGTATTTGTTTTAAGTGAATTAGAAAATTGGGAATATGATTTCAGCCTAAGCTGGCCATTGTGCAGCTTGCCTCCATACCTAATAGGAATTCCATATTGTGGTTAGGTTCCAGATAGAAGTATGTAAGCAATACTAAGACTTAACTCTGTTCCAGGTACCTAAATAAATTTGATTGATTTAAATTCATATTTGAAAACAGTTTTTTTGCCATTGTGCCTCCCAACTAGCTTAGCAAATACTTAGCAATATAACAATATAAAATACTTCAGGTAACTCTCAATTATTATCTGCATTATGGAATTGGCTCAGTTCGAGACATAATACAGCTTACATGTGCTCAAGCAGCAAACTAATGTTTAACTTGAGCAATGGCATAGAAATCATTATTACACTTTTTTTTTTCTTTTTCCTTTTTCTTCTGAGGCAGGGTCTTGCTGTCACCCAGGCTGGAGTGCAGTGTCATAATCATGGCTCACTATAGCCTTGACCTCCTGAGCTCAAATGATTCTCTCTCTTCAGTCTTCTGAGTAGCCTGGACTGCAGGCACATGGCATCAAAGCAGTCTTAACTTTTAAAATTTTTTTGTAGAAACAGGGTCTCACTATGTTGCTCAGGCTGGTTGCAAATTCCTGCGTTCCAGCAGTTCTCCCACCTCAGCCTCCCAAAGTGCTGAGATTGTAGCCCTGAGCTATAGTGCCTGGCCCCTACACTTATTTTTATATCATCAGTTTGTAACTTACTCTAAGAAGCTCTAAGAAAGATGAGCATTATTAACTTTCAATTATTTAGGTATTTTTAGAAAGTCAAGGAATTGAATTAAATCCACCAGAGAAGATGGCTCTTGATCCTTACACTGAACTCCGGAAACAGCCTCTTCGTAAGTATGTCACCCCATCGGACTTTGATCAGCTCAAGCAATTTCTCACCTTTGACAAACAGGTAAAGGACCTAGGAACCATAGTAGGCTTATTTATTTCCAAATGTGACCCATATTTATTGGCAAATTGGGTAGCTGTATTGGTAACTATTTTGAAACAATACAGCTTTAATTGAACTGTTTGGACATAGTCATGCCTTTCTGCTTTCATTGAGGTTACAGGTACAGGAGTGCCTATGTTTCATATGGAGATCCAAAGAAGATTGTGGAGTTGTAGAGTTGTTTTGTGAATCCCACCAAACATTTAAATCTCAAAACAATTCCTGAGCTACATCTGCTACCTACCTTACATTTCCAATTGACAATTTCTTTCCCTAAAAATAAGCTAATTTCATAGAATCCTTTGGGAAACCATAAATCAATTATTGGGAAATTTCAAAGATGTGCATATATGTAGGTTATAATATTAAAATATTTAATTTCACAGAAACCCCACTATAGATACTTCCTTGTTAAATATTATATTAATATTGGAGTACAGAATGTTTTGTGCATTTCCCAACTCTGTTCAAACCTTCCTGATCCTCTCCCTTGTGATCTGATGTGTTTAAGCAGATTTAAATCCTCTCCCTTCTGTTCTAAAGAGAGAGAGAAAAGAAAGAGATCACCTTCATTGCTTCTTTGCTGTTCCTTTTAGACATTTAACTTCTTTTAGTTCAAAAAATGTAAACTAGCACTAGCATGGTCTTTTAAGGATTTTGTTTATATCATTCACATATCTGTTATTATTTTATATTTAAAGATTGTGTTTATTCCCATGATTTGAAGAAGTCTAGCCAAAAAAAAAAAAAAAAAAGATTGTGTTTATATTATTACTAGAAGATACATGTTGATGGGACAAAAAAAGTACTGGTTAATAAATAAAAAGTTGTTCTATACTAATTATATATAAACCATAGTCACATGTCCCTTTATTTATATATATAAGCCACAATGTAAAGAACTTCATTGCTCTTTAAATTTAGCTTCTCTTTCACTGACTAATATTTTGGATCAAAGCGAGCTTTTCTTTTTTGGCACAAACTTAGAATCCTATTATTTAATTCTTTCCAGCTGCTGACATATGGTACATAATTTCAGATGTTTTAGTATCTTTGATGAGTATTTCCTTTTTTTTTTTCAATTTACCCCATGTGAAATTACTTCATAGTCTTTCCAGCTAATCTTTTCATCATTGTCTGATACATAATTGCCGAAGTAGCTAAGTTGAACTTCCTACTTTTAGGATTCTTGAGTCACTACTTTGGATTTTTCAAAGGTCCTTCGATTTTATGCGATCTGGGATGATACAGACAGCATGTATGGTGAATGTCGGACCTACGTCATTCATTACTATCTTATGGATGATACGGTGGAAATTCGAGAGGTCCACGAACGGAACGATGGGAGAGATCCTTTCCCACTCCTAATGAACCGTCAGCGTATGCCCAAAGTTTTGGTGGAAAATGCAAGTATGTTTGATTCAGTTTATTCTCTGTTACTTGGGATATTTTTCGGTTCTTAAAGGAGTTACTTAATCAGTATACAAAATTCTCGTTAAACTTGGAAGCCTCTAGCTCTTTTTTCTTAGGTGATCAGAAAATGGCTTCCCCACAGCTTTCCTCCTTTACTTGCCCCTTGGTCCAGGCATGCCTCCAAGACAATCTGGTACCCAGTTCAAGGAAACAAAACCAAAACAGCAGTGGGAGGCTCATTTACAGTGTAGCAGAGCAAGGTTTCTGAACTGAAACAATTAAGTCCTAGATTTTTAATGCATTTTTCAAACAGGCTTATTTTCATTCAAAGATATGCATGAAAGCTTAGCCTTTCTTTATATGCTTTCCTGACTTTGCTTCTCACTTCAACTACTTCCTAAATGGGAAGTTTCTATGTAGTTTAACTTGAGATTGGAAAAGGCATGTCTGAGACTCATAGAGGTGAGGTCCATTTTGTCAAACCCAGCTCATTCTTTGCTGGTTTAAAATTATCCAGCATGGGCTGGGCGCAATGGCTCACTCCTGTAATCCCAGCACTTTTGGAGACTGAGGACTGCTTGAGCCAAATAGTTTGAGACAAGCCTGGGCAAAGTGATGAAACTCCATCTCTATAAAAAACAAAAAATTAGCCATGTTTGGTGATGCGCACCTGTAGTCCCATCTGAGCCTGGGAGGTCAAGGCTGTGGTGAGCTGTGACTGTGCTATTGTACTCCAGCCTGGGCAACAGAGTAAGACTCTATCTGAAGCAAAAGGAAAAAAGCTACCTACCATGTTTGTGAGTGGCTGTGTAACAAAATGGCAGCAGATACCTGCTGTTCACTATTTCCTGGGATGAGTAGGGTTGCTTTAGTTATTGTCTTAGTAGTTACCTACATTTCTCTTAGAAAAATGTCATCTTAGTTACATGTAATGACTGACATCTCTCATGTTTGGGTGACTGACAGAATTTTGTAAATGTGTTCATTGTTTTTTTTTTTCTTTTTACTATTTGAGATAAAAAATTTCAGGTATTGAACAAGAAGTTTGTCTAGATTAGAGGTTATAAATAAGTGCATAGTATGAGACTAAATTTAACCTGTCCACGTGTATTGCTTGGCTTGCACAGTGTTGTTGTTGTTGTTTTTAATGCAGTATTATTTGTGGACAAGGAGTTGGAGGTTTCCATCATTAAAAGAACAGATATGCAAAATGTGGTGAAGGTATATTTTGATTAATAGACAGTAGTTAGAAGCAGCAAACAAGATGTATACAGAAAGAAAGTGGATGGATCTTAAAAACATAGTGCTGTGTAGGAAAAAATACATAAAATTAATATATAATGCAATAACATGCAAAACATAGTACACATTCAATCACATAGCTACATTAGAATGATTGCATGTGAGGTGAATAGAATGAGGTTGGGGGGAAAAGATAAAAGGGAGTGAAAATTGTCATCATTTTAGAATTAGGAAAGTTTCTATTACTTTTTTTTAAAAAATGAAAATAACTGCTAATTCAGATTGTTTTCTCGAATAGAAACAACTGGTTCTGTGCTCTAGTTCAACATAGTTTGGCTACTACCTACTGTACATAGTCTTATAATTAGTTCTTTCTAGAATGTCTTAGAGGTCAGTGACAATGGGACTAATATACTAATTTTGGCCTTTCAGAATGCTTAAAGAAGCCTGAAATCCATGCAGTCTGGAGCTAACAAACATTAGATTTACAATGGATAAAAAAAATGAATAGGAATATGTTTAGGGTGGCATGAAAAGTCTCACTGAAACTAAATCCCTTTAAATGATAGGTTTCCGGTTTGTCTCTGCCTTATCAATGTGATCTACATTTAAAACTTTCAATATATAATTATCCTCTTCTAATTTCCCAATTTAAAAATTTGCATGGAGAGGCAGCCTGGTGACATATGTAGGTTTTTTTTTTTTTGTTTTTTTTTTTTAAATTAGGAAACAGGGTGGGTGCTGTGGCTCAGACCTGTAATCCCATCACTTTGGGAGGCCAAGGTGGGAGGCTCACCTGAGGTCAGGAGTTCGAGACCTGTCTGGTTAAGATGGTGAAACCCTGTCACTACCAAAAAACACAAAAATTAGCCAGGCATGGTGGCAGGTGTCTATAGTCCCAGCTACTTGGGAGGCTGAAGCAGGAGAGTCACTTGAACCCAGGAGGCAGAGGCTGCAGTGAGCGGAGATTGCACTACTTCACTCCAGCCTGGGCAACAGAGCAAGACTCTGTCTCAAAAAAAAAAAAAAAGTATTAGTTATGAGGTACAGAAAAGGCTATGTTCCCATCAGCTACATAATTCCTTTAACTGGAATGGTGGTGTTAAAATAATGGGTCTAATTGACTCTCAAAGGCATTTATCCAATGGGTGATTTTTATTTAATTCAATTAAACAAGAGGTACATGTCTGCTGTGGGAACCATTTCACATGCTAAATGCTATAGAGGAAAAAATGAAACCGTGACTCCCATTCTTAGAATCCTATCCTTTAGGCATTTCTAGTGTTATTAAGAAGACAAGTCATATAAAATACACAAAGCTGTTAAGTAATAACACAAGTATACACCAGATTATCTGGTTATGTAATTAGTTAAGTCATGCAGACAAAGGTCAGAAGGAGAGAGGTGTGGGCCTGAAAAACTAAACAAGTCTTTGTGTGAAGAGTTGAGATTGGACGCAGATTTAGAATGGCAGAGAACAAAGAGCACAGTAGAAGAACAAGAGCAAAGTTGGGAATTAGGAATAAGTATGGCGTGTTTGGGGTGTCCAGGAGATGATAGCTAGGGAGAAAGTTTGTGTTAGACAGTAATAGGAAATAAGCGAGTAACTTTCAAAAGTCCTCTCAACCAGGGCCCCCTTCTAAGTAGCTAAGATGAATCAAAATTATATATCTATAATGGATGGAGTTAAAACATCAAATTCTGGAAGTTATTTCTTTGTCAAGGGCAATTGCAGATTACCAATAGGTGGCAGGTAATGTCAAAATAGGACACTTTTTGGCTTACCAAAAGCCTTCTACTTAGCTCTTGAACCCAGGGAACCAGGTTCCAAAAGTCTAAATATGTTAGTTATCCTTCAGATTGGCTTTGATAGTTTGATCTTGCCCTTGCCTGTTAGATGAATCTTGAACACCCCTTAGACCTTCAGTGTTCCAGAAAGTTGAATGCTTTTCCTCACTGTCTGAGCATCTTTATTGGCTCATTCAGTCAGTCAAATAATATTAATTGAACATTCATATAGATGAAGGAAACACCACACTAAGCAATGGAAATCTGAAACTACTATAAGACCATATCTCAAAGACTTTATAATCTGATGAGATCAACATACAGATCAGTGAAATAGAACCAAATCATCCAGAAATAGACCCACACATATGAGGTCGTTTGATTTTTGACAAAGGTGAAAAAGCAATTTGGTGGAGAAATTATTGTCTTTTTAACAAAAGGTACTGGAACAATTCAACAGCCATGTGCAAAAATGAATAAATAAACTTTAACTCTTACCTCACCATACATAAAAGTTAATCCCAAATAATAGACCTGGGTGACAGAGTAAGACCCTGTCTCAGAGTTGGGTGGTGGGGAAGCAAATGCAATAAAAACAAAAGTTGTTGACAATTGGGACCTAATTAAACTAAAGAGTTTCTGCATAGCGAAATATACTATCAACAGACGAACAGCCTACAGAAAGGGAGAAAATATTTGAAACCATGCATTTGACAAATGACTAATATTCAGAATCTATAAGGAACTTAAATCAACAAGAAAAAAACAATGCCAAAAAGTAGGCAAAGGACATGAACAGCATTTCTCAAAAGAAACATACAAAGGGACAACAAACATTTAAAAAATGCCCAACATCTCTAATCATCAGGGGGATGCAATCAAAACCACAGTAAGACACCATCTCATACCACTTAGAATGGCTCTTACTAATAAGTCAAAACATAATAGATACTGGCAAGGTTGCGGAGAAAAGGGAATGCTTACACACTGTTAGTAGGAATGTAAACTAGTTCAGCCCCTGAGGAAAGCAATTTGGAGATTTCTCCAGAAACTAAAAATAGAACTACAGCAATCCCATTATTGGGTATATACCCAAAAGAAAATAAGTTGTTCTATCCAAAGTACACCTGCACTCATGTTTATTGCAGCACTATTCACAATAGCAAAGACATGGAATCAACCCAGTGCCCATCACTGGTGGATAAAGCAAATGTATTAATAGTACATATACATCATGGAATACTATATGGCCATGAAAAATAAAATCATGTTCTTTGCAGCAGTGTGGATGCAGATAGAATCTATTCTACTAAGTGAATTAACACAGAAACAGAATATTGGGTACACATGGACACAAAGATAGGAACAATAGACACTGGGGATTCTAAAAGGGGGAAGGAAGGGAGAGGGACAAGGATTGGAGAACTACCTAAGGTACTCTGTTCACTATTTGGGTGACAGGATCAATAGAAGCTCAAACTTTAGCATCATGTAATATACCTGTGTAACCAACCAGCACACGTACCCCCAAATCTAAAATTTATATATAAATAACAAAAGTTTCAAAAGACACGGGAAAGTGAAAGGAGAAGCTAAAGATTGGGGAAAATATTTGTAAAACATATTCGACAAGGTACTTGTCATAGGATATATAAAGTGGCTCTTAAAAATTAGTAAAACAGCCCAAATAAAAAAGGGTCAAGGATTACAATAGATACCTCACCAAAAAACACACATGGATGGCAAATTAGCACACAAAAAGATGTTTACTATAGTTAGTCATTAAAGGAATGCAAATGAAAACCAAATAAGATACTACTGTATACCCACTAGAATGTCCAGATTTTAAAAGACTGACCATACAAAGTATTGATAAGAATGTGAGGCAGCTGAAAATTTCACACACCGCTAATGGAAGGTAAACTGAAAAAACCACTTGGAAAAATAGTTTGACAGTTTGTTTTTTTAAATTGCACATATATCTACTATACAACCCAGCCATTCTTTTCTTAGGTATTTGCCAAGAGAAAGGAAAACATATGTTCACACAGAAACTTATGTGAATGTTTATGGCAGCTTTTTTTTGTAATAGCCAAAAGTTGGAAACAATGAAAATATCTATCAACAGTGAGTGAATAAACAATTATTGTATATCAGTACTTTGGAATACTACTAAAAATAAAATAATTATTGATGTAAGAAACAACATGAATGAATCTCAAAGTAACTATGCTGAGAGAAAGAATTCAGACAAGAATACATGCCATATACTTCCACTGGTGTAAAATCATTGAAAATACAATATAAATAAGCAAAACAGATCAGTGATTGCATGAAGATGGTGAGAAGGAGAGTTAGATTATAAAAGAGCATAAGGAGACTTTTGGATGTGATAGGTGTGTTTATTATTTTGATTCTAATGATGATTTTATGGGTAAATACATATTCAAGCAACATCAAATTGTATACTCCAAATGTATGCAGCTTATTCTAGTCAATTATACCTCAGTAAAGTTGTAAATATATAAATCCATATCTAGACACATCATAGTCAAATGTAAGAACACTAGATTCAAAAAAGACCATAAAAGCAGCTCCAGAGTAGGGGAGGGATAGCATTAGGAGAAATACCTAATGTAGATGATGAGGTGATGGATGCAGCAAACCACCATGACATGTGTATACCTATGTTGCAAGCCTGCATGTTCTGTACATGTACCCCAGAACTTAAAGTATAATAATAATAAAAAGAAAAAGGTAACCCATACAGGATGGCAAGTTAAAATGACAACTGACTTCTGTAGCAATAGTGATTACCAGAAGACAATGAAATAATGTCTTCAGAGTGCTGAGAAAAAATAGAATTTAATGCCTAGAGAAACTGTGTTTCAGGAAGGTGAAATACATTTCCAAGCAAACAAAACAGATTTTACTAACAACAGACCCTTACTGGGAAATTCTAGAGTATGCTTCAAGTGGAAAGAAAATGATTCCAGAAATCAGGTCTAAGATACAATAAGTCATGAATAAAGAAAATAGCAAAGTGTGGATAAATCTAAATAATCATTAGCTATACAAATTAAAAGAACAATATTGAATTTGTGAGAGCTAAAAATATCAAAGTAGAACCAAAACATATTATAATAACAGCATAGGAAAGGATGATAGGATTAAATATATAATAAGTTTGAAAAATGTTATTTTTTTAACTTTTATTTTAAGTTCAGGAGTACATGTGCAGGTTTGTTATATAGGTGAGCTTGTGTCATGGGGGTTTGTTGTACAGATTATTTTGTCTCCCAAGTATTAAGCCTAATGCCCACCAGTTATTTTTCCTGATCCTCTCCCTCCTCCCACCCTCATCCTCCAATAGGCCCCAGTGTGTACTGTTCCCTCCCATGTGTCCATGTGCTCCCATCATTTAACTTCTACATATAAGTGAGAACATGTGGTACTTGATTTTCTGTTCCTGTGTAAGTTTCCTAAGGATAATGTCCTTCAGCTCCATCCATGTTCCAGCACAGGACATGATCTCATTCTTTTTTATGGCTGTATGGCATTCCATGGTGTATATGTACAGCATTTTCTTTATCCAATCTGTCACTGATGGGCATTTAGGTTGATTCTGTATCTTCGCTATTGTGAGTAGTGCATGCTTGCATTTTTCTTTATGATAGAATGATTTTTTTTCCTTTGGAGATATACCCAGTAATGGAATTGCTGGGTCAAATGGGTAGTTCTATTTTTAGGTGTTTGAGGAATCACCACACTGCTTTCTGTCATGGTTGAACTCATTTATGCTCCCACCAACAATGTATTTAAAAACATACTTAAGATATAGGCACATAGAAAGGATAAAAAGATCAACAAATAAATAGCAAAAGAAACTCATGAGGTATAAAACAACTGATGAAGCTATATTAGTATAATACAAATAGACATTTGGGCAAAAAGCTTTGATTGAGATAGAGGATCATTACCTATTGCAAGAATATTGTATTTACTAGGAAAATACAATAATTCTAAACTTGAATAACGTGGATTCAAAATATAGGAAAAATTTATAACACTGTTATACAAAGAGACTGGAAAATACACCGTAGTAGTGGGAGTCATTAAAATATTTCTTTCAATAGTTGTTAGATCAAAAAAACAAACCAATAAACATGTATAAGACTTGAATAATATAATTATTCATTTGATAAGCATATATATATATATACTCACCCAGCACCTAGAAGATTATAATTCTTTTCAAACACAAATAGAACATCTGTAAAAATCAGTCCTAAGAAATTTTAAGGCTAGATGTCATATACCATATTTTCTGATTTCAACAAAATTAAGTTAGAAGTCAATTTTGGAAATATAACTTGAAAAAACCATATATTTGGAAATTGAAAAACATATTTTCAAATCACCCATGAGTAAAAAAAATATTGTTAGAAAATACATAGAACTGAATGGTAGCAAAAACTCTTAAAATTTTTAGCTTTATTAAAGACGTACTTGGAGAAAAACGTATAGCTTTAAATGCTTAAGACAAAAGAAAGATGACAAGTTACACATATTTCTTAAAAAGTTAGAAATCTAAATATTTTAAAATTAAAATATTAAGAAATTAAAAGGAAGGAAATCATAAAATAAGAGCCTGAAAATAATGAAATTGAAAACATAGATAACAGAGAAGATTTGTCAAAAGTCATTTTCTTGAAAGGACTAATGAAACGACAAACTATAGACAAGAATTATGAAGGGATAAACAAAAGAAAGCACATATGCACAGTATTAAAAATGAAGAGGCCAGGCACAGTGGCTCATACCTGTAATCCCAGCACTTTGGGAGGCCGAGGTGGGTGGATCACTTGAGGTTAGGAGTTCAAGACCAGCCTGGCTAACATGGTGAAACTCCATTTCTACTAAAAATGCAAAAATTAGCCCAACGTGGTGGTGCGTGGTTGTAGTCCCAGCTACTTGGGAGGCTGAGGCAGGAGAATTGCTTGAACCTGGAAGGCAGAGGTTGCAGTGAGCTGAGATCGTGCCACTGCACCCCAGGCTGGACAACAGAGTGAGACTCTCTGTCAAAAAAAAAAAAAGGAAAAGAAAAGAGGCATTCTTTAAAATGCCATAGTGATTAAACATAAAAGAATTATACACGGCTGGGCGCAGTGGCTCAAGCCTGTGATCCCAGCACTTTGGGAGGCCGAGACGGGTGGATCACGAGGTCAAGAGATCGAGACCATCCTGGTCAACATGGTGAAACCCCGTCTCTACTAAAAATACAAAAAACTAGCTGGGCATGGTGGCACGTGCCTGTAATCCCAGCTACTCAGGAGGCTGAGGCAGGAGAATTGCCTGAATCCAGGAGGCGGAGGTTGCAGTGAGCCGAGATCGCGCCATTGCACTCCAGCCTGGGTAACAAGAGCGAAACTCCGTCTCAAAAAAAAAAAAAAAAAGAAAAAGAAAAAGAAAAAAAAAAGAATATACAGCTTTCTGCCAATAAATTTTGAAACTTAGGTAAAATAAGCAAAGTTTTTAAAAAGTGTAACTTGTTTACGAAGAAATAGAAAAGATCTTCAACCATTAAAAAATAGATTTAGTTTCAACATTTCCCACAAAAAAGCCACCAGATCCATATAATTTTACAGAAGATTTTTGATAGACATTTATAGAACAGATAATTCTAAGCTTAACACAAACCCTTTTAGAGGGGAAAAGAGAACTTCTTAATTCTTTCATTTAAAAAGGGCAGTGAAATCAAAGTCACCATGAGAAAGAAAAGCTACAGTCATTCTCACTTAAGATATATGCAAAAATCCTAAATAAGATATGAGTAAACCAGATCCAGCATTATATGAAAAAATAATATGTTGAGCAAACAAGGGCAGTTGGCTGGACAGCACACACAAATATACCAGATCTCCTGGAATCTTGTATACCAAGAGAAGTTTACATAGTCACAAGCTATGTCCCCCATTGCCCATCACTTCCTGGGGAAGATCAAAGGGAGATGGTAGTGTTGGGAACAGACATAGGGGAAAGATCTCTTGGACTGTAGAGATTTTATTAATAAGATATGTTATTGGGGAAATAACATCTTATTTCCCCAATAACATCTTATTAATCAAAGCTATGATCAAGGGCTGGAGTTCAAACTTTTATGCCTATTATAGCAGAAACTTAGCATTATACCTGTTTTTCAGTCTTAGTAATTACCAGTTAGGAGAACATCAACCTACTTTTCATCCCCCTTTGTGATCAGGGTTCTGTGCAAAAGCTTTATTGCTACAGCTATAAGATATGGCACTCTACGAGAACTGATTGACTCTTAAGATTTCGTTGGATGCCAGGCTGCAGGTAATCAATCTTAAACAAGTGAATCCTTAGTTCTCATGAAACGGTAAGACAAGACTGGAATTATTCCACAAATGCAAGAGTTATTCTACATTTAGAAATTATTTATGCCCACATGAATGGATTACTGTCATTATCTCATTGACTGTCCCTGTCCCCTGCCTCCAGGACTAGTGTACACTGTCCTAATAGCAGTGATTACAACTGAAATGAAACCATTATTTGTATAATTTTTTAGTATCTGTCTCACCAAAAAGAATGTTTTCTCCATGAAGTCAGGAATTGTATCTATAGTGTTAATTATTGTAATCCAAGTATTCAGCAGTGCACCTAGTACATGATATAGATGGTTACTAATAATTTGTTGGATGAATGGATAAATGGGTGAGAAATTGAGCTAAATGACTTGGATCTTTCCTAGACCTAAGACTCTGTCCTTATAGAAGGCCATTTGCTCTTTCCTCCTGCAGTGATTTCTTCTAATCATTAATTTGCTAAAATTAATAATTTGTAGTGATAGTTTGAGCTGAATATGGGAGAGAGACATTACAAAAACTATATCATATATGTGTCCTATCAGCAAATGGAAATACACAGCCATGTGTTCTAGTGGGAATGTAGGAGAGACCGTGACTCTTGTCCAGAGCAAAAGACTGCACTCCCTTTGTGTCAAGGCTTTCTTCCCACACTCATTCCTTCTTCTTTTCTCTCTAACACCATCTTATATTAGAGAACTTCCCCCAGTGTGTGCTGGAAATCTCTGACCAAGAGGTGTTGGAATGGTTTACTGCTAAAGACTTCATTGTTGGGAAGTCACTCACTATCCTTGGGAGAACTTTCTTCATTTATGATTGCGATCCATTTACTCGACGGTATTACAAAGAGAAGTTTGGAATCGCTGATTTACCACGTATTGATGTGAGCAAGCAGGAACCACCTCCAGTAAAACAGGTAATCAGATGGGCTAGTGTGGCTAGAAAACTAATTTTTTGAGGTAGGAATTTAAGAAAAAGAAAAAAGACTTATATGCGAATACTTGATAAAAAATGGACAAAGTATATATGTAATACAGTAGCTCACAAAAGAAGAAATACAAATAGCAAAAAAATATGAAAAGACCCTCAATCTAACTGATAATGAAATAGAAAGAAAATAATGACATTTTTGGGTCTGTTCAATTTTAAAGGATTCACCATATCTAGTGTTTGCCCTATATGAAGAAATGGCATTTTTCTTTTTTCTTTTTTTTAATTGTATTTGGGCTCTGGGGTACATGTGCCCATCCTGCATCCTGCAGGATTGTTGCATAGGTACATACATGCCATGGTCGTTTGCTGTCTCCATCACCGTTGCCATTGCCTACATCAGGCATTTCTCCTGGTGTTATCCCTCCCCCTCCTCCCCACCCCCCCACCTAGCCTTGTGAGCGTTGTTCCCTTCCTGTGTACCCAAGTGTTCTCATTGTTCATCACCGCCTATGAGTGAAAACATGTGGTGTTTGGTTTTTTTGTTCTTGTGTCAATTTGCTGAGAATGATGGTTTCTAGGTTCATCCATGTCTCTACAAAGGACAATAACTCATCATTTTTTATGACTGCATAGTATTCCATGGTGTAGATGTGCCACATTTTCCTTGTCCAGTCTATCATTGATGGGCATTTGGGTTGGTTCCAGGTCTTTGCTATTGTAAACAGTGCCGTAGTGAACATATGTGTGCATGTGTCTTTATGATAGAATGATCTATACCCTTTGACTATATACCCAGTAAAGGGATTGCTGGGTCAAATGGAATTTCTATTTCTAGATCCTTGAGGAATCGCTACACTATCTTCCACAATGGTTGAACTAATTTACGCTCCCACCAACAGTGTAAAAGTGTTCCTTTTTCTCCATATCCTCTCCAGCATCTGTTGTCTCCAGATTTTTTAACAACCGCCATTCTAACTGGCGTGAAATGGCCTCTCAACATGGTTTTGATTTGCGTTTCTCTAATGACCAGTGATGATGAGCATTTTTCCTATGTTTGCTGTCCACATATTTGTCTTCTTTTGAAAAGTGTCTGTTCATATCCTTCACCCACTTTTGAATGGGTTTGTTTGTTTGTTTCCTGTAAATCTGCTTTCGTGCTTTATAGATTCTGGATATTAGCCCTTTGTCTGATGGGTAGATTGTGAAAATTTTTTCCCATTCTGTTGGTTGCCAGTTTACTCTAATGATTGTTTCTTTTGCTTTGCAGAAGTTCTTAAGTTTAATTAGGTCGCATTTGTCTATTTTGGCCTTTGTTGCCATTGCTTTTGGTGTTTTAGTCATGAAGTCCTGGCCTGTGCCTATGTCTTGAATGGTTTTGCCTAGGTTTTCTTCTAGGGTTTTTATGGTGTTCGTTCTTATGTTTAAATCTTTAATCCGTCTGGAGTTGATTTTTTTATAAGGTGTAAAGAAGGGGTCCAGTTTCAGCTTTCTGCATATGGCCAGCCAGTTTTCCCAACACCATTTATTAGACAGGGAATCCTTTCCCCATTGCTTTTGTCAGGTTTTTCAAAGATCAGATGCTTGTAGATGTGTGGCGTTGCTTCTGTTCTGTTCCATTGGTCTGTATCTCTGTTTTGGTACCAGTACCATGCTGTTGTGATTACTGTAGCCTTGTAGTATAGTTTGAAGTCCAGTAGTGTGATGCCTCTGGCTTTGTTCTTTTTGCTTAGAATTGAGTTGGCTACGTGGGCCCTCATTTGGTTCCATATAAAGTTTAAGGTGTTTTTTTTCCAGTTTGGTGAAGAGGGTTATAGGTAGCTTGATAGAGATAGCGTTGAGTCTATAAATTACTTTGGGCAGTATGGCCATTTTCACAGTATTGATTCTTTCTAACCATGAGCATGGAATGTTTTTCCATCTGTTTGTGTCCTCTCTTAAATTCCTTGAGCAGTGGTTTGTAGTTCTCCTTGAAAAGATCTTTTACCTCCTTTGTTAGTTGTATTCCTAGGTATTTTATTCTCTTTGTAGCAATTGTAAATGGGAGTTTGCTCATGATTTGGCGATCTGTTTGTTATTAGTGTATAGGAATGCTTGTGATTTTTGCACATTGATTTTGTATCCTGAGACTTTTGTTGAAGTTGCTTATCAGCTTAAGAAGGTTTTGGGCTGAGATGATGGGGTCTTCTAAATATACGATCATGTCGTCTGCAAACACGGACAATTTGACTTCTTTTCCTAATTGAATGCCCTTTATTTCTTTTTCTTGCCTAATTGCTCTGGCTAGAACTTCCAGTTCTATATTGAATAGGAGTGGTGAGAGAGGGCATTCTTGTCTAGTGCCACTTTTTAAAGGGAATGCTTCTAATTTTTGCCCATTCAGTATGATATTGGCTATGGGTTTGTTGTAAATAGCTTTTATTGTTTTGAGATACATTCTGTCGATACCTAGTTTATTGAGAGTTTTTAGCAGAAAGGGCTGTTGAATTTTGTGGAAGGCCTTCTCTGCATCTATTGAGATAATCATGTGGTTTTTGTCTTTGGTTCTGTTTATGTGGTGAATTACATTTATAGATTTGTGTGTGTTAAACCAGCCTTGCATTTCCGGTATGAAGCCTGCTTGATCCTGGTGGATAAGCTTTTTGATATGCTTTTGGATTTGGTTTGCTGGTATTTTATTGAAGATTTTTGCATCACTGTTCATCATGGATATTGCCCTGTAGTATTCTTTCTTAGTTATGACTCTGCCAGATTTTGGTATCAGGATGATGTTGGTCTCATAGAAAGAGTTAGGGAGTATTCCCTCTTTTTGGATTGTTTGGAATAGTTTCAGAAGGAGTGGTAGAATTCAGCTGTAAACCCGTCTGGACCTGGACTTTTTTTGGTTGGTAGGCTATTAATTGCTGCCTCAACTTCAGACCTTGTTATCGGTGTATTCAGGGTTTCAACTTCTTCTGTCTTCTGCTTGATCGATTCAGCTGTTGAAACTTGTGTATGCCTTGCAAAGTTCTTGTGCTGTGTTTTCAGCTCCATCAAGTTGTTTATGTTCTTTTCTAAGCTGATTATTCTGGTTAGCATTTCGTCTAACCTTTTTTCAAGATTCTTAGTTTCTTTGCATTGGGTTAGAACATGGTGTTTTAACTCAGAGAAGTTTGTTATTATCTACCTTCTTAAGCCTGTTTCTGCCAATTTGTCAGATTCAGTCTCTGTTTTTTTGTTGTTGTTGTTCCCTTGATGGTGAGGAGTTCTGATTCCTGGGAGGAGAAGAGGTGTTCTGTTCCTTGATGGTTTCATCCTTTTTGCACTGTTTTTTTCCCATCTTTGTGAATTTATCTCCCTTCAATGTTGAAGTTGGTGATTTCAGGTGTCGTCTCTGAGTGGACTTTTTTTCTGTTGAGGTTGGAGCTGTTATCTTTTTTGGCCTTTAGAGGGTGTTGCTGGGCCCTCTCGGGTTCAGTTAGGTTACTGGGTGGGTGGTCCTTCCCTGGAGTTTGTTTGCAGGTGGCATTGGCCGCACCTTCCCAATGGCGTCTCTCCCAGAGCTTGATCTTCCTGGTTGGGATCAGGCTGGTGTATTTGCTGCCAAGCTCTCTAGGGAGGGCTTCAGTTTGAGTTCTGCGGAGGTGGGGCCTGCCAGGCCCCATGGTCTGTTTCCCTGCTTTCAACTCTGCCTCCCTCTGTGGGATGGTCATCCTGTTGGCATTAGTCCAAACTCCTGCCCACATCCCTGCGGCAACTTGCCATGCTCAGTGGTAGCTGCTGCTCAAATTTGCATCGACTACCCATGGCGCCCCAACATCTGGCAGGGCTCTCTTGGACCGTGGGTTGCAGGAGGAATGAGGTAAGCACAGGACCCAAAACAGAGCACCGAGGGGGTTAAGTCCCCTGACCGTCTGAGCTGGCTGCATGTTTCCAGAAATGGGATTTTTTTACATACTGTTTATAGAAAAGCCAATCAGAGTAAACTTTCTGAAGGGCTGTTTGTTGTCATTTTTATTTTTTTCAAAATAAAATATTGCATATTTTCTGGCTGGGTGCAGTGATTCACATCTGTAATCCAAGCACTTTGGGAGGCCAGGCAGGTGGATCGTTTGAAGTCAGGAATTAAAAATATATATATATTTCTGTATCTATCTATATAGATATATTTGATATATATATGCTATATATATATGTGTGTGTGTATATATATATATATATATATATATATATATATATGGCATATCTTTTACCTAGAAAATATACTTTGGGAATTCTAAAAACATAGGTGGAAGAATGTGTATTGTAGCATTATTTATTTACAAGTGTGAGGAGATCTTGACAAAATAAATTACATCCATTCATGAAATGGATGTATGAAAAATACATCCATTCATACAATTAAGACTACTGTGTGTGTAAAATGTCACTGGGCCCTTCCTCCTTAAAAGAAAAGCATGAATAAAATGATGGAATGATGGAGTGCCTCCAGCCAGGCCTCTGCCTTCCCCTCCAGCAGCTGCTCCTCTTGCTTGCACTTGGTCTCCATTCATACTGAGTTACCTGTGCCAGTACAGCAACTTGCTTTACTTTTGCTTGTGCTCCTCCTCCTTGAACCACTTTTCTGATGTTCTTACATGCAACTCTTTTATCCTCTGGTACCCAGTGTAAGGCTTCTTCTCCAAGAAGTCTTTTCTAAAGCTCAGGGAGGGCTAAAAGCCTCTCATCTCTATTCCTGGGGTATTCTCTGCCTCCCTCCACTAGCACTTCTCTGTTATATTAAATCATCTGCTTGTGAATCTTTTGTACTAGATTGTAACTTCCCTGAGGCCAGGGACTATGTCCTATTCATCTTTTTCTCATAGTACTTAATACAGTGCCTAATAAATACGAGGTATCTATGTTTCTTAAACTGGACTGAAGAAAATTGGCTATGAAGGTGTTAAAGGAAGTGATGTCTTAGGCAAGACTTTTAGAAACAATGTTTTATAGAAACAATTTGTATTTTGATATGCTGTGAATTCTGAGAGGAAATACAATTTCTGGAAGGAAGTGTGCGTGATAATACCTCTTGCTGTCAGTTTTTTCTCTGATAGATTTCTTTATCAATGATGTGTTCATTGATTAAAAATGATGATAAACCCTCTCCTGGTATATATAGATTATGAAAAGAAAAGGAAAGAATCATTATAAACACTTCGCCTTTAAGTTTTTTGGCAGCATTTAACGCAGTGCACAGGGAAAAGTACTGTAAGAACAGATTTAGATTTTAATCAAGGAAACTATTTCCCCACTTCAGTTTACAGATAAAACCAGGAGGTAGAACAGGGAAAGATTGCAACATAGTGATGCCCTTTTCTTAGTGAAAGTAGTGAAAGGACTTTGGCTTTTTTTTTTTTTTTTTTTTTTTTTTTTAAGACAGGATCTTTCTCTGTGTCTTAGGCTGGAATGCAGCGATGCACACTCGACTCGCTGCAACCTCCGTCTCCCAGGTTCAAGCAATTCTTGTGCCTCAGCCTCCTCAGTAGCTAGGACTACAGGTTGTGCTTCCACACCCAGCCAATTTTTGTATTTTTAATAGAGATGGGGTTTCACCATGTTGGCCAGGCTAGTCTCAAATCCCCTACCTCAGGTGATCCACCTATCTTGGCCTCCCAAAGTGCTGGGATTACAGGCATGAGCCACTGCACCGGCCTGATCTATCTTTTGAGCCAATGAAAGCTTTTGAATCTTAGACTACCTCTGTTCCCCATCCTCATTACTATCATCTTTTTTTTTTTTCACCTAACCTACCTTGAAATAAAGAAGAGAGAGGGAAGGCCTGGATAAAGAGCAAAGGGAACTGAAGAACTACTGGTTGGTTATTTGCTCTATCCCAGCCCTTTTGTATAATAAAACTAATTCTACATAATAAAACATTTATACATATGGCACATTAATTATAGTGTTTGGTCAGTTTCT
Organism: Saimiri boliviensis; assembly: GCF_048565385.1. Lineage (NCBI taxonomy): Eukaryota > Metazoa > Chordata > Mammalia > Primates > Cebidae > Saimiri > Saimiri boliviensis. The sequence goes on from NC_133452.1 coordinate 97,055,942, forward strand.
TTCCAGTACTTTCTCTATAATAAATAGCTCTATAATAAACAAATTCCACCTGTCCATGCAATTTGTTGGAGATGAATAGAATGCCAATTACCAATAGAATGCCAATTACCAATCAGCAAACACTTTTTAGTCATTACACCTCAGTCATTTTAACCATAAATAACATAAATGAAAACCAGGGATAGGAATTTGTAGCAGTCTATAGGGATAAAGCCAGAGCCAAGCCGATGAAGGGATAGAAGTAGATATGAAATGGATATATTCAATTCGAGTCATGGCATTTCTAAGTCAAGCTTCTCTGCTAGACCAGGAATAAGTAAACATAAATCCAATAGCCAGATGTGTTTTCTTTCAGGCTGGCTCCATCTGGAGGCACGCTGGTAGGGAAAAGTAATAAACCAAAAGTAGGAGAGGTAATCTGCTATGGAGACTGCCCCTGAAAGCAGTATCTAAAGGTTATGGTACTCTGGGGGTTTCATGTGTACTACTAGCTTGGTTGAAAATGTGGAGGCAGAAACTCTGGTAAGTGGATCATATGAGCAGGAGTATCTAGGAGTGATGATACACATAGTCAGATGCATGTTCATCTACTTTAGAACAGGAGTCACCCAGGCAGTAAGTAGCTTGAAGTATATAAGAGGCAAGGTGCCAGGATATCATACATATAGATTGATATTTAGGAAAGATCTTTGTTTCAGGCAGGGAAAGTGAGGTATGATTCAGGAAAAACAGGTAAAGTCTGTTAAAATCCAATAGGAATTTGAGAAGAAGGCCCAAAGTCTTTATAGCTGTCTTCTTGTTGTAAAATCCTTCAACCCTCAGTGCCTGCACTGCTAGCCCCCTCCAACCAGGATGCTGTCATTGTGTGTTGTTGGTACAAATGCACAGCAAGTTCAGAGACCACCACTTTGCAGTTTCTGCCTAGCCTCCAGAGAAAACTCAAACGCTTAGCATTTCGGCTGTCAGCTCAGGCTCTGTCCATAGTAACCTATAAATTCACTGAGGAGTGGTTTTGCAATTGAAGCAAATTAGGTCATTTTCTATCTGCTAAATCCACTAGTCATATTCTAGCCATGATGATCACATTAACTACAATCCCAGCAAGTGATTTTGAGGTCAGTGTTTCAAGTAGTATGCCGTGGACAAATTTAATAGTCCTTTGTTGTTGAAGACATACTCTGTTATGGATGATACTGGGGAATATATGGACTTCAAGTGCCTGAATATAATATAGTAAAAGGTTTTGTGGTGGTATATACAAGTGAAAATATATGCTACAAGCTAAATTTCCTGAGAAAGCATAGCAAAGAGGAGTCAGGAAAAAATAACCCTGCTGATGTTTGCCTAAAATTAGATGAGGAGGATAAAGACTTAGTCTTTGGCCTAAGGTTTTTAGAGAAAGAAATCTTAGCATCCTACAGTGATGCTTCAAGCTCTTCATGAAGTCAGGATGAAACATATAAGCTCAACCTATATTTTCACACAAACTCATTAAATAACCTTCATATTTGAAAAACGATTCCCGAAGTTGAGCTTCTTCACTAAGAAAGGGGGTCCTGTGTGGACAAGTGATCTGAGTTCTCAAAAAACCATAGTTGTCATCCTGTTCTGTGAGGCAGAAATCAAGAAATAAAAATATTAGAAATATGGAGGTAAGTAGGAGAAAAAGTAGCTTGAATCAAGTTCTTACCATCTTTCCCCCAATTCCATCACATATACACAAACACACACAGATACACACACACTCTCTTTCTTACTTTGGGTAAACTGAGGAAACAGTTTCCAGGTCTGCTAGGGTGAGTCTACATCCTAGAGCAAAGAGGTCATAGACAGACCTGTGCTAGGATGACTACAGGGGTCATCTGCACTGGGACTGGCGTGGAACTTGGTCCTGCTTTGGTAGTAAGGGATCAACAGACATCAGCAATAGTTTCTCTGTATCTCTGGGCGTTACTTTAGAGTATCATCAGTTACTTCTGTGATCAGTGAACATGATGCAAAATCCATAAAGAGAGAAGAGGATACATGATATTTTTCTAACTATATTTGTTTATGTAGAAAAATGTATTTGAGTGTTTCCTAGGTTTTGTTTTGTTTAGTTTTGTTTAGTTTTGTTTTTTGAAACTTAATAGTTACCTTTAATGTAATTTTAACACAAGGAGCATCTAGCTTACTTCTTGCTTCCTATATATCTCCAGGAGTTACCTCCTTATAATGGTTATGGACTAGTGGAAGATTCTGCTCAGAATTGCTTTGCTCTCATTCCAAAAGCTCCAAAAAAAGATATTATTAAAATGCTGGTGAATGATAACAAGGTGCTTCGTTATTTGGCTGCATTGGTAAGGCTAATTTTTATATACTAAAGATTCTCTTCTATCTCAGTACTGTGTACAATTGTTTATTTTGTCTGTAAGCTGTAGATTAACAGCTGTCAGAATTATGTGTTTACTCAACCCACCATTGTATCTAGTACCCAGTCTCCAGAGAGGTTGGATAGTATTAAGTATGGTGTCCCTAAACCAAGACCTAACTCAAGAATCTTTCTTAGATCATTAATCTCTCATTCCTACATCTCAAATGTTGATAAACCTTTTGCCTCTTTTATTATATAACTATGAAATTGCTTGATATTCATACCATATGTGTATCTGTGTGCCTTTTCAGTGTAGTGTGATTTCCTTGAGGTTAGAGACCATGTCTTAGTAAATTTTAGCATTTACCTGTGATATCTTGCTTGATCTCTTGAGAGGTTAAATGACTAATAGTTAAGAGCATGGAGTTGGAAATAGATATACACTCGAATCCTGCATATCCCATTAATTAGCTGAATTATATAAGATAAATTACTGATAGAAATTCAAAGTAGAATGTCTTTAAAATGGAAAAAATGTAATATAGGAACATAACCATTATATTAGAAACACGGGCATAAACAGCAGAAGTTGAAATAAGTTATTTCTGGGAATAGGAATAAGGAGCTAGGGGTAGGGGGTGTCAGGTGACTTTTCAAACTCTGTACATATATTTGAAAAGATAAAAACTAAGGTAAACACAACTGAATAATGTATTTTAGAAAACTATTCCACAAAGCTTAAATAGAAAGGGAGTTCTGGCTAAAAACAAAAATTTTTAAGAAAACAACAAAAGGGAGTTCTAGCAAACTGTCGGCCAACTAGAACACTCATGCCATAAGAATTCTGACCAATAACAGTTTTGTAGTACTCGATTCTTTCAGTTCCTGTTAAAATTCAAGTGGCTTGTTGAATTATGATGTGGTAACTATAACTTCTTAAGGGCAGGAATCACATCTCTCTAGACTTTATAGGTCTCAGTAACTGTTCGTTCAATAGGCAAAAGAATTTGTTTCTGCACACATTATCCATGAGTAAGACAATACAATATTTTACTCATTTTATGTTTCAGAGCTTAAGAAACAGAAAGGCTAATTGGCTTGTCCCAGGTCCCAGTGCTACTTAGACAGGGGTAGGACTAGAACTCAGCCTTCTGGCTTTCAACCCAGTATTCTTTTGATGAAGAACCAGTTTAATACTGAGGGTTAGAAAAGTGAAAGGAACTCATACGAGTCTGGAATCTGAAAAATTGTAAGCTTACCTTTGATACCCAAAAAACCTGGAAAAATTAATACAGATTTGATTACAAAAATAGCTATGAATAATGATAGATATTGCTAAATGAGGAGAAAGGATAAATTTCTACTGACTTTAGCCTTCTGTACTTAACAGATAACCTGGTCAAACATGATATATCACAAAAAGTCGAAGTGTTTACAGAGGACTTCTATTTCTAGCAATGATGGACCAAATAATTTAGGTCAGCCCTCTTGCTGGTGTGTGTGTGTGTGTGTGTGTGTGTGTGTGTGTGTGTGTGTGTGTGTTACCACTTGAAGGTGCTGAACAACTAGCAAGATGTGAAGAATCAGAGCAAGAACCAGGGGAACAATGAGAACCACAGAAGTGAACCTGACATTTGTGGCCATTTTTCCACTAGGTGTATTTGCTGATTCCAGAAGACCCACCGGTTAGGACAAACATTGGAATCTATTTAGGGTCTGTCAAAGGCAGAAGCTCCTGGTAAACCCTCAGTGCCTTCCTCTGTCTGTAGCTAATCTTTGAAGGGACTATTGTCTGGCTTTGAATTATCATAGTCCCTGATTGTCTCAGTTTTACAAATCAGAAATTAAGGTGATCCTAGATTCTAACCTGGATTCTAATAACCCCAGGTGGGTGACTGTCAGAAGCAAACAAATTCCCTGCACATGACATCATTTGAGGCTTCAATTTATTTCTGCAGTTTAAAAAATACAATGTATGGCACTCACTCACAAAAACAATATTAATAATACAATGTTCAGACACAAGATAACATGAAGGAAATGACCAGAAATAAGAGACAATAGAATATACCTATAGGGACTTCAGATACTGGCATTATGAAACTTAAATTTTAGTTGGGTGCAGTGGCTCACACTTGTAATCCCAGCACTTTGGGAGGCCAAGGCAGGCGGATCACTTGAGGTTAGGAGTTTGAGACCAGCCTGGCTGACATGCTGAAACCCCGTCTCTGCTAAAAAAATACAAAAATTATCCAGGCATGGTGGCACACGCCTGTAATCCCAGATACTCAGGAGGCTGATACATGAGAATCGCTTGAACTTGGGAGGCAGAGGTTTCAGTGAGCTAAGATTGTGCCTGTGCACTCCAGCCTGGGTGACAGAGCAAGACTCCATCTACAAATAAAATAAAATTTAAAATTTGAAAAAACCTGAAACTTAAAAAAAAAACCTAAACCTTTGTTTACCGTGTTTAAGGAAATAAAGAATAAGATTGAGAATTTCAGCAAAAAATGAGAAATAAACAAAAAAGTCTGTTTCAGTTTTCAAAAATCATCACATTAACAGAATAAAAGAGAAAAATTAGATTTTGAAAAGCATTTGCTAAAATCAATCTAATATGATTTTAAAACAAAACTCACATATACTTCTGAACCTAAAGTAAAAGTTTTGAAAAAGTAAAAAACAAAAACCAATAAAATCTTAATAAAAAGATAATGAAAGGGAGTTTCCTTAATTTGATAAAGGGTATACATGAAAAGTCTACTGCAAACAGCTTGCTTGGTGATGAAATGCTGAAAGGGTACTTTCTGAGATTAGGAACAAGGCAGGACTGCTATCAGCCCTTCTTGTCTGGAAGTCCTACCTAGAACAGGAAAACAGGAAGGAATAAACAAATATAAAGACTGAAGAGAAAAAAATAAAATTGTCCTTATCTAAAATGAACAATTGTATTTATAGAAAATAATCCACCTTCTACATTAGGGAAGTCAATATACAAATGGCAACAAATAAAACATAAAGTTAAAAAATACTGTTTATTGTAACATCAAAAATATTAAACTCCTAGGTATAACTCAAATTCCTTTGAATAATATTTTAGGTGTTACATAACTGTACTACATATCTGTAACACCTAAAATATTATTGAGAGAAAATTAAGATGACCTAAATAAATGAAGGGATATCCTATGTTCACTGGTTAGAAAATTCAGTATTATAAAAATATTTCCCCAAAATTGATCTATGGTTTAAAAGTAATTACAGTCAAAAATCTCAAAATGTTTTTATTTTTACAGAGCTTGACAAATTGATTATATAATATATGTGGAGGTGCAAAGCACCAGGAATAGCCAAGATACTTTTAGAGAAGAACAAGATCAGTGGATTTTCTCAACAAAATACCACGCTGTATTAAAAGTTGCAATAATTAAAACAACATGTTATTATTGGTTCAAGGATAGACAAACTAATGGAATAGAATAGACGACCAGAAAAAGACATGTGACAAATACAGCACTGCAGAGGGCCTGGGAGAGGAAGGTCTTTCTAATAAATGATATCAGAATAATTAGATATTCATGTAACAAAAAAGAATAAAAATTGACCTCCATCTCACACCAAAAGTGGAAATTAAGTCTAGGTAGATAGAAAATCTAAATGTGAAAGGCAAAACAATAGCACTTCTTAGCAATAAATAATCTTAACATTATAGTAGGAAAAGATTTATTTAGTGGGATACAAAAAACAGTCATGTTTTAAAAAGGGATACATGGCCAGGTGCCTTGGCTCATGCCTGTAATTCCAACACTTTGGGAGACCAAAGCAGGTGGATTGCCTGAGCTCAGGAGTTTGAGACCAGCATGACCAACATGGTGAAACCCTGTCTCTGCTAAAAATACAAAAACATTAGCTGGGCATGGTGTCCCACGCCTGCAGTCCCAGCAACTTGGGAGGCTAAGGAAGGAGAATCACTTGTGTCTGGGAGGCGGAGGTTGCAGTGAGCCAAGATCACGCCACTTCACTTCAGCCTGGGTGACAGAGCGAGGCTCTGTCTCCAAAATAAATAAATAAATAAATAAAAATAAATGGAAAAATTTGACTGCATTAAGGTAAAGAATTTCTGTTCTTCCAAAAAACACCATTAAGAGAATTTAAAAAGGCAAGCTTTGAGTGGGAGCAGATGTTTAATACAGAAATCAACCAAGATCTTATATTTAGAATATATAAAGAACACTCTGAAAACATTAAGAAAAATGAGCGAGAAACTTGAACAGGCATTTTACAAAAGAGGATATCCAAGAGGCAACTAAACATATAAGAAGGGCCAGGTGCAGTGACTCACACATGTTTTCCCAGCATTTTGGGAGGCTGAGGCAGGAAGATCGCTTGAAGCTAGCCGTTCAACACCAGCCTGGGAAACATAATGAGACTCTATTGTTACAAAGATAAAAATAAATAAATAAATTAGTTGGGCATGGTGGCATATGCCTATAATCCCAGCTGCTTAGGAAACTAAAGCAGAAGGATCACTCAAGCACAAGAGTTTGAAGCTACAGTGAACCATGATCCTGCCACTGCACTCCAGCCTAGGCAACAGAGACTCTGTCTTTAAAAATACGTACATATGAGAAGTTGCTCGGCTTTGTTAGTAATCAAAGAAATGCAGATTACAATCATAGTGAGTTGCCTCTACCCATCCATCAGAATCATTAATATGTTGGTGAGAATGTGGAACCATAGCAACTCTCATACTCTTTACTAAGTGAGTATACCCGCTTTGTGAAACAGTTTGGCATAATCATATAAACTAGATGTGCTAAGGGTGCAATATATGTGCACCAAAAGGTAAGAATGTTTATAGTAGGATAATTCATAATAGCAAAAACAGACCTAAATATCTACCTACAGGAGAATGGATAAATTATGGCATATTTGTGTCATAATTTGAATTTTGTTCAATGAAAATTAATGAACAACAGCTACTAAGAACAACATGGCTAAATTACATAAACCTAAGCTTCAGTGTGACAATTCAGACACAAAAGAATGCATACATATTATGTAATTTCATTTATATGAAGATTAAAAACCAGACAAAACAAAGCTTTATGGATGCCTGCTTTGTAGCAAAACTAAAGAAAGCCTTACAATTCAAGGCAATGGCCTGTTTGATGGGGGAAGGATAGAATATTGATTGGGAGGTTCTGTCAGCATTCTGTTTCTCAACCTGGATGGTGATTATATGGGTGTTCACTTTATTAAAATTATTTGGGCTGTACATTTTGGTATTTTTATTGTTGTTTTGTTTTTGCAGTTTTCTTTCTGTGTTACTGCTCACAGTAAAAAGATTTAAAAGAAACCCAACAGAACTATTAGTAAAAAATAGTGGATATCTTCATATGGTCAGGAAAAAGAAATGATATTCTGGTCCTGGTAATTTTCAGATGTTTTACCCTGACCTATTTGGTGAAATAGAAAATGTATTCATTAGACTCATCACAAAAGTTCTTGAGGAAAAAAGGGTGCTTGACAATATGGGGAAAAGGTTTATGAGTGAGGTGGGGACTTCAAAAGAAAATATATGGAAATTCAAAAAGAAGGGAGTATGCTAGAGAAATGATCAGAGACAAATGTAATTAAGTCCCATGGAGGTCAGACAAAGACACTGGATGTGTTCTGAGAAAATAAAGTATACTAAATCCTAGTAGGCAATTGGTGTCTAAGTAAAAATATTCTGGTAAACTCTCTGGGGCTGAGAGTGGAGTACTGGCTGAGAAATTCGGCAAAGCTTTGGAAGAGCATAAGAAAGATGATTTGAACTGTGATCTTCAAAGCAGCTGAATGTCTTCCAAGAGATATGCAAGACAGTACCATCTGTGGTGTTTGTTAAGAAAATATTACAGCCTCTGTTTATTTTATTTACTATGAGTGCATTAATTTTATAGCCTCTGATATTTTTATTTGTGCCTTTTAATGCACAAATTATATTTATATAGAACATATGTTTAATTATTAAATCATTCAACAAATATTAAAGGACTACTCTGGGCTAGATATGATTATAGATACCAAAGGTATAGTGGAGAACAATATTTGCTCTCATGGAGCTTACATTCTAGTTAACATTCTATAAATAAATATATTGTATAAGGATAGGTAGTAACATGTGCTGTAAAAAATAAAATGAGACAGAGAATGATGGGAAAGGGGCCCATTTATATCAGAATGATATTCTGGTCATGGTGATTTTCAGATGATTTCCCCTGACCTATTGGTAGAAGAATGGGAAAAGCCTCTCTGAGGAGGTCATAGTAGAGCAGAGACCCCGTGAATAGCTGAGGAAGCCAGGCAGGGAAATATCTGAGAGAGCTGCATGTAAGACCAAGACTGTATGTAGTGACTGGAGGGCAAAAGCGTGGAAATGACAGGTCGGGGGCCAGCCAGGGCTCTGTAACCAGTGGTGTAACAAGGACAGAGGAGTGGGCTGATGGGAGCAGTCCAGGAAACAAGAAAGTATAGATAACAAGCTGCAGAGAACTTAAAAACAAAACCAACTAAAAGTTGGTCTGTTTATTATTATTATTATTATTATTATTATTATTATTTGCCTGTAATTCTAAACAACATCAGTGATACTCATCCCCAAAGAGACAGCTCCTTCATACAGTATAATTTCAGCTAATACATGTAGAAGAAAAGTGGGAAGTAGAAAAATGGTCATTAGGCACATACTGCAGCAATCATGGTTGTAGATAAGATCCAGCAGTGGCTACTAAAATTAGTGGGAAAACCTTTGAGGAGAAATTTCCATAATCTCAACACATGTCCCCCAAGGTGTTTATTAATTGCAAAGGAAAATGTGGTAACTTTAAGGAAATAAATCCAGCAGAAACCTTGTTAACCAAGTGATCAAGGTCAGCGTAATCCATAATAAGGCAAATTGATATCATGAACTCCTTGGTATACACTAAAAACATGATATCTTTTCTGGAATACTTTTGCCAAAAATACAAAAATGAAATGTATGAGGAACATTCAACAAAATAATTGATCAGTAGTCTGCAAAAGTGTCAAAGTCATGAAAGACATGGGCAGGCTGAGGAATTACTTATTACCTATTGGAGGAGACCAAAGACAAATAATAACTAAATGCAATGTGGGATCATGGATGGGATCCTGAAATAAAAAATCGTGTGAGAAATAGGTGAAATATGAATAAGGACCGTAATTTATTTACTAATGTTGTACTGTTGTTATTTTCCTGGTTCTGATGATTGTGCTAATGGCTATATAAGACGTGCTAATGGCTATATAAGAATTCTCTGTAGAATTTATGCAGCTTTTCTATAAATGTAAGCCTCATTCCCAAAAAGAATATATATATTTTTTTAAGTTTTATAATACCCTTTCTGCCATGGTAAAACATTACCATCGTCTTCCCCTGTCCCCCAGTATTCCTGTGCTTAGAACTTTGTATTTTATTCTAAGTGTGATAGGAATTCTTTGAAGATTTGAGAGCAGAGGAGTGATGTGATTTGATTTTCATTAGCTATATTGTGGTTGTTTATTTAAAATTTATACTTTTATTACATGGTTATACAATCTGAAACATTTGGAGACTATTAGATGAATGAATGATATGAGAAAATTATTTTACTAAGAGAAAAATCTAATGACTTCTTTAATAGATGAGGAATTGTTACATAAACAATACCATGGTCTTAATGAAAACATGTGCTGCAGTTACAATATGAAAGGATTTTAGTCAGGAATAAGCAAATCTGTATTAAGGTTTGTTGGAGCTGGAATTTTTTCCATAGAGGTTGTGTGATCACTCTGCAATTTGATTTAGAAAAAGTCTTGTCTATATGGTAGTTTCTCAGAATCACTTTCAATTTTTTTGATTTATTACTCTGTCCCATCTTTTCAATTTTATTTTTTACAATATTTAAATAAATTGATTTGCTTAAAAACCAAAACCTTAGGCTGGGCGCGGTGGCTCAAGCCTGTAATCCCAGCACTTTGGGAGGCCCAGGCGGGTGGATCACGAGGTCAAGAGATCAAGACCATCCTGGTCAACATGGTGAAACTCCGTCTCTACTAAAAATACAAAAAATTAGCTGGGCATGGTGGCACGTGCCTGTAATCCCAGCTACTCAGGAGGCTGAGGCAGAAGAATTGCCTGAACCCAGGAGGCGGAGGTTGCGGTGAGCCAAGATTGCACCATAGCACTCCAGCCTGGGTAACAAGAGCCAAACTCCGTCTCAAAAAAAAAAAACAAAACCTTATATAATCATCTTAGTGTTCATGAAGTTGAACATAATGTCAGCCAACAGGTCTCAAACTAGCAGCCTGTGATCAGAATGTAGCCCACATATACGTTCTCATATACTGTTTGTTTGGGCATCATGGTGCTTTAGAAGAGTTGGAGTCAGTACTTTAAAAATCAGAGGTTTAAAATAGTAATTCACATTTTTATATTTAGAAAAACTGAAAGATCTAGCAACATTGGGCCTACAGTCTCACAAGGCAACAATTGGGTTGAGTTGGTGCAGCCTTCCTTGGGAAGCCTCCCATAGATGAGGCATGCTCTTCCCAGAGACACCAGAGTTCCCCATAGATGGCTTGTTTATATTGTAAGAATCCAGAGTGCTTCATTTATATCCTATACCTGGCCCCTATAGGCATTTAGGTTTGCACATCAGACCATAAACCTTCATAATAGCCTCTTTTCTTCACCTTTCTAGGAATCCCCCATCCCAGAAGACAAAGACCGCAGATTTGTCTTCTCTTACTTTCTAGCTACCGACATGATCAGTATCTTTGAGCCTCCTGTTCGCAACTCTGGTATCATTGGGGGCAAGTACCTTGGCAGGACTAAAGTTGTTAAACCATACTCTACAGTGGACAACCCCATCTACTATGGCCCCAGTGACTTCTTCATTGGTGCAGTGATTGAGGGTAGGTCTAAACACAGTCCAGAATTTCCTCCTGGCTCTCTGCATGAGTTCTTAGTTGGAATTTAATTCATTTAACCCTCATAAGAGGCAATTAGATTGTATTGCAAGTGAGATAAAGCTACTATCCTTGTATATATGGGCATAATGTGTTAATCTCCTTCCTAATCAATTAAACTCTAAATTGATTGCATTTGTTGGCTACAGATGTCAACAATAAGTTTTGTAAACACTGAGCAAATGACTGCATATTAATATGTCATTTGTAGAAAGTTAATTAGTTTCTGTCATAAATGCAGACCCATGAATTTATCATTGGAGGGTTAATACTGTTTTACTCCTGATTGCATGGGAGAACATCACCAAGCTAAGTGTGTTGCTACCTTCTCTCCAGTGTTTGGTCACCGGTTCATCATCCTTGACACAGACGAGTATGTTCTGAAATACATGGAGAGCAATGCTGCCCAGTATTCACCAGAAGCACTTGCATCAATTCAGAACCATGTCCAAAAGCGAGAAGCACCAGCTCCAGAATCGGAAAGGTATGTGTTTCACTGCTAGGGTTTGGCATACTCAAAATATTCAGGAAGTAATTCTTGAAAAAAACGAATGAGTAATCACATTCTAGATTTTCAGATTTCCCTCACCAGGTGGGAATTATTAGACATAAACAGAAGGTTCCCTGGGTCAATGTAATAACTAGTAACTTAGAATTTTTTCAACTTCATTTATTTAGCAAATACAGTTGACCCTTGAACAGTGTGGGAGTTAGGGGTACCAACCTTCCTGCGCAGCTGAAAATTCATGTGTAACTTTTGACACCCCAAAACTTAACTACTAATAGCCTGCTGTTGACTGGAAGCCTTACTGATAAACAGTTAACACATATTTTGTGTCATGTGTGTTACATCCTGTATTCTTATAATACAGTAAGCTAGAGAAATGAAGAAATCATAAGAAAGAGAAAATTATTTACTATTCATTAAGTGGAAGTGGATCATCTTAAAGGTCTTCATCCTCATCTTCCTGTTGAGTAGGCTGAGGAGAATGGGTTGATTTTGCTGTCTCAAGGGTGGCAGAGCAGAAGAAAATCCAGGTTTCAGTGGGCCTGTGAAATGCAAATTCTTGTTGTTCAAGAATCAACTGTAATTATTAAATGCTTATTATATGCCAGACACTATCATCAGGCCCTTGGATTTTTATCAGTAGACAAAATAGAAAAGAAATTGCTGCCCACATTGAGTTGACCTTCTAAGGAGATAGACAGTAACACAAGTAAATAAATTATACAGTGTATTAGCTGAATGAATGATGTAAAAAATGGAGCAAATTAAGAGTAGTAAGTGTTTCTGGAGAGTGGCAGTAGGTTGTGAAGGTAAGTCAGGGTAGGTGGTTGTACCTTGAGGTGACATGGAACAAAGACTTGAAGGGAGTTAGCTGGGTGTATTTCTGGAGGAAGTGCTTTTCAGGAAGCTTTTCTTCCTGAAAGGGCAAAGGCCCTAAATGCTAGCATGTCTTACTTAAAATACTCAAGGAAATGCTAGCATGTCTTACTTAAACTACTCAAGTACCTTGGCAAGAAGTAGGCCAGTGAGAGTGAAGTGGAGTGAGTGAGAGGAAGAGTAGGAGATGGAATTAGAAAATTAACAATGGGCCAGACTGTGTAGAACTTACCAGGTCTTTGGAAAGTTGCTAGCTTTTTTCTCTAAATGAAATGAGCCACTGGGGTCAGGAGCATCTGAGTAGAAGAGTGACATATATTTTAAAAGAACTATCCTGGCTGTTGTGTTGAAAACAGATTAGGAGAGAGACTTCTTGCAGTACTCCAGGCAAGAGATGACGATGTATTGGCACGGGATGATGGTGTCAGTGGAGGTGGGGAGAAGCGGTCTGATTTGGATGTATTTTGAAGGTAGCGCCAATTAGGACTTCAGACAGATATTCTAGGGGGTGTGTGGGGAAAAGAATAATTAAGGATGACTCCAAGATGTTTGGCTTGAGCAACTAGAAGGAAGAAACTGTGATCACCTGAGATGGGGAATGTGTGGGCTGTGGGTAGAGCAGTTGCCTTTTTTATTGGTTGGGGTGGGGATTTCAGTTCTGGATATATCCATATATTAGGTTTAAGACAGCGAAGTAGATAGCCAAGTAGAGAGCATACAATCTGTTGGATATGTATGTATCTGGAGTTTGAGTGAGAAGTCTGGGCTGGAGTGTAAATGTGGGCGTTGTTGGCATGTAGTGATATTTTAGGCTATGAGACTGGATGACCTCTCTCTCCCTCTTTCTCTTTCTCTCTCTCTCTCTTGCGACAGGATCTCGCTCTGTCACCAAGTCTGGCATTCAGTGCCAATTGTGGAATAATAGCTCACTGCAGCCTCAAACTCCTGGGCTCAAGAGATTCTCCCACTTCAGCTTCACAAGTAGCTGGGACTACAAGTGCACACCACCATACCCAGCTAATTTTTAAATTTTTTGTAGAGACAGGGGTCTGAGTTTGTTGCCAAGAACTCCTGGGCTCAGGTGATCCTCCCACCTTGGCCTCCCAAAGTGCTAGGATAATAGGCGTGAGACACTGCTCCTGGCCTGGATGAAATTTCTAAGGAATTAGTGTATATAAATTAAAGAATGACTCTAAGAACTAAGCTCTGGGGTCCTCAAACACTTAAGAGTTAGGGGGATTGAAAAGGAAAACCAATGATGCAGGAAGAAAACTAAGCGAATGTGGTGTCCTGGAAGCCAAATGAAGAAGTTACAGGTAATTCTTTGTTTACATGGTAGTAGTGTAGGACTGTAAAAAATAACTGTGTAAAACAATTTTAATAATCAAAAGGAAAATGTACAATTGTTCTGTGCCCTTTAAAAATTTTTTGTCACTATTGGGCACTGTGGCTCATGCCTATAATCCCAGCACTTTGGGAGGCCAAAGCAGACGGATCACAAGGTCAGGAGTTCAAGACCAGCCTGACCAACATGGTGGAACCCCATCTCTACTAAAAATACAAAAAAAAAATTAACTGGACCTAGTGGCACAAGCCTGTAATTCCAGCTACTCAGGAAACTGAGGCAGAAAAATCACTGGAACCTGGGAGGGTTGCAGTGAAACAAGATTGTGCCACTGCATTCCAGCCTAGGCAACAGAGTGAGACTCAGTCTCAAAAACAATTTTTTTTTCTCAAAACATTAAAAACTTTGATGGTTATAAATGTATAAGGAAATGGAAAAATAGTCAAACTAATTTTTACTTAGCACACTATAATTTAAAACATAGATAACAGAAATAACTAAAGTGTTTTATTTATGAAAAAACTCTATCGAAAGTTTGAGCAGCACTTGTCTACTTCTCATTGTACAACTTATACAGAATGAATATCTGTTCTGTGCCTTGGTGAATTATCATATTCCTGTTTAAGTTTGGATCAACTGCCAGTATTTTATGATTTTTACTTTCAATATTATAAAATATCTCTTAGATTTCCTTTAATGAGAGTGAAATATCTCTGAGAGTTATTTTAATGTGAAGCATTTTATAGGCATCTGGGATATCTTTATTCTTTTCATTACAACCGCTTTTCTCCTTTATGCTGATAGGTTTGCCTTCACCAGTTTCCACCGGCTGCATATCTAGAGTCTCTTGAAAGGCAGCCGTGTTGACATTCCCACCGTCAGCTTTCTCTTTTATAACTCCATTTATATTTTACTTACACTCACTTCTTGCATCTTTGGTGTACTTTGATCCTTATTGGCCAATTCTCTCTGTTGATTATCCATTTTTGTAAAATACAGTTTGTGTATCACTGAGAGATAAGGAGGCAACATAGCTACACACTTTACTGTCTCTGTGAACTGTGAAACAAATATACAGTGACCAATCACCAACAGACTTTGAAAGAAGTGATGTAATTGTCACTGATTGTGATATGCATCTGTTTAATTACGTTGTGATTAGTGGACAAAAGTCCTGACAGGTAAGTTTGTACTTTATGCAATTACTCATAGTTAATATCTGTGTTAACTGAAATTTGAACCATGTTGTTGGGGACCTGATTATTTTATTAAATGGTGGTAATTGAAATTCATATACAAGAACTGTGCAAACAGAGAACTGCCTTCATATCAAGGAAGACAGACTTGATGGAGGACAGGTGAGCTTCAGAATTATGGCTTACCCCAGGAGAGTTATTGGTTTTTCCCAAGAGAGAATTCCAGGGAGAGCTGGTGCTGTTAAGCAGCAACTTTTTTTAAGGGACAGTGTACAGCAGCAGCTGAGGTTCTCCTTCTTGCAGAGCAGGGATACCACATAGGCATTGTGCCCAGAGTTGTAGCTCAAAGGCAATTCTGCACTCATATTTATAACAACTTTTTATTTTTATTTATTTATTTATTTGTTTATTATACTTTAGGTTCTGGGGTACATGTGCAGATCCTGCGGGATTGTTGCATAGGTACACACATGGCAATGTGATTTGCTGCCTCCATCCCCTTGTCACCTACATCTGGCATTTCTCCCCATGTTTTCCCTCCCCCGCTTCCCCACACCCCCACTGTCCCTCCCTTGGCCCCCCCAACAGACCCCAGTGTGTAGTGCTCCCCTGCCTGTGTCCATGTGTTCTCACCATTCAACACCCACCTATGAGTGAGAACATGCGGTGTTTGATTTTCTGTTCTTGTGTCAGTTTGCTGAGAATGATGGTTTCCAGATTCATCCATGTCCCTACAAAGGACACGAACTCCTCGTTTTTTATGGCTGCATAGTATTCCATGGTGCATATGTGCCACATTTTCCTTTTCCAGTCTATCATCAGTGGGCATTTGGGTTGGTTCCAGGTCTTTGCTATTGTAAACAGTGCTGCTATGAACATATGTGTGCATGTGTCTTTATGATAGAATGATCTATAATCCTTTGGTTATGTACCCAGTAATGGGATTGCTGGGTCAAATGGA
The DNA here is from genome assembly GCF_048565385.1 of Saimiri boliviensis. NCBI lineage: Eukaryota > Metazoa > Chordata > Mammalia > Primates > Cebidae > Saimiri > Saimiri boliviensis. The sequence goes on from NC_133452.1 coordinate 97,072,196, forward strand.
ATTTCTATCTTTAGGTCCTTGAGGAAGCAAGAATGGAGAGAAAAATTCTGGACCAGAGTGGAGAATACTCTTTTGGGGAGGTTTGGTAGAAAGGACAACAGAGAAATGGGGTAGCAGCTTGCAGAGAAAGTGAAGTCAGGAGAAGGGTTTGTTTTATTTTATTTTTGTTTAATTTTAACATAGAAGAAATAGCATGTTTGTATTGTTAATGGGAATGATTTCACAGAGGGGAAAACATTGATTAGTGTGTGAGAGAGAGGGGTGAATATCTGGAGTTCATGAGAGGATGGGATTTAGTACAAGTGGAGGAATTGGCTTTAGATGGAAGCATCAACCATTTACCTAGGGCAGTATTTCTCAAATTTTTGGATCTCAGGATACCTTTATATTCTTAAAAGTTATTGAGGGCCCCAGAGGATTTTTATGTGTTTATGTCTATTGCTATTTAGTATATTAGAAATTGTATCTGAAAATTTTTCAAATATTATTTGAAAATAATTTCATGTTAACACAAATAACAGTTTTCTGAAAAAAACTATTTATAAACAATAAATACTCAGTAAGAAGAGTGATATTGCTTTACATTTTTGCAAACCTCTTAATGTCTGATTTTAGTAATAGAAGACAACTGGATTTTCATGTGATTTTGTGTTCTGCCTGCTGTGACAGCCTGTGTTGTGTGACCTTAGGAAAACTACATTGTGTACTTGTGGGAAAACAAGGAATAAAAAGACAAATAATTACTAAGTATTATTACAAGAATAGTTTTGACCTCAGAGACCCCCAAAGGGTCTTGGGAACCTCCACAGTTCCTGGGATTACTCTTTAAATCCTTGATCTAAGGCAACAGGCGAAAAGGCAGAAGATGTGGTTTCAGATGCTGGTAGGTGGGCAGATATTGGGAGGCCTTTGTGATTGTTTCATGAGAATAGTGCAGTAGAAAGAATCAGCATAGAGGGAGATGTTAGAGGTTTCAGGAAAAGTTATGAAATGCTCTATTTTATTTAATATATACATATTAATAAAATGCATATAAAATAAAATTTAAAACAGCATATTTTAGCTACTACTAAGAAAGAAACATTGCCAAATATAATCCATATTCATCATTACTTGAAAAGTACATGTTAATTCCAGAGATGTTAAAATGTAAAAAAGAAAAATTGTCTCATTTGATGGATATGTATTTAATTTAAAAAATTTCAACTGTTGGCCGGGCATGGTGGCTCACGCCTGTAATTGCAGCACTTTGGGAGGCCAAGGCAGGTGGATCACCTGAGGAGTTCTAGACTAGCCTGTCCAACATGACGAAACCCCATCTCTATTAAAAATACAAAAAAAAAAAAATTAGCTGGATATGGTGGCAGGCAGCTGTAATCCCAGCTACTTGGGAGGCTGAGGCAGGAGAATCCCTTGAACCCTGGAAGCAGAGGTTGCATGAGCCGAGATTGTGCCACTACATTCCAGCCTGGGCAATAAGAGCAAAACTCTGTCTCAAAAAAAAAAGTCTCAGGACTTAAAGAAATATGATAGCTGTCTAGGAAAGTGGGAGGCTGAATGGACTAGAGAAGCACAGTTTGGTGGTTGGACAGCATTAAAAGACTACTTCATATTTATAGTCATATATTTAATTCAAGTACTTCCCAAAAGTTTTTTTCTGTGATTGTCCCTTGTTTATGCACATACCAGCAGACACTGGAAAGCGTCTTGCTTCAGCATACCACTAATTAAATCATCTTTAAAATTTTGTTTAGATTTAGTAATTTAAGTTTTTTAAAATTTAGTAATGAGGAAAAGATACCACTGTGGCTCTTAGAATAAGATATCAGTAAAAATAAGGAAGGAGAAATTCAAATTTTAGGTTGCCATATGGATATGGTTTGTTGGCCCCACCAAGCCTCATGTTGAAATCTGATCACTAGTGTTGGAGATGAGCCTCGTGGAAGGTGTCCGGATCCTGAAGGCAGATCCATTATAAATGGTTTGGTGCCATTCTCATCAGAATGAGTTCTCACTTGTAGTTCCCGTGAGAACTGTTGTTGAAAAGAGCCTGGCATCGCCTACTCTCTCTCTCTTTTGCCTCTTATCATGTGATCTCTGCACATGTCTGCTCCCCTTCCCTTTCCACCATGAAGGGGAGCATCTTGACATCTTTACCAGAAGCAAATGTTGGTACCATGTTCCTTATACAGTCTGCAGAGCTCTGAGCCAAGTAAGCCACTTTTCTTTATAAATTACCAGCCTCACTTATTTCATAGCAATACAAATGGACTACGGCATGGATTAAGAGATCCATTGTTATTCTCATTTTGATCCTCACCCTCCCATTCTTCCCTTGTGATGGGCTAGAGAGATAAGTTGGGGAAATGCTTGAAGATGATATGAATCCACTGTCACACCTTCTGTGTGTCCTAGCCATTCTGCACTTAGCTCTTAACTCACCCATCTGATAAAGAATCCTGCTCTAAGGAAATACAGATACAAATATATTTAGCCACTCATTGCTAAGAGTCATAAAAGGGGATCATGAGTACTTGTCAGACCAGTACTTTTTATGTCTGTTTTTGTTGTTGTTGTTGTTGTTGTTTTTGTTTTTGTTTTTTTAAGACGGAGTCTTGCTCTGTTGCCAGGCGCCCGTCTGGAGTGCATATCTCGGCTTACTGCAACCTCTATCTCCTAGGTTCAAACAATTCTCCTGCCTCAGCCTCCCAAGTAGGTGGGACCACAGGTGTGCGCCACCACGTCCAGCTAATTTTTGTATTTTTTAGTAGAGACGGGGTTTCACCATGGTCTTGATCTCTTGACCTCGTGATCCACCCGCCTTGGCCTCCCAAACTGCTGGGATTACAGGCATGAGCCACTGTGCCCGGCCTACTTTTTATGTCAATTGTCAGTTACGAGATTATGAAATTTGGAGTTAGCCATTTGCTTTCTCTGGGCCAGAAAATTAGAATAATGCACAGGTAACTGAGTATTGACTTCATCTTCAAGTTGTTAAATTCTCTTTGGGTTTGGGGTCCTCACCGCAGTATTTTGAACTTAAGGACAGCAAATGCGCACGCTTACAAACCTACCCTCCACAGGAAATCTATGTGTGAATAGCATAGATAGCATAGATACATACACAACTTGTTCATATATATTATTCTTGTTCCATTAACATGCCCATTTGTGCACTTCAGCTTCAAGAGGACCCTACTCTCTTACTAAATGTTCTTTTTAATCCTTTTCTTTTTCACTTCCAGCCACTTTTCCTCTGAGAATTTTCCAAATATTCTCATTTCCTTTTCCATTTTATCCAAGGAAATGGAAGTCGTTGGTTTCAAATATGAGATCAAATGATCTGATGTGGGCTTCATCGGTTTTCTCACCTTTCATCTTAGAATGTTTCTCTACTATCACTCTTCTTCTCTTTATCTTTTGTCAGAAATAAGTAACTCCTCCTATTTCTTCAAATCTAATTCTTCTATTTTGTGTCTGTAATCACTTCCCTCCTGACTGCTCCAGAGTCTTTATGACTTTTAATGACTGCTTCATAAATTACTTTCTTGAAGGTCATTGATTGTTTCCAAGTATAATGGACTTTTCTCATTTAATCATTAATTCAACAGATATTTGAGCTTATATCATATACCAGACCTTATATTTAATGCTCAGGCAATTTTTTTTTTAAGTGAAGGGACAGGTAGTAAATAGTTTAGGCCTTGTGGGTCGTATCTTCCTTGGGGTAACTACTCAACTCTACCCTTACAGCATGAAAGCGGCTGTGACAATGCATAAATGAATAGGAGTGGTTGAATTCCAAGAAAATTTTATGTATGAAAAATAGGCAGCAGGTTGGCTTCGGCCTGGGTGTCATAGTTTGCTGACCCCCCAGTCTAGTGTTTAGTTTTTCTGATCTACATATAATATTGATTACTCTCTACCACCCCTCTTTTGAAACCCTCTCTTGAGTTCTGGAAACCCAAAGTTTCTGGTAGTCCTACCTCTCTGAAAGCCTATTCTGTGTGTCTTTTTCCTACTTCTGTCTGCTATGTCAGCATTTCTCAAGGCCCTGTTTTTGGTCCTCTTGCTTGCCTTCTCTAAACTTTCTGGACGTTGCATTATCTGAGTTGCCCTCCTGACCATTCTGCTGAATCTGTTTTCAACATGTCTTTGTCCATCTGAGCCACCAGCACCTCTCACTTTGTACAACTAAAAGTGAAGCCATTGTCATTTTCATCTTTCTAGTACACCTGCTCTTCCTTATTCCTTCTTTTTTCTTATCTGTCTTTTTTTTTTTGAGATGAAGTTTCGCTGTTGTTACCCAGGCTGGAGTATAGTGGCGCAATCTCGGCTCACCACAACCTCCGCCTCCTGGGTTCAGGCAATTCTCCTGCCTCAGCCTCCTGAGTACCTGGGACTACAGGCACACACCACCATGCCCAGCTAATTTTTTGTATTTTTAGTAGCGACGGGGTTTCACCATGTTGACCAGGATGGTCTCAATCTCTTGACCTCGTGATCCACCCGCCTGGGCCTCCCAAAGTGCTGGGATTACAGGCTTGAGCCACTGCGCCCGGCCTATCTGTCTTACTTTCTAAGTGGAGGACTGCCAGGATTCTCATGGCAAAATAGAATTCTAAGAGCAGACAGAAAACTGTGACATCCCACTTACCTGAGGAAGGTTAGCCACTCTGTAAAACACATTCAGTTTTATGGAAAGTTAAGGAAGGGCATTGGAGGGGTTGGCACAGAGTTTTCGCCCAGCACGTTGAGACCTCCAGCCACCTCTCAGTTGGCAGTCCCTGTTTAGCATAACCAGCTGGCCCCCATGTTTTCTTGTTTACCCATGTGAGCAAACCTTGCCCTGAGTCTTGCAGCTCTTTTACAGAATGCTCCCTGACTTGGGCTCTGGCAATAAAGGAGGGGCTGTAACTTTAACTAGCTCGGCCTTAAACAGTACCACCTGTTGCCATCTATCAGTGAATTTACTCCATCTTGCTCAAAGGCAGCAGATGCCATGGGTATTTTTCCTGCTGTATAAAGGGGAATGGGAATCTGGCTTCTTGGGGAAAAAGAGAGTTATTGTCTCTTTCCCCAGATGATTGGATGATCACATTTTAACTTTATATGCTCCATGGCTCTAGTTCTTAGAAACACATGGAAGATTGAGGTTTGACTGCTTCCTGCCACTAAAATAGCTCCCTGGTGGTCATTCATAATTTAGTATATATGATTCAAATTACATTCATCTGATAAACATATTCTGTTTCTATAATGAATAATGCCAGAGAGCACTTAGATATTGGGGATTATTACAGCAACTTTTATTGTTCTTGGCTTACTACAAAAATAACACATGCCCGGAGTTTGAAATTTTAGGGAATAAAAATCTAGGTAATACAAATAGAAATAAGCAAAAATTTTTGAAATTCTTGTAACTCAGAGATAACTACTTCTAATATTTTGTTTTTAAAGATGAATATAAAGTAGAAAATTCTGTAATAGTGTTTTGCTGGCTTTTTTCACTTGATAGTCTATCATGAACCCCTGTGAAAAGAAATATTTTAAGGCACATACATGAAGGGACCAAGGAAAAGCTTTGCTCCTACCCCATCTTTCATCTACCTGCTTCTCACCCTCCTCTCCCCATAGGTAACTACCTCTTTCATTGATTTTTTTGAATATCTTTTCAGAGTTTCTTTAAGTAATATAAGCAACTCTGAGTATATACTCGTATTCCCCCACAACTTTTACAACAAAACGTAACACTTTGTACTTGCTTTTATTTATTTATTTCTCACTAAAAATCTCTTTATACTCTTTCTACAGCATCGTCAGTGGCTGCATTATTATTCCATTGCTTTATTGTAGTGCAAATTATTTAACTAACATTCCCTATTTTTGGACATTGAGGCTATCTCAAAACAATCTTCTAGTTGTATCTTTGCATGCAACCCATGATTATTTGCTTAGGATAAATTATTTGAAATTATTTACTGGACTTTTGCTTCATCTTTCCAAATTTTTCCTGAAAGGTTATTCCATTTTATACTTTCCCCAGCAAGACTTGCCAGCAGGTAAAAGAGGAAAATAAGTTAAGAAGAGGCTATTTGCAACAGTGAACTTAAAAAATATTATACACAAGAAAAATAAATGCAGAAAAGCAATGGTAGATTGATAGTTCTCAAGTCGTAGAAGGAGAGGAATTCAGTAAGAAGTAACTGGGCATAACTGAGAGAATGTTGGAACTGAAGTGAGGTGTGAGTACTAGTCTTGCCTCTGACATGGAATTTCAGATCAGTCACTAGGGTGTTCAAGTGTGTTTTCTCACCTCTGAAAGAGGGAAAAATGCTTACTGAGTTTATTTGGCCCATTTTGTTCTAAAAGGATTTATAAAGATGAAACATGAGGGAATCTTTGAACTTTAAAATTTTTAATTTTATAACTGTACCTTCATGTTCAGAGGAAATAAAATTGAGCCTCTACCTATTGTGGTTGTGTTTTAAAGGCTTAGACCTCTGTCTTCCCAGTGTCGTGTGTTACTAATCTCTCTTAATTTCAGTCAATGCTAAGCCCAAACTTCTCACTTTACCTCACAGAGCAATCTCTTAGCTTCCATAAATAAACTTTTACAGAATTCAGTGTGAATTGAAGAGGGAATAATATTAAAACTATAAAAAGTGAATTTTTGGCTGCAGATATATATATCTATATCTATCTATCATATCACTCAGGCATTTAGTTTTAGATGAGGAAACATTAATCTGCAACAGCAGTTAAGACACAATGATGTGATTCCCACAGATACCAAATTTGGCATGGTGGTGGTATTAGATTTGCCTCCTTGTGGTGCAGTGATTAGCAGATGGCAGGAAAGGAGGCTGAGCAAGAAGGGAAGAAATTCAAAACCTGCCCCCAGTTAGGCCTTCCTGATGTGGAGGTCAGCTATCAGCCTGTGGGCAAGTGTTCAGATATTGGTCAGCTCAATCTCAACGCTGTGATTAGAAGCTTCCCTGATTTCATTAAGGAAGCACTTTGGTCACTAAAATGAGATTGGTTAAGAACAAATACCATGTGCAATCATTTCCTTCCTTTCTCTACAGCAAGCAAACTGAAAAGGATCCAGGCGTGCAGGAACTGGAAGCATTAATAGACACAATCCAGAAGCAACTGAAAGATCATTCGTGCAAAGAGAACATGCACGAGGCATTTCAAATTTACGACAAGGAAGCTTCAGGATATGTGGACAGAGAAATGTTCTTTAAAATCTGTGAATCACTTAACGTCCCAATAGATGACTCCTTGGTTAAGGAGGTCAGTATGAATCACTCTTCTGAGTTGATTGCAGAGGCTAAGCACTGATCATTCTTTCCTGAAGGCAATTGTATGTGTATTTCACTATAACTGAGACAGATATAGGATGTTCAAATCAGATCGCCTGTTCTCTCCTGATTAGGTATTGCCCATTGATTCTAGCATTGGCGTTCTTTTCTATTTGCTGTTAGGGTATCTCTTTAAGTGGGCCTGGTGCTGGACAACACAGAGTGGTTAGTAGACCAACATGTCAGGACTGAAGGAGGGCAACAGAGATGATCCAAGAGGGGCAGCTTCCAAGGGAAGACTCAAAGAAAAGTTGATTGAGCAGACTGTTGGAAGCCTTTGATACCCTTCATCTAGCTAATACCTGATACACTGGCCCATCAGTAGGGTTAGCATGGAAGAGGGCATGACCATGGCAGGAGGGCTGTGGCATCTGTCAGTAGTGGTAGCATGGCTAGCAGCAGATGGAGAAGGGGCATGGAAGTTTTCTTCCTTGAATTTTCATAAGTGAGTTGAAGGGGAGCTTTCATGCCTTTTCTTCACTGTAAACCCTCAAGCCAGGATTCTCTGGCTCAGAACAAAGTCTCCCTGAGAAATGCCAAGGACTGTGGCTCATCATCATTGAGACATTCTTATTAAGAATATTGAGGTTCTGTAGACCTTTTTAAAGATCTTTTAGCTGAAGAGGTGTTCAAAATTTAAGAGTCATTTAGGAAAGGGTTTGATTTAGGGCTAGTGACTAGGTTGGAGATGAGGATTTTTCATAGACAGAAACATGAGCAGGGAGTGAGTAGAGGAGGGCAGATAGAAGGATATTTGCTCATGTGGACCAAACACACATTTAGCTCCCCAAATTTTAGGTTGACAGCATGCCCAACTTTTGATTTTCAATTTATTCCTATTGTCTGATGTGGGAACTGATAAGGGAGAGAGGGATGGCATTCACTGGCAAGTGGAGCAGGGAAGTGGGGGTGAGACAGATTTTATATTTTCTTATAAAATCAGTCTGTTACCAGTCACAGTTGAGTTTCAAGGGACACAGGGTGGGCAGATTCTTCCATTAGGCTGTGGTAACAAGAGCCTGCTATTTAAAAAGTCTTACTCCTCATGAGCTAAGTGGATGAAGTCTTTTATTTGAATATAAAAACAACTAAAATTGCTTTTATAAATATGGATGTTAGTCCTGAAATCTTGGGAAGGTCATTTACTTCATCCAGCCTTGGTTTCATTAAGTATAAGATGGGGATAATGTCTGTCCTACCTACCGGGTTCACAGGATCATTTCAGGATCCACTATGGATATAAACATTCTGAACCAATTTACAAAGGCTGGGGATCATTATGTATAAGTGCACTCTGCAGTTAAGCTGACCGGAGCCCTGCAGATTTGTCTCACCTGTTCTCTTTGCTCTCTCTGCAGTTAATCAGGCTGTGCTCTCATGGAGAAGGCAAGATTAACTATTATAACTTTGTTCGTGCTTTTTCAAACTGACCTGCTGATGAGAAAATGCAAGACAATTTTTTGATGTTGGTACTGTGCTTTGAAATACACCTTATACTCTTCACAGAGGCATTTATAGAGTTCCTGGAATTTTATTTCTTGTTTGGTTCTTATTGCACTACTACTGAAGTCAAAATTAAATTGGATCTAAAAGGATCTAAGATTGGTGCCTTATTTAGGGTGATAAGGGTATAGCAATATCTAATTTTGTGTGTCGACTTGGCCACAGGAGGCCCAAATATTTCTTTTCTAAAAAAATATTTTTAATCTTTTTTTAGAAATGGGATCTCACTCTGTCATCCAGGCTGGAATGTGGTATCACTATCCTAACTCTATGAAGCTTCAGACTCCTAGGCTCAAGTGATCCTCCCACTTCAGCCTCCCCAGTAGCTGGGACAACAGGCTCAAGCCACCATGGCCAGCTGATTTTTAAAATTGTTTTGTAGGAACAAGGTCTGACTATATTGCCTAAGCTAGTCTCAAACTCATGAGCTTCAGGAATTCTCCCACCTCAGCCTCAAAAAGTGCTGGGATTATAAGCATGAACCACTGTGCCCAGCCTCAGATATTTCATTATTCTGGGGGTTTCTGTGAAGGTATTTTTGGATGAGGTAAACATTTGAATCAGAAGACTAAGTACAACAGATTGTCCTCCCTAATGTGAGTGGGCCTCCTCCTTTGATTCTGTTTCTCTGGATACCCCAGACTAATTCAGATGTAGAATGATCAAGAGCAGGAGGAATGTTAGAATCTCTAGAAGCATCATCTGGGATGTTGGAATCAGTATGTAGTATCACTGTTGCTGCTAGTCGATGGCCCCACCACTACCCATCTGCCCACCCTGATACTGTAGGGAAATATACCACCTGTTTTTCAAACTGTGGTTCTAGACCCATTAGACTTGCATTTTTTTAAAAAAAAATGGAATATAGTAGAAATTATCTGGTCTCCCTAGCAAGTTATGTATTTTTTCCTTTTTTCTTTTTGAGACCGAGTCTCGCTCTGTCACCCAGGCTGGAATGCAATGGTGTGATCTCAGCTCACTGAAACCTCTGCCTCCTGGGTTCAAGTGATTCTCCTGCCTCAGACTCCCAAGTAGCTGGGACTATAGGCACATGCCATCGTGCCCAGCTAATTTTTTTGTATTTTTGGTAGAAACGGGGTTTCACCATGTTGGTCAGGCTTGTCTCAAACTCCTGATCTCAAGTGTTCCACCCACCTCAGTCTGCCAAAGTGCTGGGATTACAGGTGTAAACCACTGTGCCTGTCCTATTTTTTCATGAAACTTCTGTTTCAAATGAGAGTGTATTTACTGGATCATGATGTAGAATGTATTTCTTGATGTGGGTTGTAGTAAAAAATAAAAAGATTTGACCAGGCACAGTTGCTCACACCTATAACCCCAGCACTTTGGGAGGCAGAGCCAGGTGTATCACTGAAGGTCAGGAGGTCGAGACCAGCCTGGCCAACATGGTGAAACCCCATCTCTACTAAAAATACAAAAATTAGCCAGTTATGGTGGTGTGTGCCTGTAATCCCAGCCACTCAGGAGGCTGAGATGCGAGAATCACTTGAACCTAGAGGCAGAGGTTACAGTGAGCCAAGATCACACCACTGCACCCCATCCAGCCTGGGTGACAGAGCGAGACTCCAAAAAAAGAAAAAAAAAATTAGAAAAATACTGCTTTCAGAGCCTGGCTTTGAGATAGGAGGGAAATACCAGCAGCAGTTACTGTTCTCTAGTGAGCTCTGACTGGCTTTTTAGAATCAGGGCTGCTCAGCCACTAAGTTCATCCTTAAACATGCCATCTCACATTTTCCCACGCCACCCAAAATGTGGTATGAATGAGGATAGAGTTACATAGAATTCAGAATGCTTTGCCCTCTCAGAACTTCTAGGGAACTTTCCTTGGTGTTTCCTTCTCTAATGAGCTAAGCCACTTCCAACCAGCTTATTGAAAGGGCTGTGAATGTATTATGTTGACTCCTTTTCTGTTCCAGCTTATTATCTTGGGAATAACCCATGCTTTGTTTTGTTTTACCCTCATGCACTCATAACTATTTAAAACAGTATCTCACTTTCAAGTACAGATGCTCCTCTACTCACAGTGGGGTTATGTCTCAATAAACTTGCGTAAGTAAAAAAAAAAAAAAAAAACACAACTTGAAAACGCATTTAATACCCCTGATAAGCCCGTTGTAAGGAGGAAAATAAGTTGAACCTTTGAAAGTTGGGGACTATCTGTATTTTAGAAGTTTTTTTAGTCTAAAAATCACTGAGCTCTATCCTGCCTGGCCCAGCTCAGTCCTTCCCCAGGCTTAGAAGTATATGTATACAGGGGTGTGTGTGCAGATGGGGGTGGTGATAGTGGGTTTCTTCTTCCACCCTTCTTTCTGTCTTCTGTTCCCTTTGTTCCTATTCAGCCATGCTGTTGTTTTTAGCCCTTGCAGGCTCTGGGAAAGGTTAAGGGATAGAAACCAGAGAAAAAGGACAGAGTCTTATTTCTGTGGCTAGGAATGTTATAATGTGGGGCCAGATCTCTAAGTGACATGTGCCCAAAGGCTGACTCCTTCTCCCAGAGTACCTTTTTTCTCTTTTTGAATTCTGGGGGTACATGTGTAGGTTTGTTATGTGGGTACATTGTACCTAGGTAGTGAGCATAGTGCCCAGTAGGTAGTTTTTCCGCACTTACTCCTCCTTCCCAACCCTCTCTGGTAGTCCCCATCATCTGTTGTTCCCATTGCTACATCTATGTGGATTCAGTGTTCAGCTCCCACTTATAAGTAAGCACATGCAATATTTGGTTTTCTGTTCCTGCATCAATTCACATTAGGATAATGGCGTCCAGCTGCATCCATGTTGCTGCAAAATACATGATTTCATTGTTTTTTATGGCTGCATAGTATTCCATGGTGTATATATGCTACATTTACAAAATCTAATCCACCATTGATGGGCACATAGGTTGATTCCATGTCCTTTGCTCAGAGCACCCTGTTTTGGGGAGTTCTTGGAACTCTTTCCAACTGGAAACTGCCCAGTGCACCACTCTTATATGCAGGCCACCTAGTCTGTAGCTGACCACCCCTGCTCTAATGGTATGTTTTCCAAGGCTCCTTCTGTTCTTCCTGGGGGGCCCTTTCAGGTTGACACATCTTCCAGGGTGTGCGCTCTCGCCGTGTTCTCACCCAGATGGCTCTCTTGGCTGTGTGGTTAGGCAGCTCCATACCTTTCCTTTAGATTGTTTCAAGGGAGAAACAGGCACCCCAAATCTTATGCTCTCCAAACTCCAGGGGACAGACACATGTCAAACCCTGAGTCTTTTAAAGTACCCCCTCACTTAGCTTGCAGACCCAAGGCATGCTGACAGCCCCTTTCAAGAAGCTTACACTTTCTGATATTTTCCTATCACTCTTGCCTCCTGTGGTAGAGGAGCTTCAGGCTGCTCCTCAGCAAATCATTCATGGATCTGCAGCAAATCTGCAACATATGGAAATACTTGCCAATTTTTGTCCTCAGCTTTGGGTCTCAGCCAAAATAGAGATTTAGGAAAGTCTCATTTAGCATCCTCTAGCCTGCTTTTGGTTGTTTTGTTTTTGTGGTTTTTAGAGATAGGGTCTTACTCTCGCCGGTCTGGAATGCAGTGGTGTGACTGTAGCTCACTGGAGCCTCAAACTCCTGGGCTCAAGCAATCCTCCTGCCTCAGCCTTCTGAGTAGCCAGGCCTCTAGGCCCTTAATAATTTAAAAAAAAACTTTTTGTAGAGGAGTCCTGCTATGTTGCCCAGGCTGGTCCTGATCTCTCGCTCTCAAGCGATCCTCCATCCTTGGCCTCTGAAAGAGCTGTGATTATAGGTATGAGCCACTCTGCCCAGCCATTGAAATCCCAGCACTCATCTACCCTCAGTTCTAACCACCCATCTCTTCTTTTAATGTCTTTTCCACTAGGTAAAATAAATAGATTATATTCTATTGAATATAATGAGGCCCAGTATTAAAATGTCAGCCCCACAGTTATCTGTTAGAAGTGTCTTAGAAGGCTGGGCACAGTGGCTCACACCTGTAATTCCAACACTTTGGGAGACTAAGGCAGGCGGATCACGAGGTCAGGAGTTTGAGACCAGCCTGGCCAATACGGTGAAACCCCATCTCTACTAAAGATACAAAAATTAGCTGAGCATGGTGGCACATGCCCGTAATCCTAGCTACTCAGGAGGCTGAGGCAGAAGAATTGCTTGAACCCGGGAGGTGGAAGTTGCAGTGAGCTAAAATCACACCACTGCATCCCGGCCTGGGCAACACAGTGAGACTCCCTCTCAAAAAAAAAAAAAAAAAAAAAAAAAAGTGTCTCAGAGGGAATTGTCTTCAATAAAGTTGGCACTATCCACATACACCCCTTAAGTTTGCTGTCCACGTCTTGCGTGGCATCTCCTTTCGTTTACTTAAGATTGAGAAGCTGAGATCTAACAGCACCATCGCAAGGTATGAAAGACCAAAGCCAGCAGGTCACTTCTGCGGTGTCCCCACACTCACTGCTCACCTGGTAAGTTTATACAAAGCAGCAAGTATAGGAACCACAAATGTCAGAGCAAATCACTTTCTTCTAAAATCCTGAATGGCAGTGCAGCCATTAGATGTCACTAATTACCTTGTGCCACAGTCACAGCTGGCAGGCATCTGGAGTGTTAGGCTCAGGTGATGGAAGAGAGCTGAGCATTAGCCTGTAGCAAGCAATATTGTAGGAAGCAGAAAGATCATCACTTCAGATTGGCCACCAGGGAATTGAAAGATTCTAACACACACACACACACACACACACAGAGAGAGAGAGAGAGAGAGAGAGAGAGAAAGAAAGAGAATTAAGATTAGCATTGGTAGCTGAAGCTATCAAGTCTAACTGAAGGCTTTGTCTAAGACTGCTTATAAGAAAATTGCTTTGTGGGTAAGCTTGGGCTGTGAGTTAGCCACCACTCAGAAACCTGGGTCTGTACCTTGTCTGCACTACCAGGGGGCCTTTAAGATACTATCGAATTAAGGTGTATCAAATCCGTATCTATAGGCTTTCAGGGTATTTGAGACGAATTGTCTCCAGAGAATCAAGGGTCACTGGGGTAAGTGACTCCTGAATATGCTGCTGGCACATAAGTTCATTTTAAAAAGCCAACTTGAGTGCTTTATATATACAATGAACTTAGCATTCAGTATCTCTAAATCTCTCACCACCATTCTCCACAAAACATGAAACCCTTTTGATACAGATGAGCAAAAAGACAGAAATGTTAACTGCTTGAGTTCACCCAGCTTCTCATGGCAGAGCAGGACCCAAGTCTGCAAGGAAGCTTGCCGTGCAGCAGAATCACTCACCTGCACCTCAAGCAAACATTTCTTCTTTAATTCTCACTTCCCATAGGTGTCCTCAGCTAACTGCCACCTGTAACTGTACTCATCTTTTGAAATCTCTCCAGAGATGGTTCTGGTAAACAGCAAGCAGCTACAGGAAGCAGCAGCCATGTAAGTGACACTAGTGATCCCTACTGCCTGCCATTATTACTAATACTTGGATATCTTTTGGTCAGCACCAACATACCTGTTGGCTTTTACACAAATGAAACCCCATTTCCTCCAAGCTAAATAACATCATAGTATAGTAGGCGTCAAGGACAATATGCTTGTTTCTGGAGCTTCCTACCCATAAACCCCATGTTAAGGAAACACCTTTTCCACATTTTACTATTATGGATTCAAATAAAAATTATGCTTATTACTATCCAGCACTTGATATAACACTTTCTCTCCATTCTTAATTCTAATTCCCTAATTCATATCACTCCAATGGACAAATACGGGTCAAGCTATATAAGAAATGACTAATATAGTGAAAAATATTAGACATGAGGGCTAAAACTCATACAAACTCATTTAAGCAAATACAAACATTCATGTAAAAGCATCACTATAAAAGCACGCCAAGGAAATTATGAGACAATTATTCTGATAATTCTCTGCCTTTTATTCTGTTATTTCAGAAAATATTTGATCATTTGTTTCAAAATGTACATTTAAAAAATCCATACAAAACTGTAATTTGTTTTAAAACCAGGCAGAAACAGTGGAAAAATGATTTTGAAAAAAAGTTCACCAAAAGTAAAAAGACACCCCTCCCCCCAACCATTTTAAATGAAAGCATAAATACGCCAGGTACAAATTTTCCTTGAGTTCCTTGCTGAAATTTGGTCCATATGAACAGGCTAGAGTAGAAAACAGATAGACAGTTTGTCCACATTTGCATTATCCGTTGCTCAGGGCAGCAGCAGCCTTAGTTCATACTTCAGATGCTTTTTTAAACAGAGGAACTGAAAAGTGAGGTTTACAGTCTCATCGCATGAACACTCAAATCTGCACCCAAGGAAAGGTGGTATTGTATTTACTGTCACAGCCAGAGCCTATCAGGTGAACAGGGCTACTCACCTGTGGCTGTTGCTTGGCAAAATATCCTTCCTCTCCCCATGAACAAGAAGCTCTGGAATGCTTTAGGCAGAGTGACGGTGATTTGATGGGCACCACAACAGATCTTATTCCTGAACAATGACTTGAGCCCCATCATGAGGATGTTTTTTTCCTCTTCAACAAATTTTTTTAATAATAGACTTCTAGGATGATGCTACATGTTCCACGAGAGTGCCACAAAAACCCACCCAGGATCACAAGAATGACAGCAACAAAAGGAAAGCGACTACTATTTCTTCTGTAAGGGATGATGACTACCCCTCCCACGGGTCCCATTTCTCCCCCAGTTGCAGGGCGTTTTAAGGGACAGAAAGGCTGTGGAAAGGTCCACTGGCTGGGAGAGTTATTGCACAACCCGGAAGAGCGAGAAAAAGGTGGGCAGGCAAGAGGGTTGCTGCGACTAACACAAGGTAACACTGAATTAAGAGCTCAAACAGTTCTGCAATAGACATGTCTGTTAGCACTGGAGACTGGGAAGTAAAAGTAAACACCTTTATCATATAAACTTTGGATTGAATGGGAAGCAAAACAGACCAAGAGGTTATGGTAAGCGTGCCTTTAAAAAAAAAAAATCTAGGGGTGGGGAAAATAACAGAAAAGCGGAGCGGTGGGGCTTGCTATGTGGGGCCAGAGGGGAGTTTTCAAGGTGGAAGCCGGAAGCTCTGGGCTTCCCTTAATAGGTATGCTTGTGGTTGGGCCACCTCACTGACTTCCACAGCCACCCAGCTGGGCCAGAAGAGAACTGACACAAGGGAGAAACCAAAACAAAACAGAGAACACACCACAGACCCTAATGCTGGGCAGCAAATTTGAAACAAATGAGGTGAAACTGTCACAATCTGTGTCCCTTTTATATTTAACTCTACTGAGGTATGGTGTCCTTGGCTGCTTGTGACAAACAGCCCTAGAGCCCTGGCAGCTAGAGGCTGGCCACAGAGTACAAGTGAAAACCACATAGCAAAGTAAGGCACTTATTTACACACACACACACACACACACACACACAATGCTTGGGACCAAAACTCTTCAGGGTTGCCGAGCACGGAAGGCTACCTGGAGGGTGCAAATCCCAGCCCTCTTCACGGCTCTGCTCATCCAGGGAACTCAGTAAGAGTGAGGCAGCTCTCACTGGGGGAACTGGTCTTCAGCCTTTGAGAGGTGAGGCTAACACTCATGGGAGAAGTGCGGTAGTGAGAAGTTGGTAAAGTCTTCCTCACTGGGACAACCTTGGGCTGGAGAGGGATCTTATTTAGGTTGTCCAGTTATCTGACAATGACTAATCCTCCAATAATCCCTAAAGTGTATTCCTGAGGAAAAGAGCCATTAGCTCGGAAGGCAGAAGGAGGAAGACCACTCCACTGTCTTGACTCACAAGCTTTCAGTGCTCCCTGTGTTAGAGGACAGAGGCTTTAGAACATCAAGAATTGGAAGTCTGTGCACTTGTGCCAGAGGCCCTTAGGCGAGATAATTAGTTACGTGCAGACCACCCTACCTCTCATATCAGGCCTAAGGAAACCCAAGCTGAGGCCTCCTCTAGGAACAAGGGGGTCGGCAACCCACTTCCGATTAAAGCATCCATGGAAGATTTTCATTGTGGAATCTTGGGATTCTTTCACCCACCCTCTTATTAGCTGCTTAGGAAAAAAAAGGTCAATGGGGTACTAGGGAAGGAGGTCCTAAAAGAGACCCCAGAAGCACACACCTACCCCAAGCTTCAGGAATTCTTAAGGTCCCAGGGCTTCCGGTCAAGAGAAGCATCTGTGAAAGTGGCCAGGGCAGAGGTGTCTACTGGAGTTTCCTTTTTTTTTGGAGACGGAGTTTCGCTCTTGTTACCCAGGCTGAAGTGCAATGGAGCGAACTCGGCTCACTGCAACCTCCGCCTCCTGAGTTCAGGCAATTCTCCTGCCTCAGCCTCCTGAGTAGCTGGGATTACAGGCACGTGCCATCATACCCAGCTAATTTTTTTGCATTTTTGGTAGAGATGGGGTTTCACCATGTTGACCAGGATGGTCTCGATCTCTTGACCTTGTGATCCACCTGCCTCAGCTTCCCAAAGTGCTGGGATTACAGGCTTGAGCCACCGCACCCGGCCTGGAGTTTCTTAAATGTTGGGAAATTATGCCTTGGGACATGGACAGACAAGTGTCTCAGCAACCATTTTGGTCTGGGTCCAGACACACAAACGATTAGAATTGACTCGAAAGGGAGGACAGCAGCTCCCCTCCTAGCTCAGCCTGCTCCCCTTTTGCCCAGAACCATCCCCTACCTTCAAAAGGAGCACATGCAATTTATTAATAGTGCATCTATCAGAGCCCAGATGGTAAAAATAACTCCCATCACTGCACCTCCAAGGAGGGGGAACCGGCAGCATGGATCCTTGGTGCACCAGCGCCACCTCCCTGCCCTCCCACTGCATCTGTTGGCTTCCCCACAAATGTAAGCTAGCCAGGGCTGTTGAGAGGCCACAATTGCTGAGGTAGGTTATGTCTTTTCTCCTGCTCTTAGTGCATGGTGCTGCGCTCTCAAGCTTGAATGTGTCTGGCAGAGCCTTCACAAATGGCTCAGCACTTTGGGTCAGGAGAGAATGCATAAAACTGAAGAAAAAAGCCAAAGTGGCCAAAATTAGAACAAGCTAGCCCAAAAAGCTCATAGGATGAAGTGGAATTATTTCAGCTCTGGCAACACAGTTTGTGTCAATCTGCCAAAGACTTGGCTCTGCTATGAAATACACACAGCAGGGAGGCTGGTGGGGAGGGGGTGACAAAGTACCCTACAACTACCCTCTAATCAGCCCCCCAGCAAACATCACTGAAGCCCAGGCTGGCAAGATGCCAGCCCCACTCATGGTCTCAGAGTTTTTTTGTTTTACATAAAATAAACCCTAAACACACCCTTGTCCACTGAGGAAGAGAGCCTAAGTTGACCCCGGCCACTGGGTTGGTGATACCACATCCAAGGCATGATACACTGGGAGCACTGGGAGCACGGGGAGCTTCCAAGAGACAGGGGACATGAAGTTGTGGCGTCTCTGGCACACAGGTGTCTGGGACACAGCAACGGAAACCTACATGCATGAGAATGAAGGCTGCTTGATGGCAAGACTTCAGGTGCTCTGCTCCCCACTACCTCACCAGCATCTGGCACAACGCAGGCACCTGGTACATCCAAGCACACCATACATATTTGTTGAAGGCACAACTCAACAGTTTAACCTGGGCTCGCCTGAAGGAGGCCTCCTGCATGTGAAGCCCTTCCAATGACACAGCCTGGAGAGCATGAAGGATGGGTGTTCTAGGCTAATGGGGGAAGAAGGTGGGTTTAGGAGGCTGCTGGCTGAACACTCCATTTGCAGTTCCCAGGCAAGGTGGGGACCTGAACTGAATTACAGCCTAGGTCACGGCTGTTTGACTGAAATGGTTAAGGGACCCCAGATCAGGTCTGCTGTGTTGATACCAAACCGCCCTTTTACCAATGGTTCTGCTGTGCAGCCCAGAGAATTGTCAGGAAAGGAGACGGAGAAATGGGGGAAATGCGTATTTTCAAACACGCAGTCTCACTTCCTAAGGGAAATCAAAAGCAACCATAAGTAGTTCTTCCCATTTCTGCAACCTTATCGTGGAGAGAGGTGAAGGTCTCCAATGATGGTAGGAAACAAATCCTTCAGTTACTGGGAGATTAAAATTTATCTGTGATGTAAATGACTTGGAGAAGAGGCGTTGCCTTGATGAAAAGACCCATTTCTCCTTTTCTGAATAAAATCCAAGGTTTGGTTTCTACTGTAAGGTCAGAAAGGATCAGTATACCAAATGACACTACTATTCCCGCACCTACCAAAAACTACAGCACTTTGTCTCAGGACAGAGTTCAGAGGTTCTTAATTAGGACCTTTTTGTTTTGTTTTGTTTTAGATGGAGTTTCACTCTTGTTACTCAGGCTGGAGTGCAATGGTGCGATCTCCGCTCACTGCAACATCCGCCTCTCAGGTTCAACTGATTCTCCTACCTCAGCCTCCTGAGTAGCTGGGATTACAGACGTCCACCACCATGCCCGGCTAATTTTGTGTACTTTTAGTAGACACAGGGTTTCATCATGTTGGTCAGGCTGGTCTTGAACTCCTGACCTCAGTGATCCACCTGCCTTAGCCTCCCAAAGTGCTGGGATTACAGGCATGAGCCACCATGCCTGGCCTTAATTGGGACCTTTTTAAAGCTGAACGCCCCTTCTAAAAGTCCTCACAAGGCACCATGGAGGCCTTGCCTGTAGGTAGAGGGGAGAGGAAAGAATCTGTGAGAGAAGGGGCCAGAAAGGTGCCTGTTACCTACCCAGAGAGTGATTCTCAGTCATTCAGTCTCATGTTGGTTTCATGCAGTCTAAAATGCTGTAGCTGTGCTCAAAAAACGACAATTCCAAAGAACACTCAACAAGGGCGGCCAGATGGACAGTGGTCCAAGTGAGCCTCCCTGGACATCAAGCGACCAGCATGGGGCTGAAGCCCTTGAGGCTTAGTGTTTCTGCAGCTAGAGATGAAATCAAGGTAGTAAGTTTGGCCCCTGACAGGGCTGGCTGGCTCTGCAGGTGAGGACCAGCATATCTCAGGCAGGTTTGTGAACTGCTGTTTGGTTTGGTTTTGAATGCTTGTGAATGGCTGAAAAAGCAACGGCGGCTGGGACTGCTGGAAAAAGGCCTAGGTCGACTCCTCTGTGGGTTCTGCCACCATTACCTTTCTGGAAGAGCCTGCCACGCAGTTTGCTCTGCTCTGGCTCTAAGCAGTGGGAAGACTCGTCCTCCTTCAGCACCTCCCCCACACAGCGACAGCAGGCTGGCTTCCAATCCGCAGTCAGCCACTGGTAAGCACTCGAGTCACGGGACCCAACTGAGTTCACACCATCCTTCTGGGTTGAGTTGTCACGTCCCAAAGCCAAATGCCTTGGCAAATACTACGAGCAGTGGCTGCTGTGCCTCAAGATGGTACGTGCAGGACTGGAATCAGCTCTCGTGTCAGTTAATCAGCACCAAGGAGACAATGATCCGAGAGGGCCGCTCTGGCTTCTTCTTGCCTATCCACATGCGGACCACCGAGGGCCTGCTACCCGCCCCGGGCTTCTGACCGGCAGGCCCTGCGGGACCGACAGACAGGACTGCAATCTTAGCTCCCCTCCCATTGTAAAAATCAGACAGAAAAATGGCAAGATAAGGGGAAATTAGGAAGCAAAAAGAAGCAGCAGCAGCCGTGAGGGGAGAGACAAAGGCAAGCAGAAAGATGACAGCCATGAGAACCCGGGCTTCTGGAAAAGCCAGCACAGGACAGGAGTGAGGACAGGAGGTGGCCTGAGGGGAGAAAGAGAAAGTTTTTTGGCTTTATTGAAAATGGTTTGTGGAAGAAGAGAAAGCCAAGAAGAAAGAAAGAGAACCCCCCCCCCCCCACCATTGAAAGACAGGTTTTGGCCGTTTGAGACGGAGCATCACAGGCAGGAAGGAGGAGGGAGGGAGGGGGCCTGGGCTCCTCACGCCCTGCTGGGCCCCCACCAAGAGGATTCCTGTTCTTAGCACTTTGGCCTTAGGGAGACTTGAGTTTCTTAGTCCGTGGGGAGGTTCCGTTCTCTGCCTTCACCACTCCATTTTCGTGGTAACCTGGGAAGTGGAGAGAGACAAGCATATGTGGTGTTTCTGCTGGAACTAAGGCAGGAGGGGGGAGGGTGGGGCCGGGCCAAGGAAGGGGCCCAGGCAGCCCTGCTGCAACATGTGGATGCACCAAAGGGGTGCCGGGCTGCAGCCGCACACAGCAGACGGAAGCCAGTAGACGGCTCCCTGGGGGGTCCTGTCCTCCCCAGGGCCCTGGACAAGTGGCCCTGTTTGAGAGGCTTGGTCTCTGATGATTGCCCTTTAGGAGGAGGGGCCTGGGATGACACACAGTAACTCGGCAACAGCAAGAGGCCAGCCAGCGCAAGCCTGACACTGGGGCTAGATACGTGCCGGAATCACTCAGATGCTGTCCCAGTCCCACTGTCCTCAGTTCCTCTCAGGCCCCTGCAAGGTGTCAGCCCATTTCCAGTTAAGGAAGAACTCCCAGGAGCATTGGCAACAGAGGGAGGGAAATGAGAGGCTGCAGGAACAAGGCCTCGGGAGGATGCCTGACACTGCTCTGGCAGAAAAACTGTGCTCTTTCTATTGTTCAAAATACCTCTATGCGCCTGCTCAAAGTCAGAGGTACTAGCTGCAGTCTTATGCTCCATGCCTCCCCCGCCAGCCAGGCCTGACTCTATGACACACCCAGCTGCACGCGTGTCTGGTTCAAACACATGAAACTTTGCCAAGCAGGTGGCCACCTGGAGAAAAGCAGGTGAGTCAGAAAGCAGTGCCTGGTGCAGACAGGCCCCCAGGCTGGGCAGAACGTGCAGGGCTGGCAGGGCCTGGAGACCTGCTGAAGATGGGTGATGACTGGAGTGCGTGCAGGGCCAAAGAAGTGGGTGTCCCACTTCTGCCCCCCACCTAGCACTGTGTCACTGTGAGTCACTGCTGAAGACAGGAGGAGCCAGCAAGCTGGGAGGCAGGGGCAGGCTGAGACATAGAGCAAAAGGGCAGGTGAGGACAGAGCCGCTGTCCGGCACTGAAAATGGGCGGCGGCAGTAGCAGCACTTGGCCGGGGTCCAGAAGCCACCCTGAGGACACGCTTCCTGCCAGAGTTCCCCACCCAGCCACTGCCCTGCCCCAGGGTGGCCAGGGCTCCCAGCCTAGTTAGGGCCAGCCCCACCCACAGTCTGTCCCTGGCCCATGGCCAGCCACGTGCTAGTCCGGGAGCTAGGAGCCCCAGCCCTGAGGAAGGAGAAGCTGGCAGGACTGGTCTGGGGAGTGCCCAAGAAGCCCATCGCCTTGGCTCCTCCTACCCATCCCAGACAGACTTCCCTGGCTCCACTCTCTGCCAAGGGCCCTGGCACTCACCAGATTCCCTCTTGATGAGCCTGGCTGGTAGTCTGGGTGTAGCTGGGACTCTCCGCTTTGTACTCTGCTCATTCCAGTATTCCCGCCAGTGCCGCAGCTGGGAGTGGATGAAGCGCCACATGAGCCAGGCCTGGGCGGCACACACCAGCAGCAGCACGCAGAGCCTGCAGCGGGGCAGAGGGGTGGGCTTAGGCCGGGGGGCTTGGGCTCACAGCCTTGGGGCTGGGTAGTGCGGGGGAGAACCGTGGCCGGGGGCCCTGCAGTTCCCATGGCTCATCACCTCCACCTTCGCCGCCGGCCCTCTCCAATACCGCCACTATCACCAGGAAGTGTGTGCTTCAGTCAGTCTCTGATCCAGCACACGTCACACGTGTCAGGGAGAAGGGAAGGAAGTGGTGATGGACGTACGGCCAGCTCTACAATCACGCTACTCACATGCTGAGGGAGGGCTCCGTGTGCCTCTTTTGCACCCATCACACAGAACAAGACTAATGTAAGCTCCACAAATATTGGTAGAATTCAAATGAATTTCTGGAAGAGTGGATTCTCATTTAGCATGTCACTTAAAAGGGGAGCAACCCTGGACAAATCCATCTCCTGGGCCTAGGGGCTCTGAGAAACAGTGGCTTCCTCACTGCCTTCTCACGGGTACTGAAGGCCACTGGCCAAGCCATTGAGCACATGGTTTTAGCACCCACACAGAAGAAGAGGAGAATGATATCAACTGAGAGACTGGGTGTGATGCCTCTATGTGCCACAAAGTGCCAGACAAGTGTAAGGGATTCCTATTTGGACTGCAATCTGAGCAAACCAGGGCCAGGGAGTGAAGATGGTTTGGATGGAAACAGAAGCTGCTATATCTTCTCCCCTCAGGCCTGATATCCAGAGATTTCCAGCTAAATAACAACATGTGGGAGACGGAAGGGTCTGCTGCCTCCAGACCTTCTGCAGAGGCTGTGCCAAGTTCAGGAGGCCCCTTGTGGTACTCAGGAAACCCTGCCTTATCACCTTGGACTTCTGCCCGACTCACCTGCAAAACAAAGTGTTGAAGTTCCCTTTCTCGGGGTCAAATGCCTGGTTTTCCATGCGAGCCAGTCCAAAGCCGATGGCCAGCACGGCAAGGGTGAGGATGAAGAGGCGGGTAACCCCAAAAACAGCAGCCCAGGCACTGAACCTGCTCACAGAAGCAGAAGAGGGATGTCAGTCTTTAGAGCCCTTGAAGGAACCTTCACTCTTTTCTCCAGAAGATACTCCAAATGGAAAGAGGATTCAAGGGTGGCTGAGGAAAGTGCTTGAGGGATGAGGTATCTAAAGTCAGATGTTCCAGGAAAAAAACAACACGAGGGCACCGCCTGCAGGTAAGCGGGCCGTGTGTACCCAGGGAGGGACCCTCCAACCATCCAGGCCTCAGAGGGAAGCCCTGTCCAGACCTCTGAGCAGACCAGCCTCCAGCAGCCCCACTTACAGTTTCTCATTGTTTTCATCTGCAAAGTAGAAGAGTCGAGCCATGTGGAAGAGGAACTCAGTTGAGTACTGCAGCAGCAGCAAGATCAGACCCAGGCGGCTCAGGCTGGGGGGAAAAAGACTAGCCTTACATTCCCTCCAAAATGCCGTGTGGAGCAGAGGCCGTCACATCTTGGCTCAGGCTGTCCTGTGCCTGGCTGGGCTGTGTTTTCTACTCACTCCCACTTTCCCTGGGTGGCTCTGCCCCATCCTTTAGGATCCAGTTCAGCTGTCACACCTTTAAGACGTTTTCCCTAATACCGGCCCCCTGGCCTTTCAGCTGTCCTGTCTCGGTCAGATGCCCTTACCTGTTCCCACAGCAACCCTGGCACAGCCCTTCACAGTGCTCAGCACCTTGCACTCATCCCCTAGGCTGGAACCAAGTACATAAAAGGTGCTCAGAACACATTTGCTGAGCTCTGAGTATAGAAATATAAAGTGTTCTTGTCTGACTTTCCATTGTCCAAGTCTTCACAGCTTCAAGGTACTCAGAGAAGCAGAAAGTGCTCCTTCTGTGTGGCCCTGTTTAGTACATTCTCCCTGCTCTTTGCTACTGCTACGGTGACAGTGCAGAGTGACTTCTTAGACTCATTATGCCTGTGACACATGAGCATCCAACACAAGGGCAGAGCTGGCATCACCATATAGCCTTCAGCCCTCAAAGACCCATCCAGGAACGGATGCTGCTACAGGCCTCCAGAGACAGGAGACAGGGTTTGAGAGCTCCCTCCCTGCCTGAATCTTACTAATCCAAGTCAGTCATTCGCACAGGATGCCTGCTGCAAGGACCTAGGAGACAAAGCGCCTTGGGATTTCCAGGCACCTTGGCAAAAAGTTCCACACAGTGAGCTGTCTGAGTGCCACTCTAAGTGCCAGCCTAGAGAAAGTGCCGGGTGTTCTCCTTTACTGCATGGATAAAGCTCAGCAAAAGTCCAAATTGTCAATGACATGGCTTAACAAC
Organism: Saimiri boliviensis; assembly: GCF_048565385.1. NCBI lineage: Eukaryota > Metazoa > Chordata > Mammalia > Primates > Cebidae > Saimiri > Saimiri boliviensis. Next base: position 97,096,911 of record NC_133452.1, read on the forward strand.
ATCGATATCATTCTTTTGATAAAAGAGGCTCTCGAGAACATTATAGCAATCCTTTTGCTACTAGAACAACCAAGGGACACCTAGTCTCCATCTCATTACAAATCAAAGGGAAGGGAATTCCAGGGTTACGCGCTCTAGCAGTGTTTGCGCTGGATGCTGTGAGGCAAGCGCCCAGCTTTGGGAGGCCTTCAAGCTGCAAAGCCATGGTTCTAAGGCCAACATCCATTGGAAGTCTTCCTGGCTTTCTCTGTTGAGGGTCTTATTCTGGGTTGCAGAGCAGATGATACATACCGTGTTAAGGGGCTCATCACGCTAAACTGCCCTTACCTATGTCTATGACTGTCTCTTCAGGCTAGAATGAATCACTGAACATAAAGAATCTTCCATGATCATCTTTGTATTGCCAAGTCTTAGCATGCTGCTAGGCACACAGAAGGTGTCAATAAATGCCTGATAATTATATGACTGTGTGGCTAGATGCATGGACATAAAAGGGCAAGGCAATCTGGCTGGCTCCATGGTCTCACTCACTTTAAGAGGTATGCTCCAGCTATGTGCACCAGGTACAGGCAAATATACTGGAGCTGGCGGGGAATTTCCTCCTGGAAACAAGAGAAGCATATCGTAAATTTGCTAATTCCCTAACTGAAGATTGAAAAACATGAGCAGGGGGAGTGTAAGGGGATGAGAGAGGGCCAGGCTCCTCTGGGCTACTTGAACACACACTCCCATGTCCCACAAGTCCCATGAGTCCCCACAGTCCCACTGCATCAGGCTGCTGAAATTCCAAGGGTGGTCAGGTCCATTCCCAATTTCAGCAGCCTTGGGTCTAGTGTCAGAAGGCAAGGTTTGGATTGAGAAAGAAGAGACAGGGGCTGGGGAAGAAGGCCTGGGAAATAATTCAGAGGGAAATTATAAAAAGCAAAAATCAAAACTATAGAAATGGCAAAGATCTCTCCTTTGACATCTAGAAGATCAGAGTTAGGTTTCCTCCAAAGCCGTATGTCTGGTGGAAGCGGCAGGCAAGAAACTGACACTGGTGGCCAACACCCATGGGGGCCTACACGGCGCCTCTCCAAGAGCTGACTCGGCATGCTGCTCAACCCCCAACATATTCCTATCACCACCCAACACTCCACGCTTCTGGAGGAAAGGAAGGGAGGCACCACTGGGAATAGCAGGAGAGGAGTGGTGAATGAATGGCCTCCAAGAAGGGGGAGAAGTGAGCACTCACCTTCCGTACCTTCTGGAAGTATAGCTCAGGAAGTGCGTGCAGCCAGTAGGCCAGCTGGCATAGGTAGAAAAACTTCACCTGGAAGCTGGAGACAAGGGGGCAAGTCACACAGGCAGGATAGAGAAAAGTATCCCTGCAGGCGCTGGCCAGGCATGGGAGGGAAAAGCATGGGCCGAGATTCTGCCTGTGAGGAGCTGGTCTAGGAGCAAGGCAGTGAGGCCGGTGACTGCTGCCCCCTGAGCCTGGGACCCTGGCTTCTCTGCTGGTCCGTGCCCTTGTTCTACATACAAGACCACTTAAAGGGACATGGAAAGTCCACAGAAAGAAACAAACATGATTAAAAGAGCGTAGAGAAGGAGGAATCCTTCAGCCTTGAAAAGGGAGCAGATTACAGAGCACTGTTGATGGAGATGAGGACCAACAAATACACTGAACAACGAATGGCTCTAAGCAGCAAGGGAAAGTTCTAAGTCAGCCCTATGTCCTTTGCTATTGTTGCTCTTAAAGGTCTCGGGAAAGGCAGCTGGGCGTGGTGGCTCATGCCTGTAATCCCAGCACTTTGGGAGACCAAGGCAGGTAGACCACCTGAAGTCAGGAGTTTGAGACCAGCCTGGCCAACATGGTGAAACCCCGTCTCTACGAAAAATACAAAATTTAGCTGGGCATGGTAGCACATGACTGTAGTCCCAGCTACTTGGGAGGCTGAGGCAGGAGAATCACTTGAACCCGGGAAGGGGAGGTTGCAGTGAGCTGAGATTGCACCACTTCACTCCAGTCTGGGCAACAAGAGCAAAACTCCGTCTCAAAAACAAACAAAAAAACAAAGATCTCAGGAAAGCCAAAGGGCAGCCTCCTGATGGAGACAGGCCCAGGTATTGCCCTCAGGGTAAACTGCTCTCTTGGCAGCATTTTAAGAGGCAGAGGACGCTGGCTCTGACGAAGCACCAGCCATGGCAGGCAGGAAGGAAAGACGCTCTGTGGATGTCAGGGGGCGTTATGGAGGGAGATGTTCCGCCTCTTCATCTGTCTCATGCAGTTGAGACTCCTCCGTGATGGGAGCCAGCACAAATGGCCTTGCATCTGGGATTCTCCGGTCAAGCATGCTGAGAAGCAGCGGCTTCCAAACAAGTCTATCATCCACAATAGGCTTAGGGCATGATCTGCTCAACGGGGCCTATGGTGTTCTTGCCACACTCTGGGACAGGAAGGCAGTGGGGCCTGCTCACTCCTCCCTGGGGCTGAGTCACGAGAATACTCACGGGAGGTGCACATGCGGGTAGTCCTCCCAAAGGCTTCTTGGGTTTGTTAAGTAGCCTTCCTGCAGTGGGTAAGAAGAGATACCATTTAGAGATGTGGACATGAGACCTGCTGGGGCCCTGGGACTGGTCCCAGGGTCGGGGATGCATCCAGCCCCCACCTGACAGAAACAGGAAGAAACATGAAATGTGAAAACAGAGCACTTCTCTGTGTGGGACCCCTGGTGCTTGCTTGGCTGGTTTCTTTATTGTGGAAGCTGGAGTAGGAAGGGCTGTGTTCCGAGGTCTAAAGACCTGCATCTGAAGATGAGTCTGACAAGCTAATTAGTCTAGCTCCTCTGAGCAAGCTAATTAGTCTCCCTATACTACAGCTGGCTCATCTGCAAAACGAAATAGAAATACCCACCCTCACAAAGTTATTGTTGGAAATGAATGGGACAGTTTATGTGCCAGGGTCTAGCCCTGTGCCTGGCATGCAGGCGCTCAGGAAATACCGCTATAATGAATAAGCAAATGAACTCCAGAATCACCGTCCACTGGAAACATGAAGAGTCTGCTTGGGCTTTTGACATCCTACTGAATAAACAGCATGGCAGGACCTTGCAGGTCTCACCACGCAGCTGACCTCTGGCATCCACCACACTGTCACTACTGCCAGTTGTTTCCATTACTCTTGCAAGCCCCTTACACTAGGGCCTTTTCTTGCCCATCTTTAGAATTCTAACATCTAGCCCAGCACCTTATATGGGGTGGAGGAGGTAACATGAAAACCATCCCATCACAAAACATCTAGAAACGCTAGATGAAATCTAATGAATATTCTTTTAAATGCAAAGCTGAGCTCACAATAAGAAAAGGAAACCCTCTGGGACCCAAAGGGAGAGAGAGGCTAAAAGATAGAGCAGTAAGGTGACACTGTAGCAGCCCAGAAGGCACTACTCACAGGGCCAGGGTTTTTATGCCCACATGAGAACAGAAGATGGTGCTTCAGGAGGTGGAACCTGAGACCCTTGTATAAGATCAGGCCCTCTGTAAGGCCACAACCTCAGAGAAAGGAAAGACTAGAAAGCGTTTGCTGACCAACACAGGGAAATGAAGATGTCTGCTCAGCCCATACTCAAGGTGAAAACAAAATCATTTATTTTAAAAATCTGCAACCTCAGACTCAGACTCTGAGTTTGGAGTTGAAATATACCACCTATGTGATCCAAAAGCCACCAAGCTAAGAAATTAGTATTAATAGTGTGGTGGGCCAGCGATACCCTAGGGACATACCCTCATCCAAGGATCTCAGGATTCCCACAGATAAAACCTTGGTAAAGATGAATTTGTAATTGAAGATTACAAAACACAGGGAGAAACAATCTACCACAAGCAAGAGTCAGCTGACACTACAGTAGTGCAGCTGGTTGAACAAATGATGAATGCTTTAGGCAATTTCTCTCTTTTGAAGAAAGGGCTCTTATTTGTCACTCAGAGAAGGCAGAGCAGGTTACATTAGGATGACCTCATTTTAGAAATAGGAAAATGAAGAAACAGATAGGAAGGATCTCCTGAAATGAGAGAGTTTTTCAGTAGCACAGCTGAAATCTAAGTTGGGCCACGAACCTTCTGGTCTAGTAACTTCAGGCTAGGCTGTTTCAGTAAATCAGAAAATAAACTGAGCTTGTAGTTTTGATGAGAAGGCTGGGAATCTCAAATGTTCACACTGAGAATTAAGGGCAGAGGTTGTGCAGTGTTCAGAATGAGGCCAATAGGGTTGAGTGAGAAACTTTCTAGGTTATTGTCCATTAGGATCTTCAGTTGTATTTCCAAGTGAGGGCTGATCCAACCATCTTTGAGTCACTGAATGCCCCTTGATCTATCAGTATGCCTTTCAGGTAAAGTCCACAGCCCTAATTCCACAAACCTGGGCCTCTATGAACACAATAACCTAATTGATAGGTCCAACCAGATACATGTATACTATTGCAGTCACGGTCACCTGGATTAGAAGGAAATGGTCTTAGCTTGAACCTGCATGGCCTCACTTCTCACTACCACTGCCCTCCTCTCTCCTCCCTGGGTCAAGCACAGATTGAGGAATACAAGTGGAAGAATCGAGGTACTCAGGTGGTGCCGTGTGAGTGACAGTTGTGGGGTGGTGACAGTTGGGAGCTCTTTCAAATACACTGCCTCTATCATCTCCACCCACCCTCTCTGTCACGCACACACCTGCCTTCGTCAGCACATACCTGCCCCAGGCTACCTCATTCCAGTGACATCAGAGAGGTGAGAATGTCTCTTCCTAAAGAAAGCAGCAATGTACTTAAGAGGAAAAACGGTACTTCTGAAACTGAGGTGGGAGAGAAAGTTTTGCCAAAAAAAAAAAAAAAAAAAAGCACTCGCCAAGAAAAGCAGCACTGAGAGCAACGTAAAGCCCAGACAATCTCGTGATTTTAAACAGGAACACTCAGAACTTTGAAGCCGACAAGCAAAGAAACTCCCCAGAAAAAGGTTGCCTGCTGGTGAATGTCCAGTCCACTGGGACTGGAGGAAGAAAGGGGTGGAGGGAGGAGAGCAGGGGGAGCCAGAGGAAAAATGACTCACTGCTCTGAGAACAGCCTTTTCCAGACCTCTGTCCAGGCAGCTGTCTGAGGGAGGACTAGACTAGGGTACCCTCTGAGCTTAGTCACGCAAAGCACCTGAGTCCACAGGGGGCTGAGTGTGACCCAACAAGCCCCTGAAACCCACCCCAAATCCCATCCATGGATAGGTCTCAGTGGATGGTTTGGAGAGGCTTTTGAAATCCTTTGTTCTCTTTTGATTCTACAAGTCCACTCATGAGCTAAGCAAGGCCTCAACAAGGTGGAGCGATCCCTCCTGTTTCCCCAGCAGCCTTCCTTTCAGGAGATGAACAAACAGAACCACAAAAACAGCAGAATTCAGACACAGCACAGGCAAGTGCTATGCAGATTCAGACATATCTTATCCTATTTGACCATCCGAACAACCATGCACTAAAAATCTGCTCTAAAGCAACTAGTCTGTTAGTAGAAATCAGTCCTGGTGCAAGCAGCAGTGTTAAGAACGTTCCCTCTACTAGGTCTAATATGAAGTCAGAAATGGCAAGAAGTCAGACAGGGAAGACCAAACACCCACCCAACACCCACCCATTCTGCTTTCTCCAGTGAAATGTTATCTTCTTTTTCCCTGAACAATGAATAGTCAAGCAAAGGTAGATTAAAAGTTGGAGGCTGACATTCCCTTAAAAGTATTGGTGGTCCAGCCACACTCCCACTGTTCTACCTCTATATATGCGCGAGAAATGTTTCAATCAAACACCAAAATAATACTGTTATTTCTGGTGGGAAGAATTTGCTTTTGTGAACTTCTCTATATTGTTCACTTTTTAAAAAATTTGATTATTTATGGTATTTATTAAAACAACTAATTCATTACTTAAAAAATGTTGAAGGCTGGAGAGAGAAGATCCATTTGCAGTTAATTCACTCATTCTCACAGCCAACATTTAGCGGGCATTTAGTATGTCGTAGGCACCGTACCAGGGATACAGTAGTGAGCATGGTGCCTGCTAGCAAGCAGCTCAGAATGCAGTGGGAGAAACAGAGAATACACAAAGAAGAAAAGCACCAGCACAGTGCAGAAAATGCAAATTGATGGGGGGTTCTCTAAGGAGATGGTATTTAGGCAGAAACTTGGATGGCAAGAAGGAATTGGCCATAGGATGGCAGGGGATGGAGCCCTTGAGCACAGAAACCACCAGTGCAAAACCCAGGAGGCAGAACAGCCAGGAGTGTTAGGGCAGAGGAGACAAAAGTGGGGTTGTGGACAGTGAGATGAGACCAGCAGGGCTGACAGAACCCAGATCACATGAGTGGGGAGGAAAAAATGATTTCACTGAAAGTGTGGTGGGGGCTTTTAAGCACAAGAATATATGGTTTTATTCCTGTTTAAAAAGATCCAGGTTAGGTGCAGTGGCTGTAATCTGTAATCCCAACACTTTGGGAGGCCGAGGCAGGTGGATCACGAGGTCAGGAGGTCCAGACCAGCCTGGCCAACATGGTGAAACTCCATCTCTACTAAAAAAATAGAATTAGTCAGGTGTGTTGGTATGCACCTGTAATCCCAGCTACTTGGAAGGCTGAGGCAGGAGAATTGCTTGAAACTGGAAGGCAGAGGTTACAGTGAGCCGAGATCATACCACTGTACTCCAGCCTAGGTGAAAGAGCAAAACTCCATCTCAAAAAAAAAAAAGATCCATCTGGCTGATCAAAAAATGGATTGGGGTGGGAGGGTACAAGAGTAGAAAGGGTCTCCTTCTAGAAAAAAAGATATTCAGTGTCCAGGCAACAGATGACGGTAGCTTGGACTATACACATCAAGGTTTCTCAACCTTGGCACTATGGACACTGGGGGCCAGATAATTCTTTGCTGTGGAGGCTGTCCCATCCATTAAAGGCTATACCACAGCATCCTGGCCTCTGCCCACTAGATACCAGTAGCAGATTGCCAAATGTCCCCTACAGGCCCAAATCTTCCCTGGTCAAGGGTCACTAGACTAGAGGTAGCGGTGAAAGCAGCAGACAGTCTCAATGTGTTTGGGAGGCATAGCTGCCAGGAAGTGCCAATGAAATGAGAGAGACAGAAAGAAGAGTCATGAAAAAATTTGCATCATAACAGAAAAATATGATTTAAAAAAACAAGCTGTTTTTATGACTTCTACAGAACTACCTCTCTTCTTCTTCAATCACGTTCCTACCAGGAAGCAGGGTTCCGATGGAGGAGGGCAAGGAGTTGAATGTTGTTAGGAAAAGTCCAGTTGGGGGTCGCCGGAGCTTTCCATGGTCCCCTGGTCTCCATGCCTATTGAATATGTTGAGTGGGGAACTGGCTCTCCCCAGAATAAAAGACTGCCATGTGCCTCCCAAGAAAAGCCTATGTGCTCTCAAACTAATTAGCATCATGTTCAAGTCCTTGAAGAACAGCAAAGATAGAACAGTTGAGCCTTTCACACCCTGGAAGAAGTGTTAAGCAACTTGGCTCCAGCCTCCAAATCTGGTCGCCACGTGTCACAGCTAGGGTGGAATGTCTGGGGGTGAAGTTGAAAGGATAAAAGTGATTCAGAGATGAGGCAATGCTTCCCCTGACCAGCGGTTAAACATCGTTGGTACTTTGAGGCTTCTCTCCTTCAAAGCAGCTTACGTCTCTAGGGGTGGGCATGAACTGAACGTCAAGGGACTGGATGTGATCTGAAACCCAGAAGTATAGGGACTTACATGCACAGCACAACAGCAGGGATGCACTATTCAGACAGTGTCCATCTGCCGCAGGGATTGTGAAGGAGTAGCCTTGCCTGAGAGGACAGAAGTCTTGGGCCCCTCATTTAAAATTCCTAGTGTTCTGCTTAGGAAAGCTGTTCTGTGATGAAATGATAATAGGAATAAAAATAATGTACAAAAGAACATGTTGACTCCAGCTTTGAGAATAGGAATTCGACATTCAGCTCTGGGGACAGAGTTCCTCGTGATGGCAGGGCCCATCACTGTCACTGAAAGAAGAGGAAGAAGGCGAGAGATCTGGGGAAGGCCGGGAAGGAAATCTTACAGAGGTCACAGAGTTGCTGAATTTTCCAAGACCCAGGCATGGATTTCTCAGGGGGCCAGGTTACAGGAAGGTAGGGCTCCAGGTGGTGGTGGGTACCAACTCAACACTTCCTAGCAGGACAGGCAGGGTCTTGTTACAGCAAACTCCAAAGGACCATCCACATTCCTTTCTATGAGGGAATTTGCTGTATAAGAGTCCTATTACGTAGAAAGGAGGGGTAGACAAATTGTCTGGTCCTACAGGCATTTGTTGCAACGGCATTGACTCTCACAGCATTTGATGAGCTGACAGGGTGAGGCTGGCCTCATTTATAGAAGGCCAACATAGTAACACAAATGGTAAGCTGGGCTTGGAACTCTACCTCCAACTCCAAGCTATCCTTGCTGCTTCAAAATCACAGAACCACAGGCATACTGCAAAATTTGAGCTTGGAACTCTTCAATATATAACATGGGCATCAGAATGAACATAAAATGTATCTTATGGGACAGTGTTTGTAGAAGGGCCTTGTAAAACAATACAGGGTTACATAGTTCCATGGTATCATTACCGTAATATTGTATAATAATTATAACAAGTGGTGACTGTTGAACAAGATGACTCTCTCCAGCTATAAAATGGCATCTGTACCATCTGGTCTCTCTCTGCAACACCATGAGGATGCAAACACAGTTTCAGTTTTAAGAAGCAAAGAAGGTTCTAAGAAACTTGCTCCCCTTAACAGAAAAAGAAAAGGAGTAAGGGGTCCTTTGCAGGGATTTGATGAGCAATCCCAGAGCTGGAACCGCCCCTCGGTCTGAGCTCTCCCCCTGCAGCAGTCCTGAGAATGGCTCACCGTCACCACCACGTAGAAGCACCAAATCACTGAGGTGAGATGAAAGACGACCAGCTGTCCAGATTCATTGAACTTGCTGTGTTTGACCTTGGAGAGATGAAGCCGTTTGCTGATTTTCTAAAGAATAAAGAAAACCCCTCATATTAACATACAAATGTATCCATATTGGGCGGGTTTCAAACTCCTGTTTTCTTCCCACAAAAGAGTTGAACATCGTTAGAAGTCTGCAGCTGGCCATAATCCAGGTTATCTGGTGTAAGCCTACTGTGTGCATACAGTGCCTGGTCTAAGGTAAGCGTTTTTAGAAAGTGGCAAGATGAGTGTCTCCAGGCTACATGGAAAGAAAACATCCCCGATTACTCTATGTGCAACAGACCCATAAGGACACCATCCCCACACAGCTTTCTCTCTGTGTAATAAACACCGCTGTCTCATGTGCTGATTAAAGGAGGCTATGAGAGGGAACAGAAACCAAAGTGTGGTGAGGGAAGCCCAGGCAATAGGCCCAACCAGAGCAAGCCAGTTGGAGGATGAACAGGTGCAGAGCTGCAGTTTCTCCAAGCCCAGGTCCTCCACCCCAAGGCACCTCCCCAGCTTCTGATTTCAGAATCCAGACACGTCACTTACATCTAAAATGTACTCCTGAACCACAGCGTGCAAGATGATGGTGATGAAGATGTAGAACAAGATTGTGACCAGGTCCTTAGGGCCATAGTGGTAGTGCACGGTCTCACTGTCTGTGGAGGTAATAAAAGTCCCATCAGCATCCCTGAGGGAAGGAAATACTCCAGGACCCAAAATTGAAATGAGATGGGAAGCAAAATGTGCCATCAAATGCTACCCATTTGCTATAGCTCCAGACTCGGAAGAAGGTTTCTGCCCCAGAATCCTACCCACCCTCTGGTCTTAGCCCTTGGAAGCACCAATGGAGGCAGCTAAGGAGAACCAAGTGCATGGCTGTATCGTGGTAATAGTATCTCCTGAGTCTGAGCATCGGAGCACAGGGGTTAGGAGCCAGGCTTGGAGACCACCAATCTCCATCACTGCCTCTATCACTCCCTGTGTGACTGTGGATAAAGGACTCACCTCTTTAAGCCTCAATTTCCTCCCCTCCAAAATGGGACTATGGTTAATGCTTTCCAAGAAAGCACAGCATGAGGGCTAAATGTGGACTCAGAAGCTAGACTCCTGAGTTTGTATCGAAGCTCTGTCCTATGTGACCCACGGGTATCTCCATGTGTGACCTTCCCGTGCCTCAGTTTTCTCATCTGAAAAGTGAGCGTAACATTTCCTGCATAGCAGGGTTATTGTGAGAATTAAATGAATTAATACATATGAAGTGCTCAGAACAGTGTCTGGCACATAGTAAGTGCTATATATGCACTTGCTATTATCTTTGTTGTTGGGTTATTGTAAGGATCAAATGAGATAATTTGCTGACAACAGTGCCAACAATTTACCGTAAGTCTGCAATAAATGGTGGCCTATTAAAATATGATTTAATAGTAATAAATGAGACAGCATCCCAGGTATAGAAATCTAGTGAAACTCTGCTATTGCAGCCTGTGGACAGAGGAGAACTTGCATCCTTGCTCCAGTCAGTGGGCAGCAGGCTACAGGGCTGGGAGCCTGGTGGCCATGTGCCTGGGTCTGGGCTGCTCTCTACAACCCCCACCCCCCGCAGGCAAATGGCTGCTCTCCAGCTGTGCTGCGTTCGCTCTGAGTCACACACACATGAGTCATCTCACTGCTGGGATGCATTTACCAGAAGGTAGGCCAGGCTCAGTTTGTTTCAGGGTGGCCAGGGAACAAAGTCAAGCTGATTGGGTCACTCTGGGAGTCCACCCTAACCTCAGCCACCCTGGACTGGCAGAATGCAACAGTGGACAGTGGTGAGGGGGTGAGGGAGGTGGCAAGAACAGAGAGAACATGATCTTTCAAATCAGACAAACTTTCCTTTTTCCTCTCCCTCTTCCTTTCCACAAAGACCTACTCTATGAGAGGCACTGAGCTAACTGTTGAAACATAGAGATAAAGGACACCACCCCTGGTTGCAAAACATACAGTGCAGCAGGGAGACTAAGAGACAGATGTACCCTACAGACAGGCAGCACTCCCAAGAGGCAGACACAGTGAGCCACAGTAGGCAAGGGTCCCACTCTGGCTAGGATGGAGGAGGAGGGTAACTGTTCACTGGTCAGAGTGAACAGAACAGCACAGGAACTCGGGAACAGGCAGGGGAGGCTGGTGGGGGGCATCGTAGCCAGAGAAAGCCAAAGAATGCAGGGACTGCAGCTGAAGTGCTGGGGGCAGAGGGGAGGTCACCATGGCAAGTGACCGGCTGCTGTGCATGGCCTGTGTGCCATGTGAAAGGGTGTGGACTTTATCCTGAAGCCAACGTGGAAACATCGAAGAATTCAAATTAAACAGGAAAATGATGACATTTGCATTTTGGAACATTTACTCTGGCAGCAGTGAACAAGCCTGGAGGTAAGAACACCAGTTAGAAAGTTGTTCCTGTGATCCAGGTAAGAAACCACAGGTCCTGAATCAAGGCAGGAGAAGAGAGAGGAAGAAAGAAGGAGGGCTGTCAGGGAGAGAGAACTGAGGAGGCCTGGCAACTGAGGACCGAAGGGCTGGGATCCAGGACGGGGTGTCAGGCACTGAAGAACCGAGGAGAAGACACGAAGATGAGGGAGAGGAGACTCACGGCCCAGCCTCTCCGCTCTACCACGTATGAAGCCAGGATTACATTTTCCTTGCCTTCTTCGTAAAGAGACCAATTAGGTGGCCGCATATTTTGAAATTATAAAATAACTAAACACAGTTTCATCAAGATCCTCCTGACTGGGCAAAATGGGATTTAAACTCAACTGAACAAGCACAGTCCAAAAATCAGTGAAACAGTGCCTGACAAGACCTCAGATTATCCATTTTAAAGCCCTTCACGAGGGTCACCTGCCATTCTTGATCCCAAATACTAGGGTCCCAAAGAGATGTGACCGAAGTCCAAAATCCTTCTTGAAACTAGAATGAATGTAGAAATAAACACAGACTCGCGTTCGCCTGCCATTGAGAGCTGCAGACATGCATCTTCGTTGGCTGACAAACCCCGCACAGGGCTCCATGCTGGGCACTGGGAGATGGCAGTGAGCCACATGGGCACAGCCACTGCCCTCCTGGAGCTTAGTGGGGACACACCAAATCCTCATACACTTAAACACCAGCAGCCAAAGAACTGTAACTCAACCACAAAAAACAAACAAATTAAAAAATGGGCAAAGTTCTTGAAGAGACATTTCTCCAAAGAAGAAATACAAATGGCCAATAAGGACATAAAAGATACTCAACACCACTCATCATTAGAGAAATGCAAATCAAAACCACAAGGTTATCTCCTCACGCCCATTAGTTTGGCTACAAAAATAGCGGGGAGAAAACAGAAAACACCAAGTGTTGGTGAGGACGTGCAGAAATTGGAAACCTCGTACATCGTTGGTGGGAATGTAAAATGGTACAGCCACTACAGAAAACAGTATAGTGATTCTTCAGAACGTTACAAATAGAATTACCACATAATTCAAAAATTCCACTTCTGGGTGTTGGGGTAACTGAAGGCCGGATTTCAATAAAACATTTGTACATCCACGTCCATAGCAGCATTAAGTACAATAGCCAAAAGGGTGGAAGCAATGCAGGTGTCCACGGATTGATGAATGAATAAACAACATGTGCTGTACACACACAGAAGAAGACGATTCAGCCTTTGAAAACAGGAAATTGTGACACATGACAACATAGATGGACCTCAAAGACAGAGACTTAAGTTAAGCAAGTCAGTCACAAAAGAACAAATGCTGTATGATCTGACTTACATAGGAGTTACCTAGACTAGCCAAATTCAGAGACAGAAAGTAGAATGGTGGTTACCAACAGCTGGGAGTGAGAGGAATGGGAAGGTTATTTAATGGGTACAGAGTTTGCTTTGCAAGATGAAGAGTTCTGAAGATTGGTTGTACAACAACGTGAATGTACTTAACACTATTGAATCGTACACTTAAAAATGGTTAAGACGATACGTTTTATGTTATTTTACAATTTAAAAAACAACAACAAAAAACCTTGTAGCCAGGTGTGTCAATGCTCTGAAGTGGAATGAAGGCTGGGGGTGTGGAGCAGAAGGCTGGGGAACTGCAGAGGTGGGAGATCAGGAAGGACCCCTCAAAGGTCAGGGCAAGACATGTGGATTGTACCCTAAAGGAATGAAAGCTACTGGAGGATTCGAGTCACATGTTCATAGAGACCTCTCTTCCGGCCACAGGGAGAATGGTTTACAGTGGCAAGGCTGGAAGCCAGGAGAGCAGTCAGGAGGCGCCCATGGGAATCCCAGGCGGAGCAATGGGGGAAGACACGTGTGCCAGATAGATTCGGTGATGGAATCGAAAGAACCAGCTAACAGGCTGGCTATGAGGATTGATTCTCAAGTTCCTCTGGAACAGTATCGATATTCTGTAGCCTCTTTCATGGTTTTAAAATTCTGCAACATGCATTGTCTTCTGATCATCGTAACTATCTCATGAGATAAGCAAGGAAAGTGGATGAAGAAACAGAGTTCACAGAGTTAAGAGACACAGTCCATTTCTTGGGTTTCCTCATTCCTAGAATCCCAGCCCCGTCATCAAATGCCACCTCAAGGTCAACACAGCCCCCCATCCCACCCCATCACTGCTCCATTTGTGGTAATATGCCATTCTTCTGACCTCTTATTCCTACAATCATAAGAAACAGCTTCATACGCAAATACTCGAAAGCTATACTCACACAAATTATCTCCATGGCTTCCTTCCTTATCTGCTATCTTCCTACTTTTTGTTTTGTTTTGTTTTTGAGACAGGGTCTTGCTCTGTTACCCAGGCTGGAATGTAGTGGCGAAATCTCAGCTCATTGCAACCTCCGCCTCCTGAGTTCAAGTGATTCTCTTGCCTCAGCCTCTCAAGTAGCTGAGATTACAGCCATGGGTCACCATGTCCGTCTAATTTTTTTTTTTTTTTTTTTTTTTTTTTTTTTTTTTTTTTTTTTGTACTTTAAGACAGGGTTTTGCCATGTTGGCCAGGCTGTTCTCAAACTCCTAACCTCCAGTGACCCACATGCCTCGGCCTCCCAAAGTGCTGGGATTACAGGTGTGGGCCACCATACCCAGCCCTATCTTCCTAGTTTTGATCAGAGGAGGAAGGCATTAGGTTGGTGCAAAAGTAATAATAAATTGGCTTGGCCCTTTCTGTTTTCACAGAGCTATAGAGGTTGGTTGGACCTTTGTGGCCTTCCAGGTGCCTATAAACAAACTGATGTTCTTGATTTTTTTCTTTTTAAATTTTGGTTGCTTACTTGTTCTTATAAAAACCCTCACACTACCCAAGACAGAGCTCCCACTTCTTTTAGACTGCCCCTGTCTTGCATGAGCTCTCAAAAAGAACAGCAATCCTTTGGCAACAATCTATTGATTTTTTTAGATGGGTAAGTCCAGCACATCTCTAGGCTATGAGGCCAGAGAGGTGACTCTGATTTGGGATCAAAACAAAATGCCTACAGGGACTAGGAGGAGCACAAATGAGCCAGGTGGTCCAAGTATCTTACATAGCTGCTTTCGATACAGAGGCCCACCCCATGAAGCAGGTGATACTCTTCACTTCCACAGAGAAATATGTTTTCCGCTGTTTTTCTTTAAATGTATCACCCTCTTGGTCTATCTTTCACATCTTTGAGAGAGATACAAGTTTAAGAGCTATCCACTGACCTTTTAACCTCGCTAAAATAAATACAAGTTAAAACTGAGAACAACGGTAGTGACAGGCAGCCTCAGTCTCAGGGACACACTACAGAGGAGAGGCACGCCCCATACTGTGTCCCTCAAGGGTGAGAGGGGCAGTCGCGAAGCTGCGTCTCAGCCACTGTGGCTACAGGAGAGGCACAACCCAGTGGCCAGATTCTCAATATTTCAAAAGCAAAGAAAAATCTTTACACGAAATCATCTGATTTTAAAGTGCTGATGACTAATTCAAAATTTTTAAAAACACTGTATGGGCCAACACCAAGCTAGCCAAAGAAAACACATCTGTAGGCCAACTCTGACTACAAGCCACAGATTTGTAACCTCCAACCTTCATAACCCCGGATATCTCTCCAACACCAATACTCTATGAGCCTCTTTCCTATATAACCCTGTGGAGTATGCCGATATGCTCTAGTGTAGGAATGAATTTAGCTTTAGAAAAAAAGCACTTCAATAATGACCTTCCCACCATACTGGATTATCCCACCTCCCATCAAAAGTGATGGTTATCTTTGATTACAGTTTAAAAGATATCTGAAATGATCAGAATCTTGGCTGTTTTGACCACCTCTGTGAGCAGCTGTTCCTTTTGGGGAGTCACATTCTGCTTGACCTCCTGCACTGTTTCCTATGACTAACAGATATTTTCCTGTTTCCTTCTGATGTCACCTGCAAGTGGCTTCTCCTGTTTGCCTTTGCATATCCCAGCCCTGTCTGGATCCCACTGTGTGGTTTCTGACCTCCTTCTGTACTACCTGAGCTGGTGTCCACTTATTACTGCCATTCCCATCTGCTTTTGAGAACTCATTAGAGCCTGGGCAGGCATCTTCTGCTTCTTTTGTCTGAAAGCCAGTTGTTTAAAGAGCATCACTGTACTCCCAGTTTCTTTCCTAAGCCCTGCAAATCTGGATCTGTAAAATTTTCTTCTATTGGTTTCTGTGCTAAGAGCCAACTCTGTTTTCATATTATTTTGAATCTTTTACACTATATATAAACCTAGAACTTAGATATGGAAACACCACCACAAACAAAATCAAGAGGCAAATGATCACCTGGGAAAATATTTACAATTCAGATCAGAGACAAAAGGCTAATCTTGCTAATATGTAGAAAGTTGCTCTAATTTCACAATAGAAGGATTTTTAAAAATCTAGTAGAAATGGACAAAGGATATAAACAGACAAGTCACAGAAAAAAGAAACACAGAAAAGGTGGCCCTTATACTTTTAAAAAGTTGCTCAGCCTTACACAGAAGAGATATGCAAATTACAACTATACTACGATACCATTTCATACCTATCAGATTGGCAAAAATCCAAAGCTTGACAATATATTCTTGCTAAGGCTGTGGGAAAACAGACTCTTTCTTACACACTGCCAGCAGGAATGTAAAATGGTACCACCTCTTTGGAGGGCAATTTGGCAATTTCTGTTGAGATTGCAAACACATCAATCCTTTGATGCAGCAATTCTACTTCTGAAAATTTATCCTGCAGCTGGTACCTGCTACAGTCAAAATGACATGTGTTCAAGGTTATATGCCACAGCACTGTCTTTAATGGTAAATGAATGGAAACAACTCATATTGTTTTATCTATCGGGAACTGGTAGATAAATTATAGTTATAATACACCAGGGTTACTCAACATGTGGCCGTGGGCCAAAAGCATCAGTAACACCTGTGAGCTTACAAACGCACATTGTTGGGCCCTACCCCAGATCTACTGGCTCTGAAACTGGAAGTAGGAATCCATATTTAACTATACCTCCAGGTGATGCTGACCCGGCAAAAATTTAAAAAATATTTACGTAAGCAATGGAGCTATTTTAAAACATCAGAGAGAAATGAAATCAAGAACAGGTAAAACTGTAACCAGGGGATTTACGAATCAAAATAGTGGTTACTATGGGAGGGGGTGCTGACTGGAATGGGTAGGAGGAAGCTGGAGTGCTGTATCTTGATCTAGGCTAGAGCTGCATGGGTGTATACATACATAAAAATTCATCAACATGGGCACTTGGCTGCATGCATTATATCTCAAAACAGATTTTTAGAAAGCTGATGATGCTCTCTACATATTGATATGAAATGATATCTAGGATACATTATTTGGTGGGGAAAAAAAGCTAGGTACAGAAGAAGCATATAGTATTCCACCTTTTACGTAAGAAAGGGCAGGAAAGAAAAGTACGCATTTGCATTTGCATAAAGCAACACTGGATGGCCAGTTAAGAAATTCTGGAATGGTACTCAGGACACAGCAGTGACTGCCCACAGGGTGTGGGGGTGATAAAGAAAGGGAGAGCAGGGTGGGAACAAGACTCTCCCTCTGTAGTATGGACTGGACAGGGCGCAAGGAAGCTAGGAAATAAGAAATCATCTTACTTGGTCTAGGTGCAATTGGTACCAAAAACCTGGACCTAGGCTAGACCTGGACAGAAAAGTGTTTTAATACAGATTTGTATTTGAACTGTGTGAATGTATTTTTATTCAAAAAATAGTTTTTTAAGTAAATAAGTCTTCAAATTCTTCCTGCTTTGTACAAATAAAGTGATGTCTTCTTCTCTATCTTGTTGCTCTATTTTGTTTTTTTCCATAGGGACCCAGACGAGGCATGAAAAGACCTGAAGCTCACTTCTGGAGCCACCACTTGTCTGTCATATGATCCAGGATGTCTCAGTTACTCCTTCCGAACAATGAAATAAAACCATCTACCTTTTCTCACAGAGCTGTAAGAACAGATAAGTGACTTATACATTGTAAGGTGCTATGTGAAGAGATGAAAGCATTATGCCTATTTCCAACAGAAAGAATCAGAAGCTAAAGGAATGGAAAAGTCACTTGCTCTGTGCCATCCATGGTACTGAGCACATCTCACAGTGACATTTACTCTTCAGAGTAATCCCAGGTATTATTTCCGTTTACTGAAATGGCAGCTAAGATGCAGAGGTGAGCAGTCACTGTGTCCCCAGGACCTGGAGCTAGGCAGGAGTGGGAAGTCAGGACTCCACTGTGCTGCTGATGACAGAGCCGAACCCATTAGCTCCCTACCAGGCCTCTCTGCCTCCTGACACCCCTTCAAATCACACAGAGGCTGTACTCATTAAACCCTGGAGGTTTGCCCCACTCCCCCAGGTGGCAGGGAAAAAAGAGGAGCTTTAGACAGGTAAAGTGCATGCAGCCTCCAAGGGCAGCATTCTGACCTCCACCCCTCCGCTCTCTCCAAGCTGCTGGCCCACTTCCCCTACGGCCTACCAACCTGGAAGATGTGACCAGTAGTGTTTTAACTACAAGCATCACTGTATCACCATAGTTCTGACACATGAGCATGGACACACACACACAGAGAGGCTGTTATGGGTTGAATTGTGCCTCCATTAAAAAGAATTTGAAATCCAAATTCAAATAGAGTCTTTACAGAGATAAATTAAAATGAGGTCATTAGGGTGGGACCTGTTTCAATATGACTGGTAGTCTTCTAAAAAGGGAGAAATTTAGACAGAGACAGACACAAATAGAGGGTAGATGATGACAAGGGACACAGGGAGAAGATGGTCATTTACAAGCCAAGAGAGTCCTAGAACAGAACCTTCCCTCACAGCCCTCAGAAGGAATTAACCCTGCCACCCTCTTCATTTCAGACTTCTGGCCTCCAGAACTGTGTGGCAATGACATTTCTGTTGTTTAAGCCACTCAGTTTGTGATACTTTGTTACGGCCGTCCTGGGAAATACACATAGATGACAGGGAATTAAAGGTCTGACAGATCTTCAAAGTAACCATTTTAACCCCACACTGCATGCTTTGGAATATATTTTCTCCAGTTTTATAGTAAGGAAGGAAGATAAAGAAAGGATACTTCCATGACATAAAACAATGTAGCAAAGATGAATGAAGGGTTGAAGAGAAGTTGGTAAGATCTTGGGCTTCTTCATTGCTTTTTTTTTTTTTTTTTTTTTTTTTTTTTGGCGCAGGCTGGAGTGCACGATCTCAGCTCACAGCACTCTGCCTCCCAGGCTCAAGAGATTCTTGTGCCTCAGCCTCCCCAGCTACCCAGTAGCTGGAATTACAGCCATGCACCACCGTGCCTGGCTAATTCTATTTTTTTTTTTTTTTGCATTTTTAATAGAGACTGGGTTTTACTATGTTGGCCAGGCTGATCTTGAACTCCTGACTTCAAGTGATCCTTCTGCCTCAGCCTCCCAAAGTGCTGGGATTACAAGCATGAGCTGCTGAGCCCAGCCTGCACTGCTTTCTTGATGCACCATTCCTTTTTATAAGGCTGTAACTCTCCCTATAGCTTTTCAGAAAGAAATATACAAAGATGTCTAGGTGCCAGGCACATACTACAGACTCCACTGTACTTCACATTTCCATGGCTTCTGCATACAACATGCCCTGGGCATGACACACACATTCCGTAGGCTGCCTCAAGTGAAGAATGCTTACAGCTGGGGGAAGGTGCAAACTTTTTAACATTCATTGAGAGCTATAAAAAAATATATAGTCTCTGAAGAATCACATTAAAAAATTTTTTAAATTAGGGTTTTAAAAAAAACTTACATAAAAAAACAATTTCAACAAACCCATTGTTAAACTGACAAAAATTGTTTCACTAAAAACAGCTGATTAGAAAACAATTATCTGGCTGTGTGTGGTTGCTCATGCCTGTAATCCCAGCACTTTGAGAGGTCAAGGTGGTGGATCACTTGAGGTCAGGAGTTCCAGACCAACCTAGCCAACTTGGTGAAACCCCATCTCTACTAAAAATACAAAATTAGCCAGGTGTGGTGGCACATGCCTGTAGTCCTAGCTACTCAGAAGGCTGAGGCAGGAGAATAATCTCTTGAACCCAGGAGGTGGAGACTGGAGTGAGCCAAGATGATGCCTGCATCCTGGGCAACAGAGAGAGATGCCATCTTAAAAAAAAAAAAAGAAAATTTATCCTACCTAGATAGGAGAAGAAATGATTTGATCAGGAGAAATAGAAAAGTGAAGTTCAAATAAAAATGTGGGGTGGGGTTCAGGTATGAAAGGGGGAAAGGTGGGGGTAAGAGAAAGATGATTCACTAGGAGAAGAGACATTTGAGGGCTCAGTGCAGCAGTTCAAAGATGTGGGTCTGCAGGCTCTGGCCACCATTCCCGCCGATCACAGGCTTCACAGGCTGGTTAACAATTAGCCACAGCAACTCAGTGGCTCTGCTTATTTAAACCTCTACAAGCTCCACACGGAATGAGATAAATTATCAGAGCTGTGACAGGGAATTGGATAAAATCAAGTTGCATCTGAAGAAAGCACTTCTAGGTTGCATGGAGGTGTTCAGTGTGTGAAAATTCATTGAGCTGAACACATGATTTGTCTACCTTTCTGCACAATTGTTACACTTAACGAGTTTTAGTTATTGGGGGAAAAAAAAAATCAAGTCCAGGGCTGGCCATAAGTCCTGGGTCAGAGGCTTCCCACCCTTTGTCAGATGGCCAACCAATAAGGCCAGGGACACTGGGGGCCGCGGTTCATATGAATAGGACCTCAGGGTCAGAGATCTTCACAGCTGTTTGGCTCAACAGGGCCAGGAGAGAGCCAAGATTCTGCCTCCCTGGTTGGGACCACCGATGCCCATGCCCCATTTGACAAACCCAGCTTTTCTTAAGCTTTCATGAATCCTGGTGCTATACAGGTGTGAGCACCCCAGCCCCTCCTTGGCTTTTACTGGTGCATCCTTGGGAGCACCAATCAATTATCTGAGCCTCAGTTTCCTTGGCTGTAAAAGGAGCAGGCCAGGCTAGATGAGTCTTAAGTCTTCTCCAGCTGTATAGGCCACAGGTTAGACAGCTTTCATCCATAATCAAGTATGGTTTCCATCTCCAGAGCCACGCCTGCCCACCTGTCTCTTTCCTTTCTTGACCCCCATGAGCTCATCTTACAAACGGAGGCTCAGCTTGATATGTGATGCCAGTCTTTCAAGTATGTGATACAAGCATTAGACAATACTAATTTCTGCCAACCAGCAAAGGGAACAAGAATCATTTTGAGTCCTGGACAAAGGCCTTTGGCTGAATGAGGCTTTAAAACCATCTGTCTGAGGTTGTTTTGACTGCGGTGAGTCTCATCCTAGAAGAGGCTGCAAGAACAATGGCCAAGCTATGGTGTAAGAGGTTCTCAGGCCTTTCATCTCTGGCTGGAAAACGCAACACAGCAGATGGTAGTAATAAAGCCAGTTGGGATCCACAGGGCCCAGGGATGGATCCTTGTCCCCTTTGATCACTGCAAAACAAACGCTTCTCTGGAAGAGCTCCCTCAACCCCAGCTTTGGTGTTCGAGGTGTGTAGCAGCAGGCAGGCTGAACAACGTCAAAGCTACCAGGACTCCTTTCCACATTGCTTTACAAACATGTACCTGACTTCTTAGGAAGCTGTAGCCCCGGCTAAAAACGAACTCCACCAGTGATACTCCCCACCTCCCCCCACCTTTACCAGAATGAAATGTTTATAGAAAAAACAAAATTAGAAAAGGACAGAAAGATGCAAATGAGTTACTGGGTTTAGGGGTTTCCTATCTTACCATTGAGGTTAGAAGTGCAGTACTATTTGAAAGCCTAACGAGAAATTTTCTAGTTAGAAAGCCTGCTTCTCAGGCTTTATGGGGCCCAGAAATTTCCCGAGGTTCTTGTTAAAATACAGGTTTTGATGCAGCAGGTCTGGTGGGGCCTGAGTCTGCGTTTCTCACAAGTTCCCAGGTGGTGCCCATGGTGTTGGTCTATGGAAAATCTGAGTAGCAAGCCCTTAAGAGGACTCCAGGGCTTCCTGTCTACAAGAACCACTGGGGTTGAAGCAGTGATCATCACTCTGGATTTTGCAAATGGGCGATGGAGACCCAGCTGTTAAGTGTTTTGCCCAAAACAATTCAGCAAATTAGTAGCACAATCCAAGACAACCTCATGGCTAAGTGCTTAGCCCGTTTGGGCTCACCTGTTCTAGATCAAAAAGGAAGCCAGCAGGTCTGGAGTCTACCTGTGGGAAGAATCAAACTTGTCTTTTCTGACCTTTGCAGTCTATATCAGGTGTTCTCAAACTTTTACACATGCGGCCAGTTCATTGTCCCTCAGACCGTTGGAGGGCCGCCACATACTGTGCTCCTCTCACTGACCACCAATGAAAGAGGTGCCCCTTCCTGAAGTGCAGCGGGGAGCCAGATAAATGGCCTCAGGGGGCCGCATGTGGCCCGCGGGCCGTAGTTTGGGGACGCCTGGTCTATGTATTTCTAATCACACACTAGATATTTTGTGGTAGTTTAATTAGAAAGACGACTCTGAGTGTGTAACGGTAAGACCAGAAAACTCACATTTTATTCCTTGCCAGAACTGATTGAGCAGGGTAAATTGTTGTAGCCAGTTAAATTTGAATTTCAGATAAATAATTATTAATTTTCTAGTATAATTCTATCCGGTGCATAATTTGGGATATACTTATACTTTTTAAAAGGCATTTATTGTTTATCTGAAAATTTAACTGGCAGTCCTGAATTTTTATTTGCTAATAGAATGGCAAGTAGGAATGAAGAGAACAGAAAGCTGGTAAAGGAGTATTTCCTGCTTCATCATAGCTGACCTTAAAGAAAATCTCAAGGGCGCCAGGGTGGCAGGGGCTCCCCTGGGATGCCTAAGATGTGTCATTGCCACTATCGTGTGCATCTCTCTGAATGAAGCTTAACTGTTTTAACCAGCTGATTTTAATGCAGAAAATCATAAATTTATAGCTGGTGTTATGAGCTAAATTGTGTCTCTCCCACCTCCACCAAAACTCATGTTGCTGTCCTAACTCCTAGCACCTCAGAACGTTACCTTATTTAGAAACAAGATCTCTGCAGATGTAGTTAGTTAAGATGAGGTCACCATGGAGTAGGTTGGGCCTCTAATCCAATATGACTGTGTCCTTATGAAAAAGAGAGATTTGGACACACAGACTGACACGCACACAGAGAGAATGCCATGTGAAAACTGGCATTGCGCTGCCACATGCAAAGGGGGGGAAGCCTCCAGAAGCCAGGAGGGAAACCTGGACCAGATCTTTCCCAGAGCCTTCTGAGGAGGCAGCTCGGGCTTAGGCCTCCAGAAGGCTGGGATGATAAATTTCTATTGTTTCGGCCACTTGGTTTGTCCTACTTTTGTTACACCGGCCCTAGGAAACTAATACTAGGAGCTGGGAAGAAGAGAAGGAAGTATGGAAGAAGAGGGAGTTACGACAAAACAAAACAGTCAAGAAAAAGCATCACTCACACTAATTACTAGCTTTGTTCCTTAGAAAAAACGTCAGCTGAGGAAGACACAGGGATTTGGAAATGATGGACCCCCTCGTATGAAAACAGTCACTGGCTCTACTAAAATTCAGTTTTAAATGTTGAGTTGACCAAGTTACACACTACTTAAGGAAGAAACCTTAGAAGTCAGAATTTACGGCTGGGTGCAGTGGCTCACGCCTATAATCCCAGCACTTCGGAAGGCATAGGTGGGCGGATCACAAGGTAAAGAGATTGAGACCAGCCTGCCCAACACGGTGAAACCCTGTCACTAATAAAAATGCAAAAATTAGCTGGACATGGTAATGTGTGCCTGTAATTCCAGCTACTCAAGAGGCTGAGGCAGGAGAATCGCTTGAACTCAGGAGATGAAGGTTGCAGTGAGCTGAGATCGCGCCACTGCACTCCAGCCTGGTAACAGAGCAAGACTCCATCTCAAAATAAATAAATAAATAAATAAATAAATAAATAAATAAATAAATAAAATTTAAAAAGAAGTCCGAATTTACCGGGGCTCTTAAAAAAAAAAGGTACATGTCTAAGAGTGGAGTATAATCTAAAGAGATTTTGAGGAAGGTTTTAAAAATCACAACCTTAACAGACTTGTTATCATATAAAGTGTTTTTTTCCATGAAAAGTTTGCTTTCTTCCAATTCTTACAAACCAAACTACCGTATTGGGTTAGTGATTAAGGAGCTCAAAACAAAATTAAGCAGGCTATTCTGATTTCACTGTCTCTCTTGATTATTTGCTTGTCATATTTCCAACAGCCCCAAATGGCAAGATTTAAATAAAAGATAGGCTATTTAACAACACTCTATCTTCTCTTTCTAAAGTAACTGAAACCCCCTCCATTTAGCATGTACTTAACTCTTCCTCTACCCAGGCCTGTTCTGGAGGATTTCAGAAGCAGAATTCAATAGTCCCACGCAGGGGAAATGCCAAACTCCTCTGGCTCCAGTTACGCTGGCCTATGTTCAGCTACTAGAACACCCCACTCAAGGTGTCTGCGCCTCACTTGAGGGCTTTTGCACCTGCTGGTCCCTGTGCCCAAAGTGCTTTCTTCTGCCCAGACCTCTCTCTCTCTACTCACAACACAACGCAACCCCACACTCACAAACATCTTCTGTTGCCACCCCTTTGTTTTTCCTGACCACAGAACCTTGTATATTTCCTTCATCACCCTATCACAACTATAATTTAATTCATTGTTTACTTGTGTATTACCTATCTCTCTCTAATAAATGATAATCTTCATGACATCAGAGATCAGATAGGTTCTGTAAATTATTTTATACCCAGGGCCTGGCCCACAATGGGCACACAAATATTTGTCTAGCTTGATTAATTAATTAAGCAAATGGAGGCATGACATGATCCACAGTGGCACTCTACTACCCCCCGCTCCCCCTTACTCAAACAGAGTGGGAAGCCTTTTCTGCCCAGAGGCTCTGAGTTCAGCTCTACAGCATGTTTTCTATGCCTCTCATGCCGTTGGGAGAATGCATGAGGATATCACTTGTCTGCCAATGTCTCTGGGAAGGGTTCAAACTCAAAAAATCATCCCTCTGATCATAATCTGGGTTCACAAATAAGCCCTACTTATAATAAAAGGATGCCCAATCACATGCACAGCAACTTTTGTGGTCTCCAGGACAATTCTTTCTCATGGTTAATTAGTAACACAGCTCTGGGTATGTGAGGTATGATCCAGCGTCCCCTGTAAGTTGACTTCAGGGAGAAATGTAATGAAAACACCAGCATGATGTTTGATAATTGGCTGTCTCTTTAGACATTTATAATTATAAACTTGGCATTCTGATTTCTTTTTAATCCTGTGTATTTTATATTCATAAAACAACTTTAATATTCAGGGTTTATGGGTCACAAGTATTTAAATAACAGAGGGTATTTTGGCAATACACACATAAATCCTTTACATACTACTTAACCCAGAAATTCCGGTAATAGGAAGTTATCCTAAGTAATCATAAATAAATGTAAAATTTAGCCACAAGAATGTTCATTGCAGTACTATTTACAATAAAAACAGGAAACTTAAATATTCATATGGGGCTGACTGGATAATTTGTGATAATCCCTATTAAGAAACATCCCGCAGCTTTTCAGAATGTCTGCTTAAATGGAATGATCATCGATGACACAGAAGAAGGTTCATCATATTACAATAGCAAAAAATTGTGTTATAAATCAATATTCTAAAATGTTTGAACTTTAGTTTTTTCTAGGTGATGGTGTCCTGTGTGACTTTTATCTTCTTATGGTTTTCTGTATAATTTTTCTCTAAGAGTTATATATCACTCAGATAAATGTATTTTGAAAAAGTGTTTGAGAATAAATTTTACCTAATCATAAAATGTCAACTACTACATGTGATTTCACTTATATGAGGTACCTAAGGTAGTCAAATTCAGAGACAGAAAATGGAATGAGGTCGGTTGGGGGCTGTCAGGGGCTGGGGAGAGGGTAGGGAAAGGGGAGTTAGGGTTTGGTGGGCAGAGTTTCAATCTGCAAGATGAAAGAGTTCTGGAGATGGATGGTGGTAATGGTAGCACAACACTGTGAATGTACTTAATGCCACTAAGTTACACGCTTAAAAATGGTTATGATGGTAGATTTTATGTCACATATACAATTTTTTAAAATTAAAAATAAATCAGTAAATCTTGAGTACAGCCAAGTCTCTGTTATTAGGATTTTCAAAAGGCAGGAGTAAAGAAGCCCGGATTTGACTTAGAATACATAGCACTGAGCCACATCATCCATGTGCCCCCCAGCACTGGAGTGTGCCCTGGGATGAGCGGGCATCTGCTTGCTTCCTGACCACTGGTGCTGGCCACGTTTCCTGGCCCACTGAGGGCAGAGATGCTCTTGAGTCTCTTTCATGGCATGGAGTTTTCTTCTTCTCTTGGCAATGTCCCTCAGTTTCACTCTCAGATGAAGAAACTGACTTGATTGCCCCAGAAGCACGGCTTCCTCCCAAGCCTGGCCACAGTGACTGCAGTGGGTGGTGGGTCCAGGAAAGACTCAGACTATATCTTCCATGAGCCATAGGTTCAGAAATTTGCCCCCAAAGTCCTTCAGCTAGTAGTTGGCAGAACCAGACAAGGAAAAGAATCTCACCTTAAAAGTCAAGACAAGCCACCTCTCTACTACAAAGAGGAAAGGGCTGGGCACAGTGGCACATGCCTGTAATCCCAGCACTTTTGGAGGCCGAGGCAGACAGATTACCTGAAGTGAGGAGTTCAAGACCAGCCCGACTAACATGGTAAAACCCTATCTCTACTAAATACAAAAAATTAGCCAGGAGTGGTGGCATATGCCTGTAGTCCCAACTACTCAGGAGGCTGACGCAGGAGAATTGCCTGAGCCCAGGAAGCAGAGGTTGCGGTGAGCCAAGATCACCATTGCACTCCAGCCTGGGCAACAAGAGCAAAACTCCGTCTCAAAAAAAGAAAAAAAAAAAAAAAAAAGAATAAAGAGGAAAGAACTAGGTTCAGCAAATAAAAGTCCTTTCTTTTTTCATCAAGAGGCCACCCAGGACTTTGCCACTGAGAAAGGAGTGATGCTTGGGTGGTGGTGGCGGGATCTGAGAACCCCAAAGTTGCAGACCTGTACCTGAGGGCTGAACATGGCCTTCAGATGTTTTGTTTTGGCTTATACAATATTGAACTGTGTGGTGTCTGCAGAATTTCTAAATTACTTGGCAACATTTAAAAATCAGAGTATTTCTACCTAAAAAGAGATTTCTTTGGATTTTCTCAAGGGAAGGGGTGGGAAAGGAAGCTCTTAGACACACAGGGTTTATACTCCTATGTGACAACAACTGGCTGGAAGTGAGCTGCCATCTTCAGATGGACCCTCTCTCCTGTCCAGTTCAGCAATTTACCTGCCTGGCCCTGCTGCTCCTTGAGCTATAGCCCCTCAACTGTACTGGGAACTGGACAGTAGCCCCTCAACTGTGGTACCTGGCATGATGCTGGCTGGGCTCCCTGTAAGCACTTGAAAATACTAAGCCACTATGGGGGAAGCATGTGATGCGGCAGCTCTGGTCAGTGGGCCATAACAACAGTCCTGCGACAAGACTCGTGGCTGGGTCTGAGGTTTAGTCCTTACCCCAACCCAGTCAGAGTGCAGCACTCTGTCCCCGCCAACCATGCTTCCATGCACTATCAAAATGCAACATCCTGCACATTCTCCTCACTGAAAATGTTAAAAGGAAGCCATGCTCTGGAGAACAGATCAATGGTCATGATGCCTCACGTCCTGTCTCTAACAGAAGTCAACACTAGATGCTTTGGAGATAGGAGTAGGAGAAGCATGAAGAACTGCATGGTGCAGTAGGTCCTCTTCTGATGAATAAGAGAGAGCAGAAGAGAGGGAAGTACTTCCCCACTGCAATCTCAGTGGTGGAGGCTGCTGGAGGCTGGTTTAAATATCTAAAAAGATTGTATCTGTATGGGGGAAAGGAAGCTTTCCAGGTCCTTCAGGGTTAATAAGGCCAGGGGAAGATGGAAACCAGAGATTCTTACCTGCTGTAGGCATGCTAATGTTATACTGAGGTAAAATAAATAGAAAGGCAGTCTTGGCTGTGACCTGTAAAACAAACAAACAAAAAAAGAGTTCCAGTTTAGCTTTTGGCCACATCAAAAGAAACAGGTGGAAGCTGCTAACTGCCCCTTTTACATCTTAGGGCCACAAACCTCTTGGATGAAGAGTTCTGCCTAATGCAGAGTTAGCACTGGTTTTTGTTCTATTTTTCTTTAATGACATACCTCTCAATACCTGTACCCCGGGCCCCAGATGGTATCTGGACTGGTACTCACTGCAGATGAGATGAAACAAGCTGTGCATGGCAGGATGGGAGCTCACAAGTGAATAGTACAAATCTGTCAGCCATTCATTTGTTCATTCATTCATTCATTCATTCAGGTACTTGTCAATTTAGTTCTGTGCAGTCAACAGTGTGAAAGACAGAAACTAATAAATAAGGTGACAACCTTCAAGAAGGTTAGGGCCTAGCTGAGGTTTCCCCAGCACTCTGGCTGCCTATGCATTGGAGACCAGCTCTGAAAATCCACACCTGAGCTTCAGAAACAGAGAATTCCAGCTGCTAATTTCATATCTACCTTAGAGGCATGGGGCCAGATGTAACATCTCACACTGCTGGTTTGTTTATTTCAAAAGCTGACTTTAAAATCTTAGTTGTGCTGTGAAAAAAAACTGTGGTTGTCACCTAGTTATGCATGGCCAAATCAGTACCATGACAGTTTAGCCAGCAGGGGAGAGATCACAAAACCTGGGGGTTTGAAGCTCAGACTCAAGAATCGACTCTCTGGGTTCAAATGCCAGCTCTGCCATTTTCTTGCTGTGTAACTACCAGCAAGTAATCTTATGCCACGAGCCTCAGTCTGCTTGTCCTTAAAATCAGGAGTGTTTGTAATACCTCAGCTGGTCTGGGTACTATAGACTGGCGTGGCTCTGTGGTCCAGCTGTAAGTGTTGTTCAAAGCTCCCCAGAGGTTTCAGATGTACAACTAGGCCTGAGAACCACCAACCACACTGTTCTGAAACCTGCATCGAGGCCAGGTGAGAAGGAAACCCAGGACCAGGCCTTTCCCAAGGGCCCTCTGGAGACACGTGTCAATAAAGGGATGCTGGTTCTTGTCTAACAGAGGTTTGAAGGGTGCACATGTGAGGGACAGGGTGGGGACAAACACACTGGGCAGTAGCAAAGGAGCATGGAAAGAAGGGAATGATGCGTCACAGACGCCCTGTGTTGCCCAGACATGCCAGCAAGGGGTTACTATCCTCAGCTGCCTCTAGAGACAACCCTCTCCTTTAAAGAGCAAATTTCTCCCCTCTCCCGGTCATCAAGACACATCCCACTCAGTGGGTGTCATTTACTCTGTACACAGAGACGCAGGACGAGCCTTCTTGTGTCTCTGTGCTGCTGCCTTAGACATGTCCTATCAAGCTTGCAGGGAAAAAACCCAAATGAGATTAGCTAAGGAAAGGAGTGACGGAAAACACCAAGCCCTGTCCAAATATACAGGTCTTCTTCATCCTACCCTAAAACCTTATTACTTTTGGTCAAGGCCTTTTTCAGTGTTCTCGACCTACCTTCCAGTCCAACTGCCTGTATTTTCTTTAAAACAGATGTGCTGGGTTTCAGCCAATACATCCTACTCACTCCTTCCTTTGGGGAGCTTTAGCCCCTCTCATTTTGTGTCTTACCTTTCCTATACCCACCAGTACACACACACAGTTCTGATTAGAATCTCACTGTCCTTCATGACCCACCCAGCTGTGACTTCTGTGAAGCCATCTCCAGCTGTTCACGGGGCATGATCTCTGCTTGCTGGACGCACTCTGTGTCACACTCTGCTGTTTTTATCATTTCCATACCCTTGTTCATAGTTCTCATCAGGCTCTCACCTCCTTGAAGGCAGGAACTGTGCTGTCCCATTTATCCTCACAGGTCCTCTCATGTAACAAGCCCAGATGCACAGAGCAAGTGCTCAGTAACGGCTCATTGTTTAAGATGAAAAATCAAAAGTCAAGTCAGCTTCATTCAGCTGTCCTTATCCCCACACTGTCGTGGGAGCTGCCCCCAGTGTCATCATCCAGGTTGATCTCTGTCACCAATGGCCTTCTCTGTGAGACCTGTCCAGGCACTAAGCCACCCGAATCCAGCTCCGCCACAGAGCCCCTCCTTACTGCACCAGCCATGGTGGCTCTCCCTCACTGAACTCCGTTCATATGGGTCATTCCTGGCCCAACCACCTAGTACTCCATATTGTCTTGACATGACTCCTCTGATGACAAACCTCATCTTCTCAGCCTAAAATCCCTGTGAAGGAAGATCAGAAGAGCTGGAAAAAATGAGAGAAAGGAGAAGCCAGGAGAAAGGCAAGTAGACATTAACCAAACACTCTACCCTGCCTAGGCACAAATCTCCCACTTGATTTCATTCAGGAAATGCACATGTCTTTTAGACCACGGGGTGGATTGGACCTCTGTGGGGCTTGGGCTGTCTGCCATCCATTCTCCTCTCTTAATGGCACCAGTGTTTCCTGAGGGAAACCTCTTCCTAGCTGTGTGTGGGCATAGGGTGTGTGCGGGGTCATTACTGGGGGTGGGAGGATGGAGGGGATAGACCCTCTCCTCAGGGCAGGAGCCCGGCCATTCCAAGAACCCCTGAGCTCTGGATCTTGGGCTGGTCTCAGGCAGTGCTGCTGGCCCCCAGAGAGCCTCCTTCAGTTGGCCAGGGTCCATTTCTTTTTTTTTTTTTTTTGTATTTTTTTTTTTTTTTTTTTTTTTTTAGTAGAGACGGGGTTTCACCATGTTGACCAGGATGGTCTCGATCTCTTGACCTCGTGATCCACCCACCTCGGCCTCCGAAAGTGCTGGGATTACAGGCTTGAGCCACTGCGCCCGGCCGGCCAGGGTCCATTTCTAAGACACGTTATCATTCAATGTGAAGAGTACTGGTGTTCAACCCCAGGTGCACATTAGACTTTCTGGGGGAGCTTTTAAAATCTCTCTGCCTGTGCCACACCCCAGCCAATTAAACCAGACTCTCTGGGGCATGGGCATTTTGTCAAACTCCCCAGAGCATTCCAATGCACTGCCAAGTCTGAGAACTTCTGCATTTTTTTAAGAGGAAGATAGATATTTGGTATGTGGGTTCTACATATATTCTTGCCTTCGCCCAACATGTACAGTCAACTGTCATCATTCACACAAGTTATGTTCTCTTAAGTCACTGAAAACACTGAATTAGTGAACACTGAAACATTGCTCCTGGGAGAAATACAGGGTTAGGTTCATACAAGCCTCTGGTCCCATTTTTGTCAACAGATCAATTCACAACTTTGTTTTACGTGTGTTTCTGTTTGAAGACACCTTATTTAACATATACTGTTGATTCATTAACATTGAATTCATGGCCAACAGTGCTGTAAGGCATGCCTGAATAAAACTTTTCTAACCACATATGCTATCTCCATGAGGCACATCGCAGCCATCCTACGCTGAGGACGCTAGACAGCACTTCTGCACGACAGTCGGGGGCCATTTTTAAACAGTGAAATCACCAAGAAGCAGCGCAAAAATGCAAAACATGTGGCACTAAAGAGACTACGAAAAGGACATCTGTCTGCAAGGATGAGAGCCGGAACGGGACTGCAGAGTGTCGCCTTGTTTGGCCTCCACTGGGAATGTGAGGGTTGGGCAACTCGAAAGTGTCTGCAGCTCTGCACACGTCTGTGAATGACCACGGAAGCTCAGCATTGATTTGGGGGATACAAATAAATCTTAGCAAGTAACCGAATTTGCGAAAACAGAATCCACCAATAATAAGGATCAAACTCATCAGGGCAAACCTGAATGTCAGCGCCATGAGGGCCAAGATTTTTTTTTTTCTTTTTTTAACAGCTATATTCAGGTATAATTTATACAACAACAAAAAAAAATGCACCCATTTTAAGTGTACAGCTCTAAAGCATTTATCTTTATTTTTAAACTGTCTCTTCCTTGGGGAAACACAAGCTGTAGGAGCATGGGGATCTGACCTGCCTCGATGATCTGACTTGCCTTGTTTGAGGCGCGCACCCACAGATGGCTTCAAACTCCCCAGAACACAGCAGAACTCAGCAAACGCCAAAATGAACACAGCGACTGAGCAGGAGTGAGCCAGTGCTGTGCTCAGCTATCTGACCCTTATCCTATCATCTGTCCACGATTATTCTTCTATGTATGTCCTCTCTCTTCCTCGATCTGTCCCAGAGCTGGGTGAATAGTATATTTCTCATAAATTCCTATTTGACAAACTCATACTGTAAGCAGCTGTAATATTTAGTGACTGCAGATGAATGCTTAACATGTTTTTTTAACATAATTCTGAGAAAACAGGATCTAGGACCCTAATCATGACAAAAATACTAGATCCCAGTGTTTTTCCATCCTTGGCTCCCTGGTAGTGGCAGCAGAAACCATTCTAAAAAGTGCATCTTTCTCTATAAACAGCCATGCTTGCTCCCACATTACCATATCTCAGCAAGATGGTGTCAGTTTCCCTGGTTTACAGATGAAAAGCTGAATTTGAGGCACAGAGAGATAAAGTAGCCTCCTGAGACCTCACAACTATACAAGCAGAAAGGGCCACATTCAACTTGATTTTTTAAAAACTTGTCCCAAAAACAAACTTAGGAGAGATAAAATACTGCACATAGAAAGAATGGTAATGTAAAACGGAAGCAGGAAAGAACACAAAAAATACACATTTTAGGCAAAGAAAAGAAGGAATGAGGCTGATCAACACAAACGCATTCCAGAAAGTCCTACTCTTTGGCTAAAGGTGGCCAGAAATTTGGCTCCAAGCTTTTCCGCAGCCACCTGAAGGAGGAAGGAATGATCAGCTCCTAGACTGACCACACTCACCCATTAAAAAAGCAAAAATCACTCGTCAAGAGCAGTCCTACTTCTTCAGCCTTCTGTGCCTTAAAAGGTCCTTTAGCACCCCAAATCTTCACACCATGACCCTCTCCCGACCTCAGACCGGGGATGAAACCACTAACAAGTCCCTCTCTGTAAGCACCAGCTGAGTTCCTGTAGCACACAGGGCTGAGAACCAGGAGCCTATTAAAAATGTCATTCCAATTATTTCTCATCCCTCTAAGGCTGTTTATAGGAAACATTATTGAGTTTAATAGCATTTTAAATGCTAAGCTCAGTGGGTAAAAGGTTAAAAGTGACAACACGCTAATACACTAAAGTACAAGGAGAACACTAGATTATGTAGGAAGGGTCACATCACACACACATATACAGAGAGAAAGAAAG
Source organism: Saimiri boliviensis (assembly GCF_048565385.1). Classification (NCBI taxonomy): domain Eukaryota; kingdom Metazoa; phylum Chordata; class Mammalia; order Primates; family Cebidae; genus Saimiri; species Saimiri boliviensis. Next base: position 97,129,834 of record NC_133452.1, read on the forward strand.
AGTAAGGAAGAGAGAAAGTTGCATTAAATTTTTAACTAAAACAGGGCATCAAACACAAAGGCAAAGGCCTTGAGCATGCTTGTGTAGCCATAACAAACCAAAACTGTTTCACATGCCATGCTGTATTAGGGCCACATGAACGTGAGCTCTTGGCTGCAACTAGACCAAAGATGCTGGTGAAATAGCTGCTTCCAGCTAAGCATAGTGGGTGTAGATTCCAGTCCCAGGTCTGCTGAGGGCCAGCTGAGTGACCTTGGGCAAGGTATTTTGCCTCTCTGGACCCCAGTTTACTCATCCACTAACAACCACAACAGTTAATGTTACCAAGGGCTTACTCGGTGCCACATATGAGACCAAGGGCTTCACATAAATCTATCTCATGTCATTCTCACAATCACCCTACAAGGTAGGTACTAATCATGTCCCCATTTCACAGATAAGCATGGAAAGGATAGAGCTGAAGGAGGAGCTCAGAACGAATGTCCCTAAGGGCCCTCCTCACCCTCAGCTCCAAAAGGCGTACTCTATCTGTTTCTACTTACTTTTGAAAGCCCGAAATGCAACTTTACACTGACAGACTTTCCAAAAGGTCTTTCTAGAAGTTTAAAATACATTGTTCCTTCTTCACTTTGTAAAGACAAGGTCTGGGTATCATCTATGTCTGACAGAGTGAGAGAATGAGGACTCTGGGGTTGATCCACCGCCTGCCAGCCATGGGCACTGGGTACACCTCGGCTTCCAGATGCCTAGATAGGTTCTCCTTTCACTGCAAGTTGCTAGTTGGTCACCAAAGATAAAAGAAAAGAACTGTGATGAAAGCAGTTTCATGGCTTCTCTTTTAAGTATTAAACCCTTTGGTTCAGTTTATTCTGTTTTGTTCTTGGCAGACACATCCATGCATTGGCACTTGGAAGGGGCTGTGTGGGCAGACCAGCCCCTGGGGGCAGACAGGGTACAGAAGGCCTTATTTTCACAGGAGCAGCTCTACTGTTAACGGCTTCTGTCCCACGGACACCGCCCCTCCCGCCTAATGGACAAAACACAGAGACACATGTGTTCCATGACGGACAGTGAGGACGCTCGTTTTTACTTCCTTAGAAGCACAGGATAAAGCCAAGTGACAGATCGTGCTGAGGCTAGGAAATTAGGCACCTAAAACTTCCCTTCTTCTCCCAGCTCAGCCTGTTTTTGGAAGCAAAAGGGTCTTCACTAAGGCTTTCCCCAGATTGATTTTGCATCTTTCTGCAGAGGAAGTTAGGAAAATTTCAGGCAGACAAGAAAACCTTGGAAAGTTATGCCCAATTAGTGGGGAAGAGATTCTTGGGTTTTATTTTTTTTTTAATAGAAGAGTCTTTTAGCATTTTTTCCTGGAGTGTTTACGTCCCAAGCCCACTGATCACCTGCATGTGCAGGTATGTGGCCAGGGTGCGACGGACATGGGTTTGCAGCCCCTCCACTGCTCAGTAAAAGGCAGATACAGCTGAAACAAAGAAGCCTTTCACTTGTGCCTTTTGAAAATCTCCGTTTTGAAGGGCCAGAGGCTGGCTGCGAGGGCTGAGCGCCTGAATCGCAGGGGGCAGAGTTCTGACAGTACCTTTCTGTATGGCTTTTAGCAATGCCTAGAGATTCTGGTTTTCACCTGAAAAACTGCCTTGAAACAAAAATCAGGCAAAGCTAAACAAATACACACACAACAGATTCTCTACAAGCCTGTGATCTCAACGCTGAATAGACTCACTATTAACAGTTTTGATAGCAGTTTTAAATTAAAAGTGACATGGTGTATTTATGAAAAAAACTCGTAATCTGAATAGCCACGATAAAATTATATTACTTGGTTTGTTATAAATTATAGATTTAAAAGTCTTAACTTTACATTGGAATACAGAGGAATTTGGAAAGAGTCACAATAAAGGATTTTAAAAATCTTTGAAGTTGGGCTTTTAAAAAAGAGATATAAAGCTTGGACTTGCCATAATATACATCCCCAATTTGGGAAGTTAATCAGGTACTGAAAAACAAAAGGGGGCCTAGGGAAAGTCTTCCCCACTGTCTTTATATACACAAGTTAATTATAACTTTAAGGAGACTGCATGTTTCTGCAATTTATGCTCATATAGCTTGAACTTGGCCTATTATGTGCCCTATAAATAGCCATATATAAAACATATGAATTTGCCTGAAATAAATGTATTACTTCTCTGAGAGCCTTAATATATATATTCTCATCCTCCCCTAAATAGAAGCACTGGATAGATATTTCTAATACTTACCACTTGATCATGTACTTCACTCTCACTCACACCCACTTGCCCCCACCAAATAGCTTTTCCCCTTATCTGGAGAGCATAGCATACTCATAAACCATTCCTTATGGAAGCTAAAAACTAAGTAAGAATTTTTAAATGCTCAGGCAAAATAATTTTTCAAAATAGCAACAATCTTAATATTTACTTCTCCTGCATCACAGGGCAGAGTTCATACTACTGGTTGTGTTTGGATATTAGTAATACACACATCAGTCAGAAGAAAATATTTTTACTTTTGGCCAAAAGCCACCTGTTCTGATGCAGTATCATTGATACATTAAAATTCATAACATAAAAAAGAAAAGATTATGGAGTGCAGAATTTCAGCTTGCGAGTGATTTTTGGAGCGTTGAGATTAGGTAATATTTTAGACTTCACTGCAGAAAAGGAACCCCTCACCGATACAGCACAGTGTCATTTCAGCGGTAGATTTAAAGATGTTTTTGCTCCATAAGAGAGGAATCAAAAAGAGAGGAGAGTCATTCTAATCAGTATAGATGTGTCTGCGACATCCAGTCTGTCACTAATCCTCAGCAAGTAACAAGAGTGGGTGCCAGAGAGACTCATCTCCAAGGAACTTCTGGCATTTCCTGGCGTTCAGGGAAATAAAAGGATTATTCAAGGTCTCCACAGACCCAGGGTAGCTGGACCAGGCAGGACTCAGGTATATCTGCCTTCATTTGCTTGTCTGCTTAGGGAAAGCAAGAGTTGGCAGACAGTGATCTGCTGCGACATTTAAATTATTCTTCACCATCTGGAAAGTTTCCTGCTCAAAACATGAGCATGTTGACCCCCACATTTTGACTGAAGAGCTAGGCACGTGGATTAAAGCCTGCTAAGAAAATGAACCATGAGTTCACACAGTGATGGAGCAGGGTAAAGCCATCTCCAGGGGCCATAAACCAGGCTCGTCAGCAGGGCTGCCGGCCAATTCTCACAGGAAGCCTTCAAATTCCTCTGGGTATTTGTGCAGGGGCACATAAAGACAGGCCTTGACCCTGGGTGTCAACCTCCGCCTATCATTAAACTAAGTGAACTGAGGCCGGAAGGTGAAAATACAAGTTTTTTTAAATGTTAGATGTGTGATCTCTGCTGTCGTAGTTTCCATACTACCCCTACTCCATTGAGGAGTGTGTCAGTAAGAGTTTCAATGAGGGGTTCCATGGAGTTGCATGGTACCATTCCAGTAGCTTTAGAAGTCAAGGTCAGCCTGGGGAGCTCTGCCGTGTGTCTCTCGGTTCTGAATCACGTTGGTTTCCCACCACTCTCTGTTACAACAGTGCATCCCCCTCCCGTGGGAAATGCATCATAACACACCCTGGCGTTTGAGTCCATTCTGCTTGAGTCTACAGAGACCGGCCAATGACCATCTACATGAGGGAACCTGATAAGCAGAACTTCATGATGATGCTCTGATTCCAGCATCTTAAACCAAGGCCAAGAACATTAATGAAAAACATCCAGCACTCAAACATCTCTGTTTGTCAGCAAATACTAGTCACAAGGGGATATTCAGAATTATCTTCAAAGTGGAAAAGGAAAATAACAACGTAAAAGGCAAGAGTTCCCAGGAAAATGTGCTACAGATGAACAGGAAATGCAAACTAACACCAAAGGCACGGCCTCAGGTAAACACTCCCCACACTTTGCCACAAACCAGTCCCTGCATACCCCTAAACCAAATAAACAAAGCCTGGGCAAATGTCAATATTTAGATTAAATGCCATATCCCAAGGTTTTTCTCTCTCTCACGTAAGCAGTTATATACATGTGAAATCTCATTAAACTAACTTGAGAGTGGGTTTTCACTAAATTCTAAAAAGACTTCACTAAATTCTAAGCAGACTTCACAGTCCTGCTAAGCTAGTCTCTATTTCAAACTATCAGCATCCCAGGAATCTGATAGTGACTTCACACAGGGCAAAGGTGGCCCAAGAAGAAAACCAAAAATCAGAGGGAGAGGCTGGACCCCCATCTGAACTCACAGCCGGGTCTCAGAGGTTGACAGGTGGCATCAGACCCCCTTGGCCATGGCTTAATGTGCAAAGCCCCACTTGGTGCTGAATCCAGGCCTTGGAGCAAGGTCCAGGACGCCAGGTGTCCCCTACCCAGGCCCAGTCAGCAAGTCTTTTTCAGGGGGCTACAAGAAGGAACAGGAACTGCTTGAGACATGAATGACCTTAAGCTTTTGCCAACAAGCACAGATAATCTCTCTGCAAAAAAATGACAGAGTAAAGAGCATAAGGGGTGGACACAGACACACATAAGAAAGAAAGAAGAGAGAAGTTCTCCTGCCAAGGCCTTGCAAGAGCAGGGGAGGAATGGGGAGCATGGTTCTCTTCCTTCACTGTCCAATCACTGCTATGACCCCACCCACCGCCCCACTGTACACACACACCCTGAGCAGGAACCAAGGCCATGGCCATACCAAGGGCAGCTGGAAGAACCACCCCCAGGTGCTGTTTTTGCCATCTCCTACTGACCAAGCCCTGGGAGAGACAACAGATCCATCTTAAAATTCCACAGGCCCTGTTTCATAGTTCTCCGTGGCTCCCTATTACTCAGGAGATAATCAGGACCCATGGTGACATTCCAAGACTTCTACAGGTGGCCCCACCTTGCCGCTTTTCATGTTTTGCCCCCTCAACTCCCAGACTCAGGAACTTTGTTCCAAACCCATACCCCGTACCACTATTCCAGGTAGGAGTGGCACCACCACTCAAATGTGCAGCCAGTCAATAAATCAGTATGCAAACAAGTCATTTACAACACAACTGAATCATCATTCTCACAGGTGGTACAGGCAGTTCAGGAAGGCAGAGGAGACACTCGTGACTGCGAGAACTAAGGCTGCCCCACTCCAGGGAAAACTTCACCAGCAACATTCTGCCTGATCTGCACTCTGAAGGGCTGAAGAGGCAAACAGGAAGCAGGAAGGGTGCTGCAGGCTAAGGGAACAGCATGCACTAAAGCAGAGAGAAGGGAGATACATGACTCCCAGGGAAAATGAGGGGCCTGTGTATAGCTGGTAATGAGGCTGGAAGGTTGGAGGAGGCAGGTCCCGTGAAGGACCCTTTATGGCAGGTATCAAAACTGAACTTCATCCTATATGTGAGAAGAAGCCACTGATGGTTTTTAAGCAGGGGACAACCCCATTCAATTTCCTTAGCAGAAATCTCATTCCGCTCACAGTGTAAAGAAAGGGACTGGAGATGGGAGGTGAGCTAGGCAGCACAGTGACTTAGGTTACCGCAAGACGAGATCATTCAGGCCTGGATTTAGGGAATGGCAACAGACCTGGCACAGTGCAAGGCAATTAGCAAAAGACTCGATGGAACAATTAATTAAGGTGAGGGAATGGCCAAGAGCCATACTCAGGTCTTGTTCAGGAAACAGACACACAGATGTCCAATTTAAATAAAATCTGCTAGGGGTGATGACAGATATTCACAGGGTGTTGTAGATGGCTGATGGTGTGAGAGAGGAGAAGGGCACTGAGAAGGCACTGTCAGAGGGGCCAGAGGAAAACCAGAAGGGGCCCAGCAACCCACAGAAGAGAACATTGCAAGGAGTCAGCTAAGTCAGCTATACACCTGCAGATGCCCCAGGGAGGAGCAGTCAACCCAGGACTGAAATGTGAGCAGCACATGAGCTGAGGTTTTTGTTTTTGTTTTTGATGGGTCCCAAGTGCCTACCACAGCACTTGGTACATAGTGGGGATTTAATCAGTATTGGTGGAATGAATGTATGACGTGTCCATCAGATTTACAAACCAGAGGTCACTGGTAAATGCTGCCAAAGCTGGAGGAAAGTGTGGGCAGAACTGGTGTGTGTGGGTGAGCATGGAGCGGGAGTGTGGAGACAGAAGTGTGAACTGCTCAGTCTAGCAGCTCAACTCTGAAGGAAAGCAAAGAGATCAGGTGCTAGAGAGGAGTGGACAGTCAGGGAGGCACGGGAGAAGCTTGGACCATGTGTGGTAAAGAGAAAGACCATGGAGAGAAATGTGGTTGGACATCCATAAAAGCAAGGGGGTCTGGAGAGAATTATCTCCTCAGAATTACACCTATCCAAGCGGTATTAATTCAGGAACTGAGATCCAGAACTGCAGAGAGGGATGCCCAAGAGGGAGCACTGGGCCTGGGCAGCTTTTGCTAAGACCATGACCTTTCTCAGTTCCCCAAAACTGCTTGTGCAGTTTGGACACTTTGTCTTGATACACGCACTAGCTATGGAGAAGATGTTCAATAAACACCCCTTGAATTAATGTACTTCAGAGGAGGTAGAGGGGAGAGAGGCAAAAAGAAAATTAACAACCCCCCTCTACTATATTCACAAGGGGGCTGGGAAATTTTCTGCTATTTAATCAATTCTTTTGAACCAATGCTACACTGCCACTCACAGCAGCTATGACTTTACTTTCATTCATTTCTCTAGAGGGAGTGGCAGGGTCACCTGGATGGAGTTACAAGGGATGACTATTCTGCAGGTTCCCAGGGGGAGAACTGTCGGGGTGCCAAAGGGGTGGAGGGCCCCAGGAGGCCTCTAGTCTCCTCTCAGCCTGTCAGCCTTTACTGCGGCTGGACTGTTCGAGTTCAGAATCAGAACCCGCAGACATGCAGATAAGCACTTGGCCATGGGCCAGGATCCATGTTCACGTTCTACAGCCACCGCGACTGCTGCCACAGCCATGGGGCAGTTCCGGATCTGACAATGGCCACACCAGGTTTTCTAAACAGATATGTCAGGGAAAGCATTAGAAGTATGGTGTGTTTGTGTGCTCATGTTCATGTGCACAAAGCTGGCTGGTAAGACACTTTCACACCCTAGTAACATGTCTTTGTTTAGCACTGTCCCTACAAAAACAAGATTTAAAAATTTTTTAAAATCAATTATTCAATCACAAAATATGGAACACAGGCTCTGGGCAAGGCACAATGCTACTGGAGATGAAAAAAAATTACAAGGCCCACTTCCTTCCCTCAAAGGCTCAGGACCAGAACACAGAGCCAGGCTATAACATCTAGTCCAACTTCTTTATCACAAAGATGGTATAACCAACTACTCTTCTTTGAACATTTACTGCAAGCCAGGCAAGGTAAAGGCACTTTACACAGTTACCTCAAACAATCCTCAGCAACCCAGCAAGGAGTGACAATGACATCTCTAACGTGTGAGATCTTATGAAATGCCACGCATTGTGCTAAATGCCAAACAGGATTACCTCATCTAACCTCCAACACTATAAGGAACTGGTACATTACTACTATTCACTGAACTTCTACCATCTGCCAGGAACTGCTCTGAACACTTATAGAAATGATCTCATTTCAGGCTCCCAGAGGCCCTAATGTGCAGAAAAAGTGGGGCCCAAAAAGCTGAAGGAACACGTCCCAAGGCCCACAGTTAATAAGCCCCAGAAGCTGGACTAGAACCCAAGATCCATCTGACTTTGACATCTGGACTGTTTACCACCATGCTACCTGAACAATGTGCCTAAGATCTAATGATCAAAATAAGACCTTGATGCATAAAGAGTTCACTCTAAGACAAGAGATGTCATAGATCAGGACAGTGTTAGGCAAAGGGCAAGTGAAAGCTCCTTTGCTTTCTCCAAGGCAGAGACCATGTCTTTATTTATCTCCATATCCCCAGTGATCTTGGCACAAAGGAGAGAACCAAAAAACACCTGTTATGTCCTGGGTTTAGAGATTTCTGGACCTCCTCTGAGAAGATTTCTGGGAGGGGGTGAGCTGACCCAGAAAGATGAACACAAAGTGGATAAATGGGGGGCAGGTGAGGGTTAGAACAGAATCATCATGGCACTGGGAAAGTACTGGAGAAGGCCTGGAGATACAATGGTTTAGCTTAGGATAGTCACGGCGGCTTTACGGGGGCTGCCCACTGTGTGGCCCAACTTAAGATCTCAGTTCATTTGTTTGAAATGAACTAGTCTAAAATGGAAAAAAGGGTATCTGGCTCTCAGATACCTTAAGCTTTCCTTTCCTTTCTTCCCTCTTTCATTCCATCCCTCCCTCCCTTCCTCTCTTCCCTCCTTCCAAAAGCTGCCCAAAGTCAACTGTCTCTTGAATTCATCATTAATTCCAGCATGGTGTGCATTTCAAAGCTTTGCTTCCCACAATGATTCAAGCCCAGATAAAGAAATGATTGTCTCCCTCAAAATATAAAGGAGGCAACATTGTAACATAAAATTTGAAACTCTTTTCAGCCACAATACTCTACAAAACCATCTCATATTTCATAATTAACCAATTAAATTTTATCAATTACCTAATAGATACATGAGTCCAACCTCCTGCATGTGACACTTGTCAAGAAAGCCATTTCCTGTTGGATACAGATATTCAAAGACTAATGGTAGTTAGACACACTGATTAGAATCCCATTTATGCTGCACCAGAAACTCCTCTTGGTCCCTGAGGGCTAGTGTGCAAAGCAATGGAGCAAGAGAAGGAAATGGGTTTAAGTGGTGCTTGACTATTACCTGAACCAGATAAAAGATGGAAGTGGAAGCATTTAACGTGCCACCACTTTAAGAAGCAAGGGTGATTCTAAGTCTCACCAGAAATCAGGGCAAAAGTAGCTTAAAGTTAAATGTGTTGCACTATTTGTCTTATTATAATCAGAAAACGTCTGTTCAAAAGTCCTAGTCTCAGAGATGGTGGTATTTCAGGGACATCAGTTTAGCTTTGCCACCCTTTCTGATTTGATTGCCTATCGTCATGCATGAGGTAGGATTCAAACAGAAGGCAGAATAGCAACTGTAATATCTACTGGGCTGTGCAATGCTCCATCCTACCCCGAGTCCCAGAACAGACAGCTTCACTTTTATGGAGTACTTCAGTGGGCTTCCGGTGGAATCTGCAGGACAGCAGAGAGCATGAGGGGGGTATTCATTACCTGGCTCCCTTCCCGCTGGACAGTTCTGGCTGTGACTGCAACCCTCTACCAAAGCTCCAGCCCTTCCCCTTCAACCACATCTCTCCATGATATTCCCTCTCTGTCCCGCTTCTCTCTTAGTTCTAGATCCATGCTATCCTTGGCCCTTTCAAGCTTAGGGATATCTCCCCACATTCACAAGCCTTGGAATGCTTTACAGTTCCTTATCTGATTCCCCTGAGCCAGTCCACACCCTTGTTAACAGTGCCTACGTAACCGTTCCTTGATTAACCCACCTGTTTCCTGTTGGGACCCTGACTGATGTAGAGATGGTCCTCAAATAAGAGACTTAATGCTAACACCACATGATAATAATTAACTCATCAACATAACCAACAAAGGAACACTTTTTTATTTTTATTTTTTGAGATGGGATTTCACTCCCATCGTCCAGGCTGGAGTGCAGTGGCAAGATCTCAGCTCACTGCAGCTTCTGCCTCCCGGGCTCAAGTGATTCTCCTGCTTCAGCCTCCCGAGTATCTAGGATTACAGATGTGCACCACCATGCCTGGCTAACTTTTGTATTTTAGAGTGGGGTTTCACCGTGTTGGCCAGGCTGGTCGCAAACTCCTGGCTTCAAGAGATCCACCTGCCTCGACCTCCCACAGTGCTGGGATTATAGGTGTCGGCCATCATGCCCAGCCAAATAGGACACTTTAAATCAGCAAAATTCTCCTCCACACACAACCTGGTACTATCCCTCATGAAACTCAAGAGAGATAGACAAATTGTCACTCTTTATGGGCCACCTAACTTCCAAAGGACCAACAGTATTGATAAACAGCGTCAGAAACGGTTTTCTTTAGGCAAGAGAAGCTTGGGTCGGCTTCTCACAAACTCAGCTCAAGACACCACTGCTGTGGCCGAACAATTTCCTGCCTGAGTTTTTCAAGGGGGCCTTTACTGAGGAAGGAGGAGGTGAATACAGGATCTTGAGGGCACCACTGGCCTCAGGCTGCAGTGACAAATATGAGTCCTGGCTTCATGAACACTCGATCACATAGCTTTTGTTATTATTTTGGAAAACCATATCCATTATGAATGAGGACTGGCTCTATATTAACCAATACTGTCTCCTAATTAACATCTGATCTGTTCCAGTCAGGAAGGCAAAGATCTTTACCTTCATGTGCTCAGAGTGCCACACAGGGTCACTTGGATGAAGGGATTACCCTGCTAGTCCCTAGCCATTTACCTCCCTTTCACAAAGGGATTCTTTCTAACGTTTTCAGGATGGAGCAGAAACTGGAGTGAGGGTGGGCATGCAGGGGAGGGTGAATGAGGGAGGAGGGAAAGTCTGCAAACAAATGGGCCACTTATCTCCGGGAGTCTTTCTACCTTTTCCTACAGCTGAGTAGCTTGGGGGCAGGTTGTCTGCCAAGCTTCCCTGGCCCGTGTAAACACTCTGGCACCAGCTGGGGTTTGGAATCTGCTGAGTCTCTGCCAGCTGGCAACCTGGAGATAGGTCAGATTAAAGGAATGCATAATGAGGAAGGGGGTGGGAGACAGAGGCTGTATTTACATGGAGGGGGTCTGCAGGGGTCAGTCCAGCACTAGCCAAAGGGGGCTCTGGAAGTGGAAAAATAGGAAGGGAAGAGGAAGGGGTTTCAATGTGCCCAAGCACCATGCCCCACCCAATTGGCCCAAGACTGTTATGTTCATTTATTTTTTTCCTTTTAAAAACTGACTTCTTTGTCCCCTTCTCAGTCCCCCACAGCATCTCCCAAGCCAATTACACACAGCCCTTTGAAAGGTTCGCAGCTGGCCGCTCGAGAAGGCTCAGCGTGATTAGACAACACGGACACTTGATCTTCTGAGATCCCAATTTGGGAACGTTAACACGGAAACCCTAGCCACGTGCTGACAAGCAGGCCCTGGGCCACATTCTGCCCCAGACTGAGCCTGGGCAAGAGGGGAGGGCACAGATAGCCAGCAGTCCCAGGCAGCCATCCTGGCTTCTAGCCTTAAAGAGAGAGACTCCAGGCTCCCCCCATGCAAAGCCCAGGGGGCATGGATGCAGAGAGGACAGCCCCTGGACAGGACCAACAGGCTCCCCAGCCCTTTCACTATCCTGCGGAGGCAAGAGGAACAAGAACAGACTGAAACCCGTTGGGTATTTGGTGGCCACGCCTGCTAGGAAGGCCACCTGCAGCTCTACTGAAGCCCTGCAAATGGAGAAAGCTCAAACGGCTGTACATACAATATATTACTAAGAGGAAGCAGAGGGGAGAAAAGTACAGTGAGGAGGCAAGAGACCTGTTTCCTGGCAGCTCAGCCGCAAACCTGATGGGCTGCCTCCATCTGCTCCCATCCACCTCACTGGGCCACAGTCTTCTCATTTTTTAAGGGTGTTCTCTGAAGTCCCTTTGCATCCACGGATTCTTCCCTATGCTTCTGGAACATGGCTTCACCTCCAGGCCCACGGTTCAAGCCTTGGCTCTTCTTGCTTTCTTGGAAATCTCTGCTACAGCAGCCACCTCTATTCCACTGACACTCACATCTACTCTTCCTGCTGGAATCTTTCTCCCAAGGGCGGGAGGTGGGAGGCTGCATCTTTACGTAGATAGTGCATC